>NW_011889252.1:917380-1057054 GCF_000151845.1 Pteropus vampyrus
GAGAACAAAGAATCCATAAAGATCTAAGAGGGATTAGAGGCAAGAGAAACAGGGTTTTACAAAATCTCAGAAAATACTGATAGGTCACCACATAGTAAACAGAGCTGCCAGGGGCCAATAGTAGATAAAGTAGATAACTAAAAGAGACTACTTTGTCAGTGGGCGAGTCACTGGGAACTATGGCAAGAACAGTTTCAGTGGAATGATAAGGGCAGAATCTTGACAAAGGGTAAGGAATGAAGAGGTAATAAAAAACATAGCAAGAAATTAGAATATTCTTCCAAGAATCTTGGATAAAACAACAATAAAAAAATAGTCTGGTAACTTTAAGAGTCAAGGAGCGGGGTAGATCTTTAAAGACAATTGAAAGTGTGAAATAGGCAGAGGAAAGAATCTTATAGTGTTTGGAGGGGAAATGAATAGATGGCACAAGATCGCAGAGGAGATGGAAAAGATGGAATCAAAAGCACAGGTGGAGCTGGCTTTGAGCAGGAAGAGAGACACCAAAATGTGCATGAACATGAAAGAGTGTGCATGCTGGGTAGCTGGAAGTTGGCAGGTGTTCTGCATTATTGTTTCTATTTACTCAAGAACTAGGAGTCAGATTGGATGCTGAAAACGAAGAGGCAAGGATCATAAGGGCCTGGATTAACTAAAGTGAATGGGAGAAGGATTGGTCTCCAGAATGTTACTGATAGGCTGAGATTACTGATATGTTACCGACAGACCACGCAGTAAACATGCGGGTATATGATTCATTCCATTTTACTCAAAGACCCAGTTGTAGGGAATGGATTAATCCAGGACTGTGTTTCCTGCATTGCTGGGGCAAAATGATAGGATTGCCCATTAAAGGCAAGGTCCAGGATTACTGGAAGAAGAAGAGAAGCCCGCAGGAGGCTGGTAAGCTAGCTGAAATAATAGAATCAAAAGATTTTGTATGTGTGAGCATTTAGAACTAAGGAAGTAAGGACCAACTCATCTTAGTTTTCTCAAGACTTTCCCAGTGTTAAAACATAAAGAGTCCTGTATCCTAAGAATCCTACATGCAAGTAGGGGCAAAAAAAAAGAGAGAGAGAGAGAGAGAGAGAGAGAGAGAGAGAGAGAGAGAGAGAGAGAGAGAGAGAGAGAGAGACTAATGCATAAGGCAACTTCTTCCAGGTTTTCACCAGCCAGTTTCACCTATAACTACTTAAGATTTAACCATTTAGAGTTAATTCACTTTCCTCTGCTCAGTCTCTCAGGGTCTTGAATTCTGAAAAACTGGAATACTTTTCTTCTGGCTGGCACTCCACATTGACAGTTCTCTGAGACAATTGTGTCTTCGAGTCCCTTCCCACTGGAGTTTACCAAATAGTGCCTTGTGGATTTTCAGACTTTTGGCTTCCCAACCCTTTGCCTCAGAGTGGATTCACTGAGCTACTCTGACCTCAATCCACCTACTCCCATTGAGTCCTTTTCCAGCTTTTCCTTCTGCCCTAAAATCCTCAGCCACTCCCTTCAGCTCTCCAGAGCCTTTGCTTCTTTTCAGGTCAATTAGCATAAGAAAAAGTATTACAAACAATTCAATTACCTTCCTGTCCTCTAGCCCATAAATACTCTTAAACCCCTGTTAGAATTTGAGTGGAAGAGATTTAGGTTGTTTTATTTGTTTTGAGTATAATAATCTAAAGAAAACATCTTCTTTTCCTAAACAGTAGTTGACTAGAGTACAGCTAGTTCCTTTTTTAAAGAATTATCCCCAGTTTGAACTTTTGGTCTTTTTCCCTGTTTTTTGTTTTTTGGGGTTTTTTTGAGTTTTTATTGAAGCTATATGCATTAAAGTGTGTAAAGTAACAAATAAAACTATGTGGCTTAATAACGGAAAAGAATAGTCATTATCTTCCTTCTATCTCTTGAGTTCCCACTCCCCAGAAGGGACCACTTTCAACTTTTTTCAGCTTATTTTTTTGGTGGCTACATCTATACCTCTCTAAAAATATATAGTTAAATCGCTACTTAATTTTTCAGTTCAGGCATCATGAGAGATATGCATCGCTCTTCCTTTTACAGATATACACTTGCCCCCTAAGCATGAACTTTTCCTATCAACACCTCAACCTCCCAAAATAAATTTTGATTAGATTAACATTTACTGTTTATCATAACTATGTAAAAGACTATTCATAACCAAACTATGTATTCTAGGATTACTTTTTATTTCCTGCATAACTTTGTTTTCCCTGAAAATAATAATTGTCTTTTTTATTTGTGTAATATATACTCAACTTATTGCTAATTCAACTCACTCTCCACTAATTTTTAAGTGACCTATTTTATCTTCTCTTGTTCCTAGTGTTCAGTGTCTTGGTATGGGTCTATTTGCTTTCATCATTAGGGACATTTACTAGGTTTTTTTCATTGTGGAAACTCCAGAGTTTTGTTTCTGAAAATGTTTATTTGTTGCTGATTTCCTCCCCTCCATTTTTATTTATCCGTCTAGAATTTGTTATTCACATATTTACCTCCTAAATTGGTCCTCTCGTTTTATTATTTTCTCTATATTTTGTTTGTTCTACTTTATCTTCCAGCCTTTCCAGTCTTTCATTTCTACTATTATATTTATAATTTCCAAAGGCTCCTTTTGTTTTCTGACTGTTGTTTAATAGCATGCTGTTCTTATATCATGGATGCAATATTAATCATAGCTTTATTGCTTGTTTCTTCTCCCTGAATAATCTTGGTTGCCTTCATTTTTTGTCGTTATTTATTTGTCCGTTTTGATCTTTATTTTTATATTAGAGGCTTTCTTCAAATGTTTGTAATCCTTGACCATCTGCTCTAATTTCAGAGTGGGGCAGCAAAAAGCTGATAGGTAGCTCTAAGTCTTAGGTGGGATTCATCTATAGTGTACCGCTTTGTCAGATGACGTGGCTAGGCTTTTTCACTGGGGAACTTCCAATGTCAGTATCTTTAGGTCTTCACTCTTGTGCTGGTCAGAGTCTCCAGAGAAATATCTTCCAAATTTATGTCTGGAATTACACAGAACTGGCATTCTTGGAACTGGGTAGGAAGAAGAGTATCAAGATCATATTCTATTAACCCAGGTTCTTTTGATTCTAAGCCTAATCATGTAACCACTACTCCTCCTCACCCCAGTTTAGTTTAACATGTGTTGACTACCTACCTGTGTCTAAACATTGTCTAATTAGACCTGTTGGTCTAAATGCTAGGGATAAAGAAGTCATTAGAACACCCTACTTCTCCCACCCCAGGTTCAATTTAAGTCAATAAAAGCTATTTAGCTTAAGATGTTCAAAGTTCTATGCTAGCATCATGGAAAGGAAAAATATCAGCGAGACATAGTTCCTATCTCAAGCTCATAGATAAGTGTGTGTGGGGAGTTGGAGGGTAGAAATAAATTATGGTTGTTCAGAAAGAAAAAAGATTCATCATGATTGTGGGAATATGAAGAAAGTGGTGATTCGAATTGGAACTTCAAAACTGTACAGGATTTTACAGAGAAGGGGGTGGGCAGGGTGCAAGCAAAAGCAAAGGCCCAAAGATCAAAATATCTAGAACTTTAAGAGTCTCGTTTTCCTCTCTGCAGGGTGATTCTGGAGGCCCCCTCCACTGCTTGGTGAATGGCAAATATGCTGTCCATGGAGTGACCAGCTTCGTTTCCAGCCAGGGATGTAATGTCTCCAAGAAGCCCACAGTCTTCACCAGGGTATCTGCTTACATCTCCTGGATAAACAATGTGAGTTCTCTCAAATGATGAGTTGACGCAGGGTCACCTGGAGACCCACACACTGGCTGGGTTGGGGAGCAAAAGTTGGGCAGGACAAGCCATCACCTTCCTCGCTACATTTATGTTTTACTCTTTTCTCTTCTCTCCATAGTGCACTTTCCCTCAATAATGCCGCCATCCCGAGTACTCTTTCACATACCCATAAAGCAGACTTTACTATATTGTTTACTGCTTAGGGTAAGATGGCAGTAACAAGATCTGAACCAGGCATATATCAGTGCTATCCTGAGTCGAAGCCAAGGGAAAAACATCTTCATAAGGCCTGCATGCTCCTGGACAACGGGAGAGGCATTAACATTTTCTCTGTTGAGATCTTTCTAAGGGCATTATGGGAATTCCTCTACCTTTTGGAAAGAGGTTTTCCGTCTTTAAACATACTCGAGGGTTAGGAGAGTCTCTACCTATACTGATCTAGCAGGAGAGACTCACAATTACATTCTGAATTCTTGTGGCATGAACATTGATTCACAACCCTTTCAAAGTCTGTCCTTGCCACTAAGTCCTGGGTGTATGCCTTATAACGTTGAATTGTCCTGACAGAGCAGAGACCTACTTTCTGCCCCACCAACCCTCTTGACTTCCCATAAACCCAGTATGGGGCCACACTCAACTAGAAGCCCTGGGGAAAAAAAGAAATGAGATGGGCAGAAGTAACTGACTGTGGATATAACTGGCTTTTCCTTCAGGTCATTGCCAAAAACTGAGCATTTTCCTGAGCACAACGGACATCCCAAGGCGATTCTTCAATCCAGAGTAGGACTTGAGGCCATCAAGAAAAAATATTCTAGGAGACTATTGAGCCAGACACAGAAAGGCAAATAAAACTGCATATACATTACCATCCTGTGTCTTTTTATTTGTAATTGAGCCCTCTAGGAGAGTGTAGTTATAGGACCCAAGTTGGATTTCACCACATTTCTGGGCTAGTTCTTCCATTTGCTGCCACTTCTACCAGTTCACAAACTAAGCCAAGTGGGAGTGGTTTTACATTATTCTTTTTGAATTATTTTAGGATTAATCTATCCATTAATCTGATCATCTGTCCTTCTTCCTATGCATATTTACTATATTCAAAGGCACAGAAAGCTTTTAAATATTCTTGAGTGACTAAATGTGACCTGACTCTCCCAGGTATATTGTGGGTGCCCCCTTCTTTTGTTTTCACCTTTAGTGCCTATAACAGGTGCTCACTCCAAGGTCTGAGTGATGGTAACTTCATACGACAATATACTAGAGATAGGAGTATAGGATTAGGTGGTAGGTCAGATGCCAGCAGACAAAGAAAGTGAAAAATTAGAAAGGAGACTAGGAAGGAAGGAATAGAAATAAGGAGAAAAAAGACACCGAACAAAGAAAAGAAAGGATAATTGGAAAGAGGCAGAACAAAAAGAGAGAAGACATAACAATAAGGGGCTTCAAACTAAGTAAGAGCCAGCGCTTCAAGACTGGAACTAAAATAGGCAACCAGATCCGGGGTCTTATAAACCACAGAGAACTGGGAAGCTGATAATTTGCCCTGGGTAAGGCTCAGTGTGTTAGAGTGGACTGCGATAAAGAGGGAACTGAGAGGAGAAGGCTAAGAAGATGAGAAGCAGCTTTCCACAGCAATCACTGAGGACCAGACATGAGGGACAAGGGTAGTTAACATAAGAGAAATCAGCTAAGACTAGTCCTGGAATTTGTAGGCTAAGTCAGCAGAGGCCTCTAGAACAGTGTATAGACTATAAGAAACTGGCTGGAGTCAAGATGCCTGTATTCCTAATCTCAGTTCCACAATGAAGGAATGAGTAACCTTGGACAAGTCACTAGCCCCTTCTGTGACTCAGTTTCCCTATCTAGTTAACTTCTAAAGATTGTTCCTGCTCTAACACTACATGATTTAGTGACCAGCAATGTCAGTTCCCAAGAGATTGGCACTGAAAAGAGTTTCTTAGCAGGCTGCATTGCTGAGGATGCTG
This sequence comes from Pteropus vampyrus, assembly GCF_000151845.1. Lineage (NCBI taxonomy): Eukaryota > Metazoa > Chordata > Mammalia > Chiroptera > Pteropodidae > Pteropus > Pteropus vampyrus. The sequence continues at coordinate 923,129 of NW_011889252.1, forward strand.
TGGATTCCTGAGAGTGACACAGGTATTGGCCTCCTGCTAGTGACACACCTGTTATCACCATCTCTCAGTTGTCCCCACAGTACCACCATTCTCAGAGCTTCTCTCTACTTGTCCCCAACATTAAGTCTTTCCATTTTCTTCACTCTGCCCCTTCTAGACCATTCCCACAGCTAACATTCAGGATAAACCCTATTGACCTATTACCTGAAAATGTTGTATCACTCTCTGTAAATTAAGAACATATATAACATTATAATCATCTGATTACCAACCTTTCTCCACTTCCAGACATTAAACATCTGAGGTCAGGAATCACATTTATTAATTCATCCTTAGCTTCACAACATTCAGTAATGCCTGTCACACAGTTAACCCTAAGTGCAGAACATCTATCTGGGGCAATGACTTGGAAAACAAGAGCAGACAAGGGTCTCTAAATTTGTCTCAGGTCTCCAGCCTCTCTCCCCACTCCTTAGAAGCGTATTTTGACCCTCTTCCCTACTCTTACTGTAAAATCCTTGAGTAAATGGTTCCTCCAAACCTAGTGTCCTAATTTCCAGCTATCTCATCAGACGGGCCAGGCAGTTAACTTCCATCTGGAGACCTTCTACCTAAAGAAGCAACAGTTGTAATCTCAGCAGTCTCACCCCAACTTTCACAGTGTGTCTGTCTTCACATTCTGCCTCCTTCTAGTACACTGTACCAGTTTTATCTAGGTAGAAAAATGTGTTCCCCATCCCTAGCACAGGCTCTAGACTCTTCCTCAGTATTTTTTCCAGGATCTTCTTCTTTCCTAAGGACTTCCATTCCTAGCTCTACCTCAGCTGTTCCTCCCTTTGAAAATCAGGTCTGGAGTCCTGTCCCATTTCTGCACTCTGTCCCTACTAGTTCTAGGCTTACATCTAACCTCTCTGATAGAGGCTTTCCATCTTTAAAAACTACAACCTGAAGGAGTACGTTTTACTTGGCAGTATACATATCTGTATAAGTGAAACGCATTTTCCCAGACAATAAATACTCTTGCTGAATGGAAATCACAATATTTTCTACCCAATTGTGTATTATTTTCCAGCACTGATCAATTAGCTAATTGGCTTTAGAGAACAAATGAGTCTTGGCCCTCTTTTAAAAACTCTGTTCAGTGGCGCTGGTATTCCTAAACCTTAGGGCTGGAGAACTCTGAAGTTGGTCTTGAATGAGCACCGCCTGAGGGCAAGACCAGCACCTCCCCTGAGCTCCCCACTTAGCCCCTCACCCGCTGCCCTGGACCGCACCCTCTAGCTGGACTGTGTTGGGCCATGGGGAGGGCCCCAGAGGTCAATGCTGGCTGGGCTCCTGTGGGCCTCCAAGTGGACCTTGCGGCAGGTGCCGGGGTGGCCGCTATATGGGCCCAGGCTCGCTACCCTGGGTTTTGGCGGGGGCGCCTCAGGATTGTCTGAGGACAGCCTTGGCGTGGTCCCTAGGCGGCCGCTGGGTTGGCTCCCCGGGTATCGCTCGCAGAGCTAACAGCCCTGGGGGGAAGTAGGGGGCCCGCCCACCAGGGCCGGATGCGAGGCATGACGGGAAGCCGCACTTCCTCCTTGGGGGCCTCCAGAAAACCACAGGGCTCCCGGCCCGGGCAGGCCACCCCCGGGGAGCAGGCAGGATGGCTGAGGGCAAGGCGGGCGGCGCTGCCGGCCTCTTCGCCAAGCAGGTGCAGAAGAAGTTCAGCAGGGCCCAGGAGAAGGTAGGTGCCAGCCTCGCCGCCTGCCCGTCAGTGCCGCTGGCAAGGAGCCAGGGCCAGAGGCGGCGAGAGGGGTGCGCTGGGTACGCAGGGGACCGGGAGGCCAGGGCCGAAGAGAAGGGTCTCTGGCTTCCCTGGGGAAACGGGAATGGGTGTCCATGTAAACAGGCCGACCTGAGAGAGACTGAGAACATCACCCTATTTGGGGCAAGGATGAGGGAAGCCGAGGAGACAGCAGTCTCTCTCAGGAACCTTAAACAACGCTTAAGCTGACCCAGAAAAGATGAAGGAAAGGAACTAACGTTGACGACTGCTACGTAGCAGTTTTTGTCCTAACAATCCAGCAAGGATGGTATTTTACAGATGATGAAATTGACAGTTCAAAGGGAGTAATTTCCCCAATGTCGTAAGGCAGCAATGAGCCGTTGTGCTGCCGATTGAGTGGCACCAGTTGGCTTGGACTGGGAGTCCAAGGATTAGAGTCATTCAGCATGATTCTCTCTGTACCTAACCCTGCCTGGCCTCTGGCAAGGTTGTTTAAGGTGATATAAGAAGCAGTAGCCGGTACCTGCTTCCTGTACTGACCCAGGGTTATGAGGGAGCATCTCTTTTTAGATTATGTTCCTGGTTTGCTTTTGGTGGTCTTCAGCACTAGCATTTAGGTAGGCTGCCTACCTAGGTAGATTGTGTAGACACTTAACTACACATTTTAATTGCATTCTTGTTTCTACCTACCCAGAATTTTTTTTTTTTTTTTTTTTTTTTTTTTTTTTTTGCTTCTAACCTGAACCTCTGTTCTCCACCTGTCAACACTCTGGTAAATAAGATGGTGTGGGAAGATGAATAAGCCAGAAGAAAAAGGGGAGGGAGTTGTAAGAAGGACCTGACACAGCGTTGTTTTCAAAGGTTTCATGATCTTAGAAGTATTTAGATGAGCATCACATGCTTAAGAATGGAAATATTTGTGTCATCTCCTAAAAGCAGAGCACTGGCATGGGTCCTGGAGAGATTAAAAGCAACCAGCTCTCCTGAGTGGGATTATCAACAGAGAGTTGATGTAATGTATAGTCCCTATATCTTTAAGAGACTCACAATGGAAGGTAGAGGGGGATTAAAAAAAAAAAAGGGAAGCGAAGTCATATGAAAGAACTGAGGAAAAGGGGAAAATTTCATGTGGCTAGACTTTGTTACTTCACCTCACCCCAACTTCATCTCAATCATGGTTTCAACCTCTCCAAAGGCTGTCTTGTTACTGATCTGATAGATATCAGTCTATGGGAAGGTCTGTTTAGAAGCAATTTGGAGAAAGGAGGTACTAGGGAAGAGGGGAAGGCTAGCTACCCTATGGGTTGGAAAAACAAAAAGAAAACCCAAAAGACAAAAAACTTATGGATTATAGTTATTTTTAAAAGATACAACAATTGATTTTACCTCACTAATTCACCTTATGTCCTCATCCAGCCTATCATCAACGTTATGTTCTTGCTCTGGGATTTCTCTCCTTTTCTAAGCATGGACTCCTAAGCCTTAGGTAGATAAGTTCCCTGCCCTGGGCTTCAGATTTCTGCATCTGTAAAATTAGAGAGTTGATGTTCAGTGATTTGGAAACTCAATGTGGTAAGGACACCAAAGTGAGAAGGGAGAGGGCTCCTTGAACCTCAGAGTCATACCTCCTAAAGGGACAACCAGCCTCCCAGATACACCTTGTTTTGCCTCATCTGAATCCTTAGAAGGCAGAGAGAGGAGTAAACTCAAATCTGCCCTGGGGAATTTCCAGGTTGTTGCAGAAAACAAGATACTCTGAACCCAGACTTAGATATAAGAGCAGGCAGAAGTTGAACTTGGAGTAGTTCAACTGACACCCTAGAGATAGACTGCTTCCTGGATTGAGTTGTAATGGCCTGGAATGTGGAGAGGAGCTCAGCTCAGCCTGCCAGAGTCCTTGAGTCTTAGGAAATTATTTTTATTTTTCTATTGTTGAATGGGAAGTTACCAAAGGCAAGGAAAAGGTGGGAAACTTACGGTCAAAAGAAAGGACTCCTTCAGACACTTTGCAATCTATAAGCAGTTGGCTATAATCTGAGTAATATGTAATAGCTAACATGTCAAATAGTCACATGTCAAATATCAAGTGCTTACTATGGACAACGCACAGGAATATAAGAAAGACATGACCTTCCCCTTTATGAAGCCAACATTCTCATGATATGATCTCACTTCATCTTTTCAACCCTTAAACATACTATTAGTATCCCAATTTTAGAAACGAAACAAGACTCAAAAGAGATTGGCACATGGCAGAACTGTCACTGGAAACCAGGTGTTTTGCCTTTGGATGCCATCCTCAGGCTGCTCAATTTACAGGGTTCCTAATAAACCACTCTGACATCTGTGCCTCCCCACTTCCTGCTGGCCTGCCCACTTCCTGCTGATCTCTCAGGAGCGGGAACACTTTTGCTCAGGCCTACTCCTCTGAAAAGCTAGGAATGAAAGTCTGGTGACTTAAACACAATGGAAATGAAGCATTCTTGTTTTATTTTCAAGTTCCACCCAGACTCAACATGAGACTGAATTCAAACTGGCTTTATTGTGTTTTTACAATATGATACATCTTCACATTTCAAGCTAATGTTTTTACTGTTTGTGATTGCTCTGTGGCAAACTTCTCAGGTTTCCCCTGAGAAAGGGCATTGTTTACCAGTCCTTTGTTGGCCTTTTCCTCTGTTGACTTTTACTCAACTTGTTACCCAGAGGGTTCAATCAACAATATTTAGAGAAAAACTCCTTTGTCCAGGATTCGGGCTGGACCCAAGAGGGAATTTAGAGATGAGTAAGAGACATTCTTGTCTGCCAAAAGCTTAAAATCTAGTTTGTTTGTTTTTTAAAGTAAAATGATCTGAGAGATCTGCACATTTGTGGGAATTTAGAGGACAGAAAGATTGGGAAGAGTTGAGGGAGGTTTTGTAGTTGATGCAGAATTTAAGATAGGAATTGTGGCTAATTAGTAGTTCCTCAGGCAAGTAGTAAGAGAGCATTCTAGCTGAGGAATGCCAGCATGAACAATGCATGGTGCCTGGAAATCCTTTTAGGCAGAATAGTAAGAAATGCAGCTGAGCTGGAGCACAGGGAGTGATGGAGGGAAAGGCTGGAAAGTATATTAGAGCCATATCAAGGAGAGCCTACTTTAGCATATATCCTGAAAATAAGGATCTCTTACATAACTATAATATCATTACTGTATACCTAAGAAAAAAATTATGAAATTCCATAATATCTAATATTCAGTCCCTATTCAGATTACCCCAATTGAGAGAATTAACTAAGGTTTAGTAAATGATTATGAAGAAGGATCGTGGTGAGAAACTATAGCCACCAAACATGTCTGCAGTGATTTTTTTTTTTAAATCTATACCCCAATCTATACAAAAAGTAAAATAAATCAGTGAATACTGGAATATTCTTCACCTGTTTCACCAGTTGTTAACATTCTGCTACATTTACTTTCTCTCTTGTCCCTGCTCTTTCTAAGTATCTATATTCTAACTTTTCCACTGCTAATCCAGGTAAATTGAGGAGAGTTCTTAGTGCAGGACTTTAGAGATTGGTATTACATGGGCCTTCATTAGAAAATGATCCAAACGTAGAATTTATTCTTTCAACAAACATCTGTGGAGCATCTGTATATCCTCTTCCCTCCAGGAGCTCTAGTTGAGGATGAATGTCTACAACTTAGATCCACAAGGTGAAACATGGCCCTGTTGCTTATGGCAACAAATGATTTTGGCCCAGGGCACTGAGTTATATTTCCAGGATTATAATACTCATCTTTTCAGTTTCAGAATTGAAGATGAGAGTGTTCCCTGGCACACACACTCCCACACCTTTCAAGCCTTTTTGCCTTGAACCTTTTGGGGATTCGGGATAGAGGTCTGCTTCAGGGTGTGCCATACTGACTCTGGACTCAGTTGACTCCTCTATCCTATTGGCCCCTTCCATCTAAGAAGAACCGTGCCCCAAGCAAAGGAAGGGAGGGGTAGCAGGAAGGAAATGAGAGCTGTGGTAACCACTAAATAAGGTGGTTTTGCAACTTTCTGATAGAGGACAAAGTTCTTCTGGGGGAAGAGGGTGGAGCCAGGGAAGATGGCAGATTCTGCACACCCAGGACTGGGTGTTAAGTAAGATGGAGTTAGAGACATAGACAAACACTTATGGTTAAACTGAAAAGGAAATAAAGACATAGTTACAGGAAAGGGAATGGAACTAGACATAGTGATAGTGGATTTGTATTGAGTACTCAGCTTAGGGCAACACTGTGAAATCTATTTACATGTATAATATTGTTTAATTTTACCAACAATCCCAGGAGATACTATTGTCTCAATGGGGAAAGGGAGTTCTGTAAACTAAAGCTTAAGTCAGTGGTCCCCAACCTTTTTGGCACCAGGGACCGGTGCTCCTATGAGAATCTAATGCCTGATGATCTGAAGCGGAGCTGAGGCGGTGATGCAAGAGCTGGGGATTGGCTGCAAATACAGATGAAGCTTCACTTGCTCTCCTGCTGCTCACCTCCTGCCATGTGGCTGGTTCCTAACAGGCCACAGGCCAGTCCCAGTCCACAGCCCAGGGGTTGGGGATCCCTGGTTTAAGTGATTTGCCCAAAGGCTTATAGCCAGTAAGTAGAAGGGCAAAGAAGGGAGCATATATCTATTCATCTGACTCCAGAGCCCTTGATCTTAACCACTATAAAGAGATCTCCAGAAGTGAGGGACACTAAACCCAGGATTAAAAATGAAGACATTTGGGTCAGAATCTCTACGTAGAACCTTTCTCACTCCTAATACCTGGGCAGTCTTGCAGCCCTTCACAATGAGACTCTTAGTCTCCCTTTCTAGTTCCCTTACCCAAATTCCCCACAATATACCCTAAACTAGCCATGCTGAGCCATCTATCTCAGGAAGCTATTGTAAATCTGCATACTCCTTTGCCGATGTTGTCTTTGCCTAGAATCCTCTTTCCACCTTCACCCTTTAAATCCTATTCCAATCTAGCAAAATCTTATTTCAAAGCCCAGCCCATTGGTCCTCTCCTGTATCAGTCTCACTCCCCTTCATGTTATAAGTATTAAGTATCTATTTGCTAGATACTGAGAAATCTAGATGAGTAAGGCAAGTACCCAGTCCTCAAGGAGGTCATGGTTTAGGAGACATAGATAGATAAATATAAATAAAACAGTAACAGAAGTGCATAAAGATACAGAAGTTGAAAGTGCTTAGGAGGGAGTGATAACTTGATTGATAAGATGAAGTAGATATGATTAAGTGTCACAACAGATATAGAGTATGAATATGAATTGCTTTTTTTTAGTGGCCTGACAGACAAGGTGGGGAAGAACATTTCAGAAAAATGAAACAGCATCGACAATAAGCAGAAGTGTATAGCTTATTCAGGAAATGAATAAAGTATTAGGGAGAAAGACTTGCAGGAAGGAGGACCAATGAGAGCTGAAGCTAAATGACAAGTTAGATCATTAAGACTTGTATGCATGCACGGAGAGCTTAACTATAATTTATAGATACATAATAGGTATTTAATAAAAAATTGTTGAGCAGATAAATGGAAAATTATTAGAAGGTTTTAAGCAGCAGCATGATAGGACCATTATAGCAGACAAGGTGAGAAACAGTCAGGGGCTGGACTGAAGAAGCTATGGCAATGAGACTGGAAAGCGTGGGATGATTTCCAGAGATGAACCTGCTGAGGGATTCAATGAAGGAGGTGAGAGAAAAGTAACCGAGGGCAAGAAGCTCCTGAGATTCCAGCTTGGGCCTGGGGCATGGTGGTGCCTCCTTCCAAAATGGGTTACAGGTAGAAGAGTCAGGACTTTCTTATATCCACATAATTGACTGTCTCCTATGAGAATAGGTAATATATATTTTTCATTTTCATATCCTTTGCATTAGCACTGAGACCAGTATGATGGTTGGCTCTCAGGATCCTGATGGAGAAGAGATAGACATGCATAGCATTCATCTCTGAGTTTCAAATGCATTTTATCAGGGCTTCTCAAAGTTTTCCACAAAGGCCCTCCTCATAAGGGAAGAGTCTCCTGCCTACCTCTCTATCTAACTTCATCTATCTACAAGAATCTGTGGCTATGGCTGGAAGAGGGTCTCTCAAGTGAAAAATTTCTTCCAGGCTCATGTTTTATCTTTAAAAGCCATGCACATGTTACATTCTTCTTATTAATCCTTTTTAAAATATAATACTCTCCCCATATCTTGACAACCGCCCCCCGCCCCCCGCCAAAAAAAAAACCTCTAAATAATGAGGTTTTATATATATCCCCTGGCACACTGTTGCCTACCCCAGGAGTATCTGAATTTGAGAAGTACCACAGAACATGATTGTTTATTCAGCAATGTGCTATATTTCTCTTTCTATTGGGCTGATATGAGTATGGCAGCTCTTTAGTTGCATCTGAGACTCTGAAAGAAGCCAAGGTCATATGACTGTAACCTTATGGACCATTCCCACATGACTGTAACCTTATGGACCATTCCGACTTATATCCCCAGGTACTACAGAAGTTGGGGAAAACTGTGGAAACCAAAGATGAACGGTTCGAACAAAGTGCCAACAACTTCTACCATCAACAGGTAATCTGGAGGTTGGGGAAGGGAGCTTAGAGGAAGAAAGAAGACATGAGGGCTGAGTGGCAAAGAAACAGCAGATTCTTCAAACCAGCAAGCATCCCTACTAACCCATCCTCCCCCCAGGGGTAAAGACCACAGGGTGCCCTGCTACTCATCCTTTCCCTGGAACCAGAGAAACATACCTTTCCTGTTCCTGACACTGGGTTCTGGGGAGCAGATGAGTGTTGTTTTCCCTTAGTGGTTCCCCCAGGGTACAGTGGCATCACCAGGTCCTTACAGAAAATCAAAATGAGTCCCTGCCATTTTGTTCACTTCCCAGTGTACCTCTCTCCCACTCTAGGGCTCTTCTCACTTCGATAGCCCCGTGTTTTCCTTGTGGCCACTACATCTCCCTTAACCTAAGCCCTTTATTCTAAAATAATACCTCCATCTTTCACCATTCTCATCAACAAACCTCTTTTCTCACTATTCCTTCTGTCTTCACTGGATATTATGGCTAATTATATGTAGAAAATTCACATTTAAAAGTGGGTAACACTATGGCCATGCCACCCTGAATGTGCCCAATCTCATCTGATCTCGGAAGCTAAGCAGGGTCGGGCCTGGTTAGAACTTGCATGGGAGACCACTGAGGAATACCAGGTGCTGTAGGCAGTGAAAAAAAAAAAAAGTGGATAACAGAGGTTTAACCTTCTGTAGAATATTCGACCTTCTATCTCCATATGCCATTCATTGTGCTCAGTGCTTTATACACATCTCATTTAATTCTTACACCAGTCTTGGAGATTGTGATTCCTTCTTAATAATAGAAGGGAGTTGTTAACTGAAATGAATATCCAGTTACATTGCAGTTCTAATACTGACTACCCAGAGTTTGGTCAAATTTCACAAGTTAGGTCAAATTTCACGGGTTAAGGGTACAGTCCCACATTAGACTGCCTCACTTCAGACACCAGCCACAAGCCCTGGAGTTCTTAGGCATCCTACATTTCTGACCAACTGGCTACCTGTTCAGCTTTCCTAATTCACTAGAATGACTCACAAAACTCAGGAAAGTGCTCTGCTTACAATTACAGTTTTATTATAAAGAATACAAATCAGGACCAGCCAACTGAAGACAAATAAGGTGAGGTCTGGGAGGGTTCCAAATGTGAAGCTTCTGGGTCCTTAAGACACGTCATCCTCCCAGCACATTGATGTAAGTATTACCAATCAGGGAAGCTCACCCAAGCTTCAAGTGTCTAGAGTTTTTATTGTGATTTCATTACATAGTGAATCATTGGCCATGTAATTGAACTTAATCTCTAGCTCCCTTAATCTCATCCTCTCCTGGAGGTTGGGCCAGTACTACCTGTCTCAGAATCCTAGCCCTCTAATCTCGTGGTTCATCTTTCCAGCCTGATCAGCCACCATCCTGAGGTAATGTCTGAGGGGCCCACCATGAATAACAAAGACAGTCTTGTCACTCAGGAAATCTCAAGGATTTGGGGGTGACTTCCCAGGAACGAGGGTACAACATCAGTCAGTTAATTGAATTAGATGGAAGGTAATCTTTAGAATTATATTGAAAGGATATTAGCTATCATCTAATTCAGTAGTTTCCTGTAGATCAGAATCATCTGGAAATATTTTTAAATGCAAGGTCTTTGGTTGGAGGGCCTAGGAATCTGTACTTTTTACTTGTTTTAATGGAAAACTTCACATATATACAAAGATAGAAAAACTTGTATAATGAATCCATATGTACCCATCACTCAGCTTTGATAATTTATCAACTCCTGAGAGTCCTGTTTCACCATTGTCTCCACCAACTTCCCTCCATCCTTGATTATAATGAAGCAGATAAATTCTTTTTATCTATAAAAATTTAGTTATCTATCTCTAAAGATAAGGACTCTTAAAATATAATCACAAAACCATTATTGTACCTAAAAATATTTTTCTATGTTCACACTCCCCTAATTGTCTTTTTTTTTACAGTTTGTTTACATCGGCAACTTGTTAACATATAAATCTCTTAGCCTTAAGATTAAATCTCTTAATCTGTAGATTTCTAATCCCTCCTTTTTGCAGTTTATTTGTTAATGATATTAGGTTTTCCTGCAGTTTCCTGCAGTCTAAATTTTGCTGATTAAATCTCTTTGGTATTTTTTGACGTGTTCCTCTGTCTCTCGTATTTTCTAAAAATTAATAGTTAAATTTAGAACCTTGATGAAATTAAGATTTTTTTGTTTTTGTTTCTTTTGGTGGCAAGAATATTTATTGTAGGTGTTCTGTTCTTCCATCTGGAAGATGGCACATAATATCTGGTTGTTGTCTGGTTTTTTGTGTGATATTAACAGCTATCGATGATCATTAACTCGGGAATCTGTGTTTTACATTAAACCTACTAGGTAATTATGATGTAGCTGCTAGTCTGAGAACAGCATTTAGCAACCACTGATCTAGTCTGACTCCTTTGATGAGAAACAGAATCTGACTCAGAGAGAAGTGATTTCATCAAGATAACATAGCATAAGAGTTACAGAGCTAGGATTCAAACTTAAACCCTGTGCTTTTCCCCCTGTACCTCAGTAGGAGGTCTCCCTGGGCCCCTTCTCAACTCCAGTTACTGTTCTGCTTCCAACTTCAGCATGAAAGGAATAGGAATCAGTAAGCTGACACCCACTTTGGAAGGTTTCCAGCTCTTGTCCCGTTCTGTCTCTCAGTACTTTTCCTCTCTTCCTTATAGGATGGATCTACAATGGCAGATATGTGAGTAGAAAGGGTAAGAGATGAAGGAGGGGTCATCAAGAAGAAAAAGAAGATCAGATAGGACAGTTTCTTCAGAATTCCCCGTGCAAGCCCACCAACTAAACACTTGATAGGGGAAATATATTTGAGAAATAAAATGGAGTTAGATTAGTAATAGGGAAAAACTTTTCCCCTGAGATACATCACTATATATAGATATAGATACATCTATAGTAACTAGTGTTTGAACATGCTTGGAAAGCTCATTTAATACATTTCACCAGTGCCTGCTGCATGCAGGCACTGTGCTAGATGCTGGGACTTCAAGATGAATAAGACAACATACCAACCCTCAAGGCTCTCCCAGTTTAAGAAGAAAGACAGTGACAACACAGTCAGGTCTGAGGCTCAACCTGGGGTGGCTAAGACAAATAGGAGGAAAGAGGACAAGATAAGTTTGATTCAAAGTGAAGTATTCCAGAAATTGGACCGCTTGGTCATGTGCCCTATCCTTCACCCACAATTACTTTGTAGGTAAACTTTTTATTAATAAATAAATATCACTCCCAAACTTTCCAGCCTGATTTCAAGGACTTGCCACTTGCCTGTGTTCCTAATCAAATTTCCATGGGTAATTTTTCTTTGAGGGCTCTGCTCGCTTCCCTCTTTTCCTCTCTCCAAAACATATAGGGAAAGTTCTTTTCCTCAAGCAGTACTTTAATCTCTTATTTCTGGTAGTGACAGCTTCTTCCAATTCATTGCCTTTAAAATCACATCCAACAATCAAGCTTCATCTTTTCCTTCTGGACCTCCATTAGGCAAAACACTTTCAGCGCTTGCTCAGGTTGGTCATGCTATTTACTTGTTTTGCTGAATGCTTGGGTTTCTCTGAGTCCATTTTTCTCCAGCAAGTAGGGAACCCCAGGATAGGGACCTTTTTCTCTATCCTCAGTACCCCAGTCTCTTAGGACATAGTTCTGTCTACCTATCTGAGTGCTTAGGTCAAGCTTCCAGAGTGAGTGGTTCATTAACTGAGAGCTGGGGCTCTTTGTATAAGGGATGGGAAGGACTAACTCAGATTCTTTATAGTGCTGCCAAGAATTTGAAAAAGAGTCACAGAGCAGAAGTGATAAAAAGATCTGGAGCTAGAAATGGCTTTACTTGGCATTTATAGATGAGGAAACTAAAGCCAGAGAAGTGGAAAAACTTGCTCGTCGATAGTAGAGACAAGTTTTTAACTGTGAGACAAGTGTGAACCTAAGACTGTGACAGTTACATCTGTCAGGAAAGAAGTAATGTGCTGGGATTATTCAGCCTGGAGACATTTCAGGGAGGACAGACAGGTCAGAGAAATAAAATGACACCCAATACTGTCTCCCGGCCCCCACTCCCCCACCCCACGTACTTTATCTCCTCAAAGAAAGAGCAAGAGCATAAAGGAAGAACTTTGACCAGGGAGCTTGGTTCTAAAATACAAGAATGGATGTGTGAGGTAAAATGGAGGACAGAAGGCATTCATATTTTATGGACTATGGTATAAATAGTACCCTCTAGTTTTGAACAGTGTGAACCTGCACAATCATATATGGTAGCCTTGGTTATTGATCTGATTTTTCAGGCCATATAATATCTGATAGGATAAATAATTAAGAATTTCATTTGTGGAAATTATGCAAGATAGTTTAACAGCTTTTATTCCTCAAATATGTATTTTTGAGACCAAATTTTCATGATGAAGTAAAAAGTTGAGTCCACATTGTTTTGTTTCAAAAAAAGAAATTGAAATCCTTGTTAATTTTTATAATCCTTAAAACTCTTTAAAACCTTGGTTATCATATTTTCAAAACCTCAAATTTATACCTACCTACCATTGCCATGTTTAAAAGATATCATGCATACTTAACATCTTAGATTATTTAAACTTTTTACTGTCAATGAAAAACCAAGGAGGAAGTGAAACGTTCTTAGTGAATGCTGGGTATTTCTAAAATTTTTTAACTGACTGAATTTGTCTCCATCATGTACTTTCTCATGGTCACCAGTGACCCCCAGTTACCAAGTCAGTGACTTTTACCAATTCCTTCTGCATTCTAACCCCTCTGTAGCATCTGCCCCTCCTCGGTCATTTCTCCGATGCTCTCTTGATTTACATTTGCTGCGACACACTACACAATCCCAATTCTTCCCCATCCCTGACAGTGCCTTAGACTTCTTCAAGACTGTCTTTGTCTTTATGTCCCTTGAGCCCTGGCATTCAGCCCCCTAAGAAGGACTTTTAACCTGAACTATGGTCATGAATTCGGAGTGATTTAGAGGTGAGCTCTGGAAGCAAGAAGATGAATAAAATTAGTCTAGTTTTATTTATTTGACTGAGTAGACCTAGATTTTATGTTGCTAAAATTAAATAATAATGATCTTTCCCTCAAAGATTTCCACAGATAAAAAATTTTTAATTTAAGTTGTTAAATAGAATTTACTGAATTGTCAGTTTTTCTCCTATAAGTTTTTTTGTACTTTTGGTATGCTCAATCGCCTATATAGTAATGAACACCAGCAAATAAAATGAACAAGTTCACAAGTATTTTATGGTGTACTGTATAATGCATCTTAGCTCAAATACTCCATCACTTGAACGTGTGTGAAGATCACTGTTCCAGCTCATGGGCCTGGTTCTATGCAATACACTTGAACTGGGCTGCACTTTTAGTCCAGTCCCACACTCCTGAAGTCACACTCCAAAATGTCTGTTGTCTGGCCTCAAAATTCCTTCTCACCCAACTCCTAGAAACTGGGGTTCACACAAAGAAAAGAGACCAGAATGGGAAGGGGCTTTAAACAACACCAAGAGAAACAACTGAGGAAGCCTGTGAAAAAGAAGACAGTACAGGGCATGTGAAAGAGGTCTTCATACATATGTGTAAAAGAAATTACATCTACTATGAATACAGAAGGCGAATCTAAGACCAGTGTGCAAGAGTTTTAGTAGAGCTATTTAAAAATGAAGTGCAGCCTCAGGAAGAGGTCATGCATTTCTGATTGCTGGAGATATTCAAGAAGCAAAGGCTAAATGAACTTTTGTCATATTTCTAACAAATGTGGTTCATTTCTTGGGTTGAGATTTGAACTTCCAAATCTAAATGATACCTTCCTCTCCTTCCTCTTTTCCTCTTTTTTAGAGGAAGGAGACCTAAATTAGCATAAAAAAATGAATTCAGAGACAGGGACAAATATAGAATCAGGTAGGTAGATAAAACTATAGATGATGACATTGGAGTTGGAAGAGGAGGAGAGTCGATGAGGCTCCTTGAAAGAGAAGTGTAAAGCAGGTGACTGATGAAAGAGAAGGGTAAAGTGGGGCAAGGCAGAGGAAGACATCAGGAGAGGTGAGAAATGACCTGTGTGAGGGTGCAGAGAAAGAAGTGGGTCGTGTGTCTAAAGAAGATGGTAGCATTTTACCCAGAGAGGAAGGTGTAAGCCGGAGGATCATATACATGGGATCATAGGACATTTACATTTCAACAGAGGAACTTGGGTATAGGCCTTTGTTCACTGGAAAGGAGAACAGAGGAAGAAGACATGCCAAAGCAATGGGAACAATCTCCCAACTTAAAATTTTTCTCTTAAAAAGAGAAAACCTACAACTTCTTGGTGAAGAGTGTAAAAGCTAATTTACCACAGTTGCAGATGTTTGAAGACATTCTACGATTGATTTCTGCTTTTAAGCTACTTTTATACTTTGACCTCTGGAGCATCTTTCCAAATGTATCTCTTTAGTCACCAAAGGCCTTTCTCCCTTTCAGGCGGAAGGCCTCAGGCTACACAAGGACCTGAAGAACTTCCTTAGTGCAGTCAAAGGTGGGTATTGCAACGTGGGCAGATACAGAGAGTATTCATGCAGCTAGTAAGAGGTCTGGGGGACAGAAGAAACAATGATGCTCAGGCTTTTGTCACTTGCCTGCCTCTGACTCCTGGAACTTTGTGGACCAGGAAGAGTAACTTTTCCTATCTCAGCCCCATCTAACTCAGTGATAACCCAAACCTTCTGAGTTTGTCCTTCTGAATTGGACCCACTGATTTGCCTGTCACCCATGTGATCATTCCAAAATAGTTTTTAAGAAACGTTTTGGTAGGATTGAGTTCTCTCTTTTCAGTGATGCATGAAAGTTCAAAGAAAGTGTCAGAAACCCTGCAGGAAATCTACAGCAGCGAGTGGGATGGTCACGAGGAGCTAAAGGCCATTGTAGGGGTAAGAGTGTTTCGGGCTTTACAACTCTTCACAACGCTCTCCTACCCTCATCTTAACCTCATAGGTGGAAGGGAAAAGCTGTAACTGTGAAAGTAAAAACGAACTTTCCCTAATCTGTGTGGACTGCTCTGCTTTGACTCTCTTTTCTCTCTTTAAAACCTTATAGAAGTTTTACCTACATAAAACCTGATTGGTTGTTTTTTGAAAACTAATTTCATGTAGTTATTTATTCCCAAACTTCCCCATTCTTTAAGCACTAGAGTTGAAGACTCAGACCATCTGTTCCTGTTCTTAATTCTTGAATGTACCTCCAGTCTCTTATAAGGAAGTTCCTTGGGGAAGGGTTATTTTCTCCATCTGACTCTTCCTCCCAGAATCCAACATAATATTCTAAATACAATTCTCCAGAAAGGAAGTCTGTTGCAGGAAGAATTTGGGTATTTCTCCAATAGGCAGTTGTTGTTGAGAAGTAGAGCCTTCACCATGCTCCTCTGCCTCTATCCCACAGAATAATGATCTCCTTTGGGAAGACTATGAAGAGAAACTAGCTGACCAGGCTTTGAGGACCATGGAAAACTATGTAGCCCAGTTCAGCGAGATTAAGGTACTCAATTTACAAAATCAAGGAGGGGTTATGAGTGGCCCGTATTAGTTAGAGGCCGTATTGGGTTAAACATTATAAGTAGAGTTAATGCTCATAGTTAGGAATGAAGTTGGGTAGGTTCAGAGAAGGATTAAAGTTGAGGGCTAGACAAGAGGTTAGGGTAAAAGGTTAGAGGTAGTGTGAAGGTTATGTTTAGACTTAGATTTCAGTGAACTAGATTTGGGCTGGTTTTAAATTAGATCTAGGACAGAGCATCATTTTAGTTATGAGAAACAATTGATGGGACCAGAAGATGTTCACTGCTGAGAAGCAGAAACTTAGAGGAGTCATAATAATTTTCTTCAAAAACTTTGAAGGTGAAAGAGAATTGAGCCAGTTTTAAACTGTTCCAGAAAGTAGAATTGAAGTTCATGTATTCATTTAACTCATATTTAGTCTAACAGACACTTATTTGAGATTAATAGGAAGAAATGAGAGGGAACCTTAAGTTTCTAATAGTTAAAGCTTTCCAAAAATGAAATAAAATGAAATATACTATGAGATAGTGGGTTGTCTATTCTGTTTAAATAAAAGTCAAACTACCTCTTATCTTGGATATTGTAGAGAAGCTTCATGTATTGCATAGGAAGTTGGACTAGATAATGGCTAAGATACTTTCAAATTCTGTGACTGAGAGAATGAGACAGATCAATAACATTGTTTTCTTCTCTCTGGTATAATTCATAGTTTAGATGAGATTGAGTAGACTTTTCTCACTGCTCATATTTTTATTGCTTTAGGATTTTCAAAATACTTTATATTCAGCGTTTGATCTTTAAAATAACACTATAGGGCAGATGAGGTTACTGAGGCTCCAAAAGAGATGGGCTTTGCCCTAGGTCACAAGGCTAATAAATGGCAGTATTGGGAAGAGGACCCAAAACTCCTGCTTTTAAATTTCATAGGATTCTCAAGATCATTTCTCCTGAAGGCTGAACCAGTTTATAGTGAATTTATAGGAAATATTAATATTTAACGCAGGCTTCCATTTGCTCTGTTAGGATTGTCCTTTACCCTAGTTGCCTCTGAGAATTCCCACTCTTTCCAGATAGTGAGGGAGAACCCTTGGGCACAAAACTCTGTTAGAACATGAAATTTGATAATAGGACCCAGGAATCTTCCCTCTCTGATACTCTGCTAACCTATGTCCTGACACGGAAGAGTACCAACGCCCTCTCTCATGACTCTGGGTTAGGAAAGAATTGCCAAGCGGGGTCGGAAACTCGTGGACTATGATAGTGCCCGACACCACCTGGAGGCGGTGCAGAATGCCAAGAAGAAAGATGAGGCCAAGACTGCCAAGGTAAAAAAAAAAAAGAAAAGTAAAGAAAGCCTAATAAAACCTTCCTGCCCTCTCTCTCCCCATAATGGTGGCAGGTGGCTGGGCCACACTGGGTTTAGGAAATGATAAATTCAACATCCAGTGTCCTGAAGGAAATTCTGTTTCCTTTGACACCCATGCTGTAAGGAGAGCCAGAGACTCGAGGCTGGGAAGGGCATGGGTCTGGGGAAGAAGAGGTGTAGTTCCAAGTAAGCCTATTCTCTGAAAAAAATACAGAGGATAAAAGAAGCAGCTTCTAGCCTGGAGTTCATGGTTGAGGGAAATTGTCCTGTCTCTTTTACCACCTAGGCAGAGGAAGAGTTCAACAAAGCCCAGGCTGTGTTTGAAGATCTAAACCAGGAACTACTAGAGGAGCTGCCTGTTCTTTATAATAGGTAATGATTGAGATTCAGGAAAGTGCTGGACTTCTGGGCCAGTGGAGGCCCAAGCAACTTGGCTGCCCAAACATGTCACCTCATAAAAGAAGGAGCCCTGGCCCAAGAGTGGGATGTAGCCTCAGCCCTGCTACTAACGCTGTGTGATATTAGGCAAGCTGCCTTATCGCTCTAGGCTCTGATTTCTTCATCTGCAATACAGAGATAACTATCCTTACCCTGCCAGCTTTTCTGGGTTTAAAAATAAGGTGCTTCTTGGATAGGAGAGATCTTGGCAAGTAAAGTGCTGTCATCATGCATACTAAGAAAATCTGGTTTCATGCACAAGGGTGTATTGTTTTAAGGGCGTACTGGTTTGTGGTCATCGAGATTTACATAGATTTACATAGATAAACTTGTGGGATAATTATTTCCATTAATGAAGATGTCTTTGCTTCACAGTAGGTAAAATTGTTTTGGATATAAATTTTCTGTATTAGGAGAGGAACCTGAGCAGAAATTCTATTTGTATCCTTTTTTCTTTTCACTGTACAAGATATGCTTTAACGCTATTGTGGTAAGAGTACTTCATATTGTCACTTATTATTAGTCTACATATAATGGAGCCTTTTTCATGATTACATGTGTTCTAAACATTAATTATGTAACTCTTAATTTAAGAAGAATTGAAATTTAATAATTTTTTAAAATGTAAACTTCCCCAATTCATTTCCAGTAGAATTCCATTAATGTGCATATAGCTTCATAGAAGTCCAATATTGCATAATGAGAAAGAATAATTACTTATAATAATTATAATTATGTGGCCTTTTATTTGCGTAGTACTTTAAAAGTTCTTCAAAACACTTTCACGTCTTCTTCAATACCTAAAGAGCCTGAATCAGATAACTTCATGGAACTAGAGATCTGTTATACTTTGGTGTCAGCCCTGGCAATAGTATAGTGTTTCTTTTGGCCTTCTCACTCCTTAGAGTCAAGTGTGCTCCTGGCCTGGCTCTGAGCAATCCAGATCCCAGAACATCCTGAGTCTTGGGATGTGAGGTGCTTTTCTCTGAGGAGCATCGATGGTGGCTGGTTTTGGCTTAAGCTCCTATCTCATACTTCAAACAAAGACTTTACCAACCCTTACCTGTATATGTTTGTTGTTTTGCCTCCTGATAGTCGTATTGGCTGTTACGTGACCATCTTCCAAAACATTTCCAACTTGAAGGACGTCTTCTACAGGGAGATGAGCAAGGTGAGAAACAGTTGGACAATTTAGACACCTCAGTGGGTTTTTCTAGTAAATATGAAGGTAGTCCTAATTTACATAATCTCACCAAATATCCATAAAGGCACCACAAATTTTAACCTTTTCTCCATGGTGAAATAATAGCACTTGATCGACTGTGTTGACTGTATTAAAGGACATATATACGTATCAGAAGACCTCTTCCATCTCCATTAACTAAAAAATAACATCTAAACTTGAGCTTCAGATCAATAAGGGAGGTTAGGTCTAAGCTGAAATGGGAAACCAAGTTGTAACATATCTATCTTTTGTTGCTAGGGAGCAGAGAGGGCAGTGTTTAAGCACAAGTCAGTTTCTTAGGTAGTCTATCTTCTTCAGTAGGGCCAACCCTATTCTGTGACAGGCAGCCAAAGAACCTGACCTCATGGGGTCTTTTCTAGTCCTGGGATTCTAAGACTTTGCTATTACAGTATTGATTATATTCACATCCACATCCACACATGTTCCTCTCCACAGGTACTTTGGCTAAATTATGGTTCGCCTAGTTAATATTACAATGAATTGTTATTTCCTGGATCACCTGCAAGAAGCTAAAACCTCAAATCAAACATTAAACATCAAGGACCCAGCCTTAAGAAAGCTGCCAGTCTGATGGAAGAGGCAGAACTTAAGAAGGAAGTTAAGGAAAAAGGGGTGGCAAGACAGGACCCTAAACACTAGTGCAAAAGAAATGAGGAAGAATTTTATAGTTAAGTGTTTTATTTAAAGGGAGCTTTTATTTGGAGAGCTGTCTGAAAGTGAGGAGAGAAGGGATATACCAGTCTCACGTTCTATGTAGCTAGTACCCTCTTCTCTCTTGCTGGCTCTAGCTGAACCACAATCTCTACGAGGTGATGAGCAAACTGGAGAAGCAACATTCCAATAAAGTCTTTGTGGTGAAGGGACTATCAAGGTGAGCAACTTGAGACTTCTCTGCTTCACTTGTTCTTTGCGTGAACATATTTGACACCCTTTCACCAGTTCCAAATCCTGGCCTTTCCTCTGTGTTCATGTGCATGATATTATTTGTTGTTTATACTACACCCCTATATAAATTCTTTTTCTTTTCATGAAATATTTCAGCTGTAACTAAAGGCATAAAGAATAATATAACAAATACGTATCACCGAATTTAAGAAATCAGCTATTATATATAAATGAAGCTCCCAATGTCCCTTCCTCACTCACTTTCTTTTCCTGGCCCCACCAAAGGTAATCACTATCTTAAATTTAATATTTACCATCCCCATGTATGTCTTTTTACTTTTATTATACACATATATGCACACAGAGAAAGTATTGTTTTACATGTTTTTAAACTTTATATAAATAGAATTATACTGTATGTATTCTTTTGCAACTTCTTTTATTCTCTTAGAACTGTTTGTGAGATTTATTTATCGTTGTTGCTCCATGTTGCTAGCTCTGATCTGTCCTTTGCATACTTTTATGGATGCTGTTGTATGGCTAGTTGACAGTTTATCTGTCCTCGTGCTGATGGACATTTGGACTGTTTTCCAGCTTTTGCTATTGCAAATAATGTTGCAGTGAACCTGTTTTATGTTTCTCATTGTGAAAGCTATCAAGAGGTTCTTTAGGGTGTGTACTGGGAGTGGCATTGCTGAGTCAGAGTCTTTGCATTTGGGCTTCTTCAGCCTTACTAGATATTGCCATGGCCAAATTGCTCTTCAAAGTGATTGTTCCAATTTACGATCTGCCATCAGTGAATAAAAGCCCCCATTGCTACATGTGACAATATCAGACTTCCTAATTTTTCCAAGCTAATGGGCATGAAATAAAATTTCTTGCAATTTTCATTCATATCTCCACAATTGCCAGTGAGCTTGAACATCTTTTCTTATTAGCCATTTAAGATTCCTGTTCTATAACTCTCTTGTTTATCCTTTTTTCACATTTTTTATTTGGATTGTTTACTCTTTTTTTAAAAAATGTATTTAAATGTATTATTGTTTGTTTGGGTTTTTTTTGTACATTCTGGATATTAATCCTTTAATGATATGCATTACAAATAATCCTTCCTCTATCTTTTATGGTTTGATTTTCCTTTCTTTTTATGTGTGGTGTCTATTGCCTTTATATATTCTTTATGATGGCGAGTGTAAGCAATTCACTGGTCCCTCAGAATGTGATCACTTTCTTATGCTGAAGCCTTTGTTTAGGAAGTTTTATTGAGTTCCTCCAATGCATAAGGTTTTGAGCCGAGAGTTAGGTATCTATCCAAAGACATAGGGAGATTTAGTCTTTCCCTGATTTATGAAAAGTTTGAAGGACAGAAAATGTGCCTAAGGAGTCAAGGAACGATATAAACTTGCATATACAAAGTACCTAATGAGACCAAAGAACCTAATGAGACCAGTAAGAGTTCCAGAAAGGTAAGTAACCGTCAATGTGTAGATCTAGATCAAGGAAGGCTTTTAAGGAGGTGGCGAAACTGAGCTTAGGACTTGAAGGGAGACGAGGGCTAACATCTGCTGCTTGTACTACTCATTTAGCAATTACAGACTATTAAAAGGAATCACTACAGGGCCAACGTAGAGTTCCTATATGAATTCCCTCCAGAAACTCTTTTCCTCTTCCCAGTATTGAAAGCCAGAATTCTCCCTAATTTTCCATTCATCTGAAACTTACCATTACTTACACCAATATGTTCCAGAACCTTGTAGGGAAATCTGGTGTTTTCTTGCTGTGTCCTGGGCCTTCTAAACCTACTGACTCTAGAATACTAATACTAGAAAGAACTTTACATCACTCAGCTTTTGTCACATCAGAATCTCTCATACGGCAGGAACTAAGTTTCTCTCTTTCTCTTCCTATCCCAATCTCCCATTCTTGTGCCCAGGACACAACACATAGTTAGTACCTGTCGAGTAAGTATTTATGGGTTGCTTAATCATTTGGTGGACAGTATATAGGAGGCATTTAAGGAGGTGTGTGGGATCCAAGCTGATGTTGGCTATAGAAGCACTCAGCACAGTATCCAGTATACTCGCTAAGTGTTATAGTCATTTTTGTTATTCATGGTAGTTATGTTCTATAAAGTCACTAAATTAGTGAATACTGAACCATCACTTTTAGAGGAAACAACGGTATTAAGTTTCTCTGAGCCTCTGGTCCCAACATTTTCATCAACTAATCAATACATAACCTTGTCTTCTATGTGTTTCTGTTTAAAGACACCTTACTTAATATATATTGTTGATTCATTAATATTGAACTCACAGCCAACAGCACTATAGCTCATGCCTGAACGAAGCTTATCTAACACACACACACACACACACACACACACACTTCCTCTGTAAAGCACATCAGTCTTCTTGCTCTTAGCACTTCAGCACTACACTTGGAGGCCATTTGAAACAGCAAAATCACCAACAAAAAAGTACAGCAGTGTAAAAAAGCATGGAAAAATGACTTGTTTACAGTATGAGAACCGAAGCAAAAAGGCAGAAGTGCCATCAGGCACTGATTTTTTGCAACTTGCCCATGTCCATGAATGACCATGAAAGCATCACAAGTATTAATTTTGGGTTACAAGTCATTTTTAGGGAGTAGATGAATTTGCATATACAGTCTCCATGAGGATTAATTGTATATCACCCATGAATGTTTTCCCCAGAGAAAATATTTTGTTAGTATTTTGCTGTTATTTTTCCCAATCTCTTTTTCTTTATATATTTTTACATAATTGAGATCGTGATGTGGATAAAATTTGATAGCCTTTTTATAACATAAGCATTATTATAGCAAATTATACAGACTTTCTATAATAATTTTAAATTGCTTTATTCTGTTTTATCATTCTATGCATACATCATTATTTTGGGTTATTTAAAAATGCCCAATAAAACTTGGAGTTTTTAGCTCTTCTAAATCTGAATACCCTTCCTTTTTTAGCAGTAGCAGACGCTCTTTAGTCATCTCTTCCCCGGTTCGAACATCTACAACCTCCAGCCCTGTTACCTCACCTACCAGTCCCTCTGCACTTTCCTTGAAGAGTGAGAGGGACTCCATCTCAGCAAGTGAAGAAGAGCTGGCATCTGATCCAGCCCAGGGAGAAGACAACAGTGAGATTAAAGAAGAGCCCTTAAAAGATAAGGAAATAGAGGATGAAAAGGCTGAAGCAAGCACCTCTGAGGAGGAAGGGCCTCCGCCAGCCTGCAATGGCCCCACCCAGGCCCAGCCTTCTCCTACCATTGAGGATGAGAAGTCCCAGGAGGAAGTTCCCCCTGGCTCCCCAGCTTCATCACCAGGCAGAGCCCTGATCCCTTCAGAGCAGCCTTCATCTCTCCCAGAAGTAGTCTTCCGAACCCGCACCTCAAGTGAAGGATCTGAACAACCAAAGAAGAGAGCCTCTGTCCAGAGAACTTCAGCACCCCCTAATAGGCCTCCTCCACCCAAAGCCACTTCTAGCCCCATGACCTCCTCAGGGAACATACCCTCCAGCCCTACAGCCTCTAACCAGGGTTCGCCCACCAGCCCCAGGGCCTTCTTAGGGGCTGGGACTCCGAGTCCTAGGACCTCCTTGGAGGTCTCTTTTGATCCACAGCCACCAGGGAAGCCGGTAAGAACTCCTGAGGCCAGAGAAAAG
This sequence comes from Pteropus vampyrus, assembly GCF_000151845.1. Taxonomy (NCBI): domain Eukaryota; kingdom Metazoa; phylum Chordata; class Mammalia; order Chiroptera; family Pteropodidae; genus Pteropus; species Pteropus vampyrus. The sequence continues at coordinate 946,725 of NW_011889252.1, forward strand.
GAAAACGCCACCAATCTGAACCCAGAAGAACTTTGTACTTCCCCTACCTCGATGATCCCTCAGGTGAGAATGCATGAGTATTCTCTTTTATAACCTCCATGTAGCTCATCTTTACTATAGTCAGGTTGTCCCACAGTTGATCGGATTTTATGTTATTATAGTATAGTCTCAGAGATACTCTTGGTCACCTTTTTTGGTTCTGGGAATTGTTTCATATCTTCATAGCAACTAATTTAGTGATCTATACTCAGGGTAATTGATTTCTGCAAAGGGCTTATCTCTAATATTATAAGCAGATTCCTACTAATTTTTTTTTTCTCTGAGTTATGGGAGTTCCAATATAAAGAAACCTACAACTGGCCTTTTTTAATACAGGGCAGGGAGGAGGGTCTTAATTCAGTTTGTCATACATGTGACTATGGCAAATAGACCCCAAGCAAAATGGCATTAGCAAATTTCCGAGGTATATTCTCTTTGATGAGAGAAACCTAGAAGGAACTCACAGAAGAAGGAAAGCAAAAGAAATGGTCTTTAGAAAGATGAGAATATAGATGAGGAAATTGTGTTAAAATAGAGACACAGACCCCCTGGAGAGGATCTGGAAATCAAGTCATGTTCTATTCGAATTACATGGCTCTCAGAGAGAGATTCGACTTGTTCTATTAGACTCCTGAGGCCCTATAAGTAAAGATTTTTAAAAGTAAATTTTGAATCAATACAAGGAACTTTTCAGCAATCGGCTCTGTTACATAATGGTATGGAAAAGAATTTTTAAATATAGGAGAAAGGGGATACAAGGGGCTTCTAAAAACCAAAATGGAACAGACCACCTGGAGAAATAGTTCTCCTTCCTTGATGTTAAAAGCTAAAAGCGAAGAATATTAGATCACTTGTTAGGTGCATTGCGTATGGTGAGACATCTGACTAGATGGCACCAAGATTCATTGAGTCATTCCACGTTTACTTATTGGGCCCCTACTATGTACCAGGCACTTTTCTAGGAGATGGGGTATTACAGTGAACAAAACATAAAATTGCCTTCCTGCCTCTTACATCCTAGTGATCAAGGGGTAAGATAGACAAGAAACAGAATAAATAAGTAAAATTACAATTAGTGGTGATAAGAGAAATGGAGAAAAATGAAGCAGGGGAAGGCACAGAGAGTAGGGGCTGAACTGTAGTTTTAAACAGTGGCCAGGGAAGGTGACACTAGGGTAATGAAGGAGCCCAGGACATAAACCATGGGGCTATCTGGGAGTATGAGATTTCTGGTACCCCCTCAGATCACACCACTCCACTACTGCCTATGCCTGACTGAAAGTTGACCATGCTACCTTGGGAGCCTCCTGCTATCTGAGAGGCATTAACATGGACAAAAGATACCAGGTGGCATCCAGGGCGTGAAGATGTGAGACTTTCTCCTACATTGTCCACTTCGATCCACAGGTTTCTTCAGAGTCTGGCAAGGCAGGGAAGATGGAAGAGAAGGAAGAGAACAATAAGCTTATCTCAGCTGACACGCCTGAGGTACTGAACTCTATAAGTCATCAATATTACTATGTCCTGAGTCTTCCCTTGATCCTTGCCAAAAGGCCGAGAAGTGATTATTATGTCCTGAGTCCTGATTCACATGAGGTACTGGAGGTCCTAACAAAGCAAGATATAAAACTTTCCCTTGGCTGGTTTCTAGTCTGAGGTAGCTATGCTGATCGAGAGAGAGATGCAGGGTATGTAGATAGTGAATAAGCATAGGGTAGCTGTTGCATTTTGAATAGGCAAAGTGTAGCACTTCTCATTTTTCTGCACTGAAAAGGGTAACTCGACGTTATGGAGAATCCAAAATTAACTTAAATTTGACTTTGTAATATATGGTTTTAGTATAGAGACAGCAATAGAGTGAACTTCTGTTTGGCTCTGGCAAATAATGAAACAAATTTGCATTCTTGGAGTACTCTTATTGAAGGGGAGATTATGGGGGCAAAGATGCTGTCTGACTATTTTGAGAAACTGGCTAGTAACACTCTCCTCGTTGGGAAAAAAGATACAGGACACAACCCACCTTTCCCCTGAGACCACCTCTTTATATTTAAGATTTATAGTGTTTTCTTACTCCCAGCCTTTCCTTTGGGATTTCTTTGGTCATTAACTAAGGAGACATATTTTTCCTATGGAATTAAGCAACTAGAACATCTTAGATCCTAGCCTATCAGTCCTCTGAAGCCTATGTCCTATAAGATCTGTTTACTTCCCTTCCAGAGGCATCATAAATCCTATTTTCTCTTAAGCAGAATTATAGACATATCACATATAAAAATGGGTAAATAAAAAGATCACTGTGAGAAAATCTGTTCGTGCTCAGCATTTGAATTACCTGAGAGAGAATGATAACTTTCTGGGAGGTGTTATTACCTTTGACGTGATTCATGGCATGGAATCAGGGGAAAGTGTAACAAGGAAAATTTCCTTAAAGGAGAAATCACAGCATTTCAAGTGTCTGTAATGCTAACAGAAATTGGTTACACTTTAAAAGGGTAAATTTTATAGTATGTGATTTAAATTTTAATTAAAAAATAATTCATTCTAAACTGTAGAGTACCAAGGTCTTCCCTCTGGCTTAGCAATTCCTAAACAAGGCTTTCCATACCTTGGGTTCTCATCACAGAGCCTAGAACTTTTCCCAAAGAAATCATTATACACTGTCTTTCTCTCTTTTTTTAAAGCCTATAGCACCCGATATTCTTAAGTGGTCTCCCATCCAAGTGCTAACGAGGCCCACTCTGCTTAGCTTCACAAGATCAGTACACTGTCTCTCTTAACTGCTGTAGGTTAGTTAGGATCACCTAAATGTAAGAGCTGCAGTGCATTCTTGAGGAGGGTTAGTCTAAAAGTGGTAGGTAGTGGTTTTAAGACCTATACACCCTCACAGACTCCCACATACATATACATACATATCCATGTCACACAAATCACATGGTGTCTGATCGTAGAAACAACAATGGGGTCCAAAGACCTGATTTTGTTACCAGCAATGAAGGATCTGCATTGTGGGAGTCAGGAGCTCAGTCCTTGGGTCCCCCATGAAAGATTTATGTGGAGGTCCGACGCTCAGAGAACAAAGATGGGATGAAAAGTAGCAGACAGAAGTGATTTTATTAAGTAAAATAGGCAGAGTAAAGTACACTCAGAAGAAAGTCCAAGCAGGCGCCTCAATAGAGGATTGAGGGCCCTGAGAAGTTCAGGGTTGGGGTTTCTATGGGCCATAGGGTTTCTTTGTTCTCCCTCCATCTCTCCTACCTCAAATGGCTGAATTTTCTGCTGCTCCCTTAGACCCCTACTCCAAGCTGGGGCCTTTGCAGTGTGTGCCCGTAGTCATACACCTGCACCATAGGAATTTTGAGGGTAGGCACATGCCCAGTTAACTAATTTTGCCCATACCAGTTGAGCATCCCCAGAGTAAGGTCATATAAGGGTCATTTGCAGTTAACTGACGGGAAGTGCTGCAGGTAGGGGAGAAGGCGGTGAGGAAGGAGCCAGGCACTATTAGGTTTTTTGGTCTGCCTATCTGGCTTGTGACCTTAGGGGACTAAGGGAGGCTCCCGAGACTGCCAGACCCCAGGTTGTATATTTTCTTCTGCTGAACTGGTCTCATAGCCTCATTAACCCTTCATTGTCCCTCTCCCTCCGGCTCATTACTGCCTATCTACCTATCCTGTCAGTTTCCTGTCCCAGCAAGTCTTATCACTCTTTGAATCTTGGTCTCTTGATCTGTGAAAGAGGATGACAGTGAAGCCTTCCCTGATGCCCTCAGGCTGTAGTGAAACAGCATTATATGTTTACCCATTGTATTGTCTCTGACCCTTGTGGACTTACAGCACAGAAGACCTTTCTAAGCTGAGAGGCTGGGAAGGGTGAGCCACCTCTCACTGGCAGAACTCTTCATTTTGTAGAGCCAAGGTCTCCAGCTTCATGACTCTGAGGTTCCCGAAGAAAGCATCATCACGGCACCTGAGCTTCAAGAAGAGGTAAGGAGGCCAGATACACAGAAAACAGGATGATGGGTGGTAAGAATGGGCCCTGGGGGTGACAGAAGTTTGGCTACAGGCTGGAAGCTGCAGATAGGCTACAAGAACCCAGCAGCGAACAATATCCTTAGGGCAAAGTCAAGCAGGTAGGAGCCAGAGGAACCAAGACTAAACAGACTTTGTGGTGTTTTTGGTGCCCATTTCCCAACACTTGGCCTTGAACCTCTTGACTGCTCACTATAGCCCTGTCTCCTAAGTATTTATTTAGTTACATATAAACTTGTTTCAAAAAGGAGTTAAAATATACAAAAGGCATGCAAAAAAGTAAATGCACAACACAAAAATATAGCAAAATAACTCAAGTATATTAGTGACAGTGACATAAAATGGTACTATGAATTAGGCAAGTACAACAATACATTTTATAAAATAAACTCACTAAGAATGTATCACAAAATTGGTTCTAGACTTTCTAAACATCCAAGAAGAGAAAAATCTGATCAGTTCACTCAAGTCATGATGACATTCCTTCAGAGAACAACTGCTGCTACTAAGATAAAAAGATGAAAATTCTCCTGTAAATCCTTATAAAGAAAGAGATGATGAAGGATATAATGAACAATAGCTGCAAAAAGTCTTTACAGTAATCTCAACAACCAATTTCACATCACCTCCTTCACATAAGCCAGTATATTACATGAAATATAAGTAGATAGAAGCAAATTGGGTTTTTACCCTCCTTGAATGGTTGGTGGGAGGGCAGGTGAGCATCTAATGCAATTATATTTACTTTCCAGGTATCTACAAGTCAAAGCGCACAACTCTGAAGAGGAACTGCCAAGACCTCCTCCCAGAGAAGCTCCTCACCTAGAGGGTATAAAGGTCAGAGGGACTTAAAATCCAACATTCATTTCTAGGTTCTCAAACAATATGGATGCTGGTAGTCCCTAAAGACCTAACATTAGTGGAGGCTGAGGAGCATACTTAGGGGAGGGTGGAAGGCAGGTTTGGGAGAAGAGATTGTTCAACTCAGGGAATATTTAATTAAGATTTTAGCATTGTTATAGCATTGTTTAGCTTTGTTAGCATTAATTAAAGTAGGGCTAAAATGGCAATAAAAAGCAAAAGCATCTACGGATACAGACACACATAACAACACATATTCAGAGAATAGGAAACAAATCTTTGATTTACCACTCATTCTGCAAGACTTAAAGCCAAAAGGACATCTTTTCAGATTGTTAAATAAAGTATTATTCTATGTATGGATTCTTTATTGGATACTGGGAGTTGTCCCAGCCCAGCACACTATTCTCCACGTGGACAAGATTGATTCTACCCCAGGTTCAGAAAACTTTAGACACATACCTGATCTCCAGCTCATCCTCCCTCCTGGCTATAACTCTTTTAACAATGACACAGGCCACAGGCTCCTCTCCTTAATTTACACCCACAATCTTTGGTTAATAAGCAAATACCCTTGGAAAGGGATTACATTTTAGAGCTGCATCTAATGGTTATAGTCTAGAACTTAATGTTAAGGATCTGAGCAGAATGGAAGAAGAAATAGAATTCCAAGTGAAGGGAAATTGTACAAAGTATAATAATATAATGGAAATGGCATGGAATTGGAAATTAGTAGTCCTGGATTCAAGTCTTACCATTTGCTTTTGTGAAAACATTAAAAACTGACTTTGAAGTCCTGCTACCCTGATAAACATACGTACACATGATGTGAATGCTCATCCATCTTTGCTTTTGTTTCTAAGAGTGATAGATGTCACCTTTTGTTCAGTCATTCAGCAAGTATTTATTGAGTGCCTGCTCTGTGCCAAGCACTGTACTATGTACTAGAGAAACGATGAAGTAAAAAAGTAAGAACTTTATAGGGACAATATTGAGTGGGGAGAAAAATGGGCAGGATTTAGCAATAGGTTGGAAGTGGACACATGATGAAGGCTCAAGTTTTAAGGAACTATTCTAGGTTAGGCTTGAGAGACTAGAATCTGATGGTGCCAATTCCCTAAAATGGTGACTACAGGGAAAAGAACATTGTATGTGGATTCTCTGGCTTCAAGCAACAAACTGACACAATTAAGCAATAAAAGACATGTTCAAAGGGTATTAGTTCATAGAGCTGAAAGAACAACCAGGCTGCAGAAAGGACAAGAACCAGCCCACAGATGTCTATAGCAAGAATGTGTGGACTGCCCCCTCTAGGCAGCTGTCATTGGAAGACTCAGCTTCAGCCACCTTCTGCCACCGTGTCCTTTCCAGATTCACATTGCCTGGAGAAAGAATCTGACTGGCCCAGTTTGAGGGGAGGCATGTTAATGTCTACAATGACAAGAAGACCAATAGCGGGGGTGGTAGTAAGGGTAGAATACAAAGAAGTACAAGGAAACTTTTGGGGTGATAGAAATGTTCTTAATTCTGATTGTGGTGATAGTTTAATGGGTGTATACATGTGTCAAAACTGATCAAATTATATACTTGATATGCAGTTTATTGAGCATCCCATACAAACAACATAAGGTGTTTGAGAACTTGGGCTTTCCAGTAGTTGCATCCATTAGGGAAATAGAAATACATGTTTGTATTTAGAAGTCATTTTTCTAAGATCTAATCCTGTTACTCTTTTATTTAAAAACCTTCAGAGGATCTCTGCTGCTATGTTGGGGAAAAGGTTGATGCCCTCCGCTAAAAGGCCTACTGCTTATATTTTAATACCTTTCCTAGAAGGCATCCCAGTCCCTTGGCAGTCAGAATCACTGCTGGGAGTGATACGCCAAGGAAATTAGAAGGGTGGGGGAAATACAGGCTCCTAGCTTTCCAAAGCCCTCCATGATCTGCTTGGAATGCCCACCCATTCATCTAGCAAAACCCAGTTCAAGCCTTTATGCTACAGGGCTTTCACTGACCCTCATCTCCTAGGAAACTGATCCTTTTTGGAGAATGTGGCAGAGAGGACTTCTAGGGACTTACAGTCAGTGGACGAAGACAAGTACCCAAGGTAACTGCTACAACAGAGGCACAACTAAAGTGGAAAATTTTACTAAATTGTGAGCTTGATACTTCATTTGCATATGGCACTACTGGAGGATCCAGGAGGGCAGAGGAAAGGGCTGGTATGCTGAGCATGAGTAATAATTTTGTTTAGGATAGACAGTCTCAGCTAAGAACCAAATCGTTTGCCCCAATTTACAAAATGGTAAAGTTATCCAAGGGAAAGGCTAGGACTTAGAAGACTGCCATCTTGGCAGCAGCACAAGAAGGGGCTGAAAACCAATCAAATTGGGCAGGATAAATGTCTTTTATCCCCTGTCCTGAGGCTCTTGGAAGGTGTTTTGTTTTTGTTTTGTTTTTTTTAATTAGTTTAAGTATACAGTACATTGGTTAGACATCTATATAGTTCATAAAATGATCCCCCAATTGCCTCCCCCACCGGCCCTCCACCTAGCCAACATATTAATGCTAACTGCATTCCCTATACCATGCTCCCCATCCTCATGGCCACCTATCAACTACTAATTTATATCCCTGGAGGTCTTTTGACAAAAGGATGGCTGCTTCAGTTTCTGAGGTTTAGCATTTAATCCTTGGAAAATACTGGTAGGTCACTACCACGTGAGGATTTATTCATCATCTATATGTATGCATCTCTAGAATTAATTGCAAGAATATCACCCAGTACCTGCCTTCCAGCAATTTGAAGAACAATATTGACAGACTAGGTAAGATATCCATAGTACAGTAGAATTATCCAGGATATCTAGGATACACCAAAGAACAGTAAACACACTGCTGACAGTTATTTATTTTATGCTAAATCGGTGCTGAGCATGTGCATATCGGATCCTGTTTTTCTGCATGTTTACACTTTTAAAATGAATGGTATGTGCCAACAGGAATAAAATCACGTACCAGCAAACTTTATGGTTACATTTTAAAGAGAGGGGAAAAAAAAGATGTTTGCGAGAGACTACTAACCATTAAATTAAATTGTGAAAGTAAAAAAGCAAATCAGTAGAGAGTCATTTAGCCAGATGGCCTCTGAGAGTCTGTAGTTCTGATAATTTTCAATACATAATGGAATATGCTATGAGAGACCCAGGATACAAGAAAAATCTCAACCTTTCCTGGAATCCATGGTCTGCTTATCAGTAAATGCAAGCAATTATCCATCTTTGGAATTTAATCCTTAGGGCTTGAATTCCCTTTTCTCTTGGATATTCTTTTATCTGAGAGCCAGGCTGATCTTTTTATTAACTTACATATGTCTTCCCTACATGTTACTTTCTTTGCCTTTCTTAGTGTGGTAGATTTCCCACACATGTCTTTCCTCTCACTGATCACTGCTGTGCCTTTAAAAATATATTTAAATAAAATGAATTATCAACTTCTTGTTTTTTTCCTCTTTTTTTTTACCAACCAAATAACATCTTTATGAATGAGAGCAACTACCTTTCCTTATTTTATGCTCTGAGACTTTCTACTTCAGTCTCTGTTCCCCAAATGAACATGTACAATCTCTGTCTCTCTATTCATCTATATAAATACTGACCCCAAACCTAGAGAACTCTTGACAAGAATAAAAAGTAAGCACAGAAATCTGTATCACTGGGATGAAAGGCAGAGTAACAAGAGTTCTAACCCTAAATAGGAAGTCAAGAAAATAACACTGTGACAGGTAAGGTTCTAATGCTTTAAAGGTATTAATTCATTACATCCCCACAGTAACTCTGTGAGACAGGTGTTGTTGCAGAGTTACTGTGGGGATGTAATGTGCTTTAAAGGTATTAATTCATTACATCCCCACAGTAACTCTGTGAGACAGGTGTTGTTGCAGATAAATGAAACAAGTTACTTGTCCAAGATCACACAGCAGAGCGGTTTCAAAAGCCTGTGTTTATACTATCACATCCTTAGTCATAGAGTTTGTCATTAATTTGGAAACATTTCCTGCCAAAAAGAAGTGAGTCAAGAGGTCGCTAAAGTATGACATTAAGAGTTAAATAGAGATGCTTACCGTGTTCTAGAACCGTGGCCTTGAAATGGTTTCACAGGCATTATCACTTTAAGTCCCCCATTTCAGGGATGAGGGAACAGATTTTAGAGATGTTAAGTATTTTGCCCAAAGTCACACAGCTAGCAAGCTGCAGAGCTAGAACTGTTTGAATCCAAAGTCCACGCCTCTCCACTACCTCAGATGAATGTGGAACAAGGAAAATGCAGGTGGCGCGGCGTTCTCCCCACTTCACCTCCCTGCTTCCCAGCCCGCAGTGTGCCTACTAAGTTGCCTTATGCTCCAGGTTTCTGGACACAGACTGATTTATGTAAATGATATGTAAACCCAAGTAACTTTCCACATTTGTTGAAAATTGTGGAAAGCGGTCAGATCTCAGCCCAGGGTTCAGATCCCATGCCCTCCCGAGCCCCGTGGCGAGAGAGGAAGCGGCTCCGGATGGAGAGTAAAGTGACAATCGGAGAAGGAAAAGCAGTCTTTCCTCCCAGGGGAGCAGAAGCGGCCTGGCGGGCAGAGGGAACCTGCAGAGGGCAGTTTCTCTCCTCTTTTCCTGTCCCACCCAGTCGCCCCCACCCCCAACTCGCAGCCAGACCCTGCAGCTACTCTGCGAGTCTCTCCGCGGCTTCCTGCAGCGAGTGTCCCTCCGTGGATCTGCGTGAATCTCTGCGGTTCCCGCCCTCGTTGAGTTCAAAAGGACGCGCGGAGTGGCGCCGGCCCTTCCGCTGCAGCCCGTCCGACTGGTAAGGTGAGCACGCGGAGGAGGGGACCCGGGGAGCGCCGAGGGCGCGGCGAGCCCGGTCGCCCACGCTCACACTGCAGTCACGTCGGCCCCGGCAGGAACTGAAACCGAGAACGGCCGGAGCTCGGCCCTCGGCTGGAGCCTCCCGTCGCGGCTGCTGGGAACCGGGTGCCCGGGACTGGTGGCCTTCGGAGCGCAGCGAGCCCGCGGGGTGCTGGTAACGCTGGAGGGCTGGAGGCGGGGCCGCGGAGCAAGCCCCGACGTCGGTAGAGGTGTTGAGGGCCCCCAGGGCGCCGAGGCTTGGGCTGGGCCAAGTGGGGCTCGGCCCTAGTGGCTGGCTGGTGGGGTTCGGTAGGCTGAGCGCGGGTGGCGCAGTGGGCAATGAAGGGAGGACTGCGGGGAGCGGGACAAGCCCGGTCGACAAATTGTGTCAAGACAAAAGGCGACTGAGTACCTTCGCCTCTGGTTTCCTTTGCCTGGTTCACCCCAACCCAAGGGCATGTCCCAGCAGCCACGCGGGCCCATGAGCCCGGGCGCTGGTCCTGAGTTCCCCGGCTCTCCTGACGCTTAGCGGATGGCTCCGCCTAAACTCCACGCTCCAGAACTGAGTACCTGTTACCACGATTTGGGGAAACTGGGGCAGCTGCTAATTTGCATACCTTTGCCTAACCTTTTCAGGCCTTGAGAAATCTCTTAATTACATGTGGTGACCCAGTGAAAGAATCTTGGGGTAGAGCGTTCGAAGATAATGCACCCCAAATACAGGAGGGCTCACGGATCTGCTCTCGGTATCTGCAGCCTGAGGAGATACCCAGGGAAACCAAAAGAGAAGTGTTTGGGATTAGCTCCACAGGGAAAAGAGGCAATGGGGAAGGGATTCGGAAAAATCTAGCGTCAAAGGCTTTTCTGGGATTTACAGTTGTCTCCAGCCCCAGACAGGGACCCGCCCTGCTCATTCCTGTCTTTGTCCCTCTGCCCGCCCTGCTCATTCCTGTCTTTGTCCCTCTTCCTACAGATCTGCTCCTTCCTCAAGGTGCCCATCCACTTGCTGCAATGACTAGCCTCCCAACCACGACTTCTCCAGGAGGTAGGTGAAGGTCTTTCCCAGCAGGAATGATAGAAACTCGTTCCACCCCCAGTTCAGTCCTGGAATTCCCAGAGGCCTCAGCACCAATGGGAATACCTTCCCCACCTCTCTCTGCCTGCCTCACCACCCCCACCCTCCCCACTCGGCTCCAAAGGTACTGGGAGGAAGCGGAAAGCTACTAGAGTATGTACTTCAGTGCAGTTTAAAACTGAAGTCTCACGGACCTACCCTGGCACTACCACTCAAAACTTTGTGACCTTGAGCACTTTAAGGTCCAGTTTCCTCTTTTGTAAAATGGGAGAAATAGTACCTACCTTAATGAGATTATTTATGAGGATTAAATGAAATAACCTATATAAAATGCCTACCCAGTACAGTGTCTCATATCTAGTAAGCACTCAGTAACATTGGTTATTATTATTGGATACTTTTTAGAAACTCATCTTTTCCTGGAAAAGAATTGACTGCTTTCTAATTTCATTTTTCTGATGATATACTACAGCTTCAAAAACCCATTGTTCCTGGAGCTATGCTCAGGCAGGGATCCATCTCTCATCACATTGAGATGGATTCCCACTTTTCATTTCATAACCAAGCTGAGCTGGACAAACCATCAGATATCCATTGATTGTTTTCATTATATACTTGTTATGGTAAGGGAAGAACAAACACTTGGTTTGTGTATACACCTTTGTTTTCATATACCCAATTTGCATTTGTCGTTCTCTGTTTTACTGATGTGGAAACGGGTGAGTGGTGACCCCAGGGAAAGTCTGAGACAGCGTCCTCTGTGACTAGTAATGCACACAATTCTGTTAGTTGTCTGGTGAGAAATAAGAAATGGAATAGATAGAAGTTTAGATTGGTCAGCAGGGACTCCATGAGTGGGGCCCTTACCCTTGAAGGATGGATGAAGTGTATACAGGCAAAGTGGGCTGCAGTGGGTATTCCAGATAAAGGTAATGAATGCCCTGTGTGAAACTAGAGACTGCATTTCCGCTGAGGGGTGTTTTGGAGGAGAGGACAGAGGACCTCCAGAATAAACTTGCCCATAGGGAAAAGAGGTGAGGCTTGGGCAGCTAGCTTAGGAATTAGGACTTGGACAAAAGGGAACTATTTACATTCTTTTCTTTTTTTAAATTCATGGTAAAATATACATAATATAAATGTTACCATTTTAACCATTTTTTGGTGCGTAGTTTAGTAGTTTAGTTCACATTGCTGTGCAACCATCACTACCATCCATCTCTAGAACTTTTTCATCTTCCTAAACTGAAACTCTGTATTTATTAAATATAACACTCATTTCCCCTCCCCACAGCATTTGACAACCACCATTATACTTTCAATATATATAAATTCAACTAGGTACCTCATATAAGTGGAATCATACAATATTGGTTCTTTTATGTCTGCCTTATTTCACTTAGCATAACATCTCCAAGGTTCATCCATGTTGTAGCAAGTGACAGAATTTTTTTGTTAAGGCTGAATAATATATATATTATTAAAATTATATAATTTTATGTATATATATATATATAGTATATATGATTTATATATATAATGTATATCACTTTGTTTATCCATTCATCCATTGATAGCTACTTGGGTCGTTTCTACCTTTTGGCTATTGTGAATAATGCTGCTGTAAACATGGGCATACAAATCTCTCTTAGAGTCCCTGCTTTCAGGGTTTTTTTTTTTTTTTTGGTATATACCCAGAAGTGTAATTGTTGGATCATGTGGTAACTATGTTTAATATTTTGAGGAACTGCATACTATTTTCCACAGCAGCTACACCGTTTTACAGTCCCACCAACAGTGCACAAGGGTTCCAAATTCTCCACATTTTCATTTTTGTGTGTTTTTTTTAATAGTAGCTATTCTATTGGGTGTAAAGTGGTATCGCATTTCCCTAACGATTAGTGATATTGAGCATCTTTTCATGTGCTTATTGTCCATCTGTATATCTTCTTTGGAGAAATGTCTAGTCAAATCTTTGTCTATTTTTTAATTGGCTTGTTTAGTTGTTGAGTTGTATGTTTACATTCCTAACACAACAAGTGACATGAGTGATGAGATATTTTAGGACCTATCATACAGTCCACTACCCACTGGGTCCAAGCAAATGCAAGTTCAGAGACAGGAAGGGAGAAATCACGGATAGGGTGTAGGCTTAATGCTTTGAAGGATGGGATCAACTATGGCTATGCCACCCTGAACACGCCCAATCTCGTCTGATCTCGGAAGCTAAGCAGGGTCAGGCCTGGTTAGTACTGGGATGGGAGACCACCTAGAAATACCTGGTGCTGTTTAAAAAAAAAATGAAGGATGGGATCATTGAGAGCTTGCCAGTCTCTTCCCACCTCCCACCTCTACCCTATCATATTCTTTTTTCCCGAGATAATCTATAAAGATCTCTTAAAGGAGCTTTGATCTCTTGGAGTGTTAAAAGTGAGGGTCGCATTATGGATTTCATGGGCTTTTGCACTTTTGCCTTTGTGGGCCTGTTCCCTCCATTAAAAATGATATATATTAAAAATTATATTTTATAACTGTTGGTATAAGGGAAAATATAACATTAATATAATAAAATAATTAACAGTTGTATTTATAATTAGTAATTGATTGACATAACAATATTATAATTTCCTTAACCTAAACATTTGATTTTTTCTTGTGAATATAAATTAAAATCACTAAAAACCATTTTCCTGGGTCCCTAGAAGTATCTGGACCCCAGGCACTGTGCCTGCCGTGCCTAGTGCATAAGTCACCCTGTTGGAAGTAGGGGGAGTGGAACCTGGCATTGTGGGCTCTGCCTGCCCACAGGTAAAGCCTATCCTTTGCTATTTAATCACACTAGCCACTTCTTAGGTTTTACTCACTCTGAGTTAGACACTCAGCATTTTTCATCTCGCTTATTCCTCAGCACAATCCTGTGAGCAGGATTTATTCTCATTTTGTAGAAGCAAAAACTGAGGTTCGGGGAAATTAAGAAATTTTCAGAGAAATTAAGAAATTCTCCCAAAGTCATATGGCTAATAATGGCAGAGGCAGAATTTTGTACCAAGTCTGATTTACTTCAGAGCCTGTGTTCTTTCTGTCATGGTACACTGCTCTCAAAGTCTCACTCCACCCCACTGGCCACTGCGCATGAAAGAGAAGGAAGGAGAAAGGGAGCAGAATTCCAGGGCAGGTTCCCATGGGAACGAGAATTGGGGGAGCCGCCCTGTGTTGGGCAGGTCGAGAGCAAATAAGTAGGTTGGCAGACTCAGGTGGCAAATGATCTGATGCCTCAGTGATAAGAGATTTAGGGAACAAGGGCCACAAAGAAACTAACTGGTAACTGGGTTAGCGCAAAAGAAAAAAAAAAAGAGTGAGTGAGCAAAACAAATCTTGAAGTTCATTTGCTGTTGGTTAGGTTTTGGGTGGCGCCTCAGACCTTATTGTGATCCTCCGCCCCGGGCCTCCCACCTGAAAAAAAAATGGTACTATAGTCTTTCCAAGACTGAGAAGGTAAGGAAGAGAGTAACATTATTCTTTTGTTGGACGAGGAGATAAGAGAGAAATGGGGTAGAAACAGGAGATAATGGGGGCAAGCTGTAAGCCATTCTGCCCCTTTTATCTCATGCTTAGTGGTTTTAGTTTACTTTGTTGTTATAGTTGTTTGTTTGTTTGTTTTTTTCATTAAAAAGCTATTCCACGCCCTGCAGGGAAAAGCCTTCTAGATCTTGTGTGTGTGTGTGTGTGAGAGAGAGAGCACGTGTGTCTATAGTTTTATTTTAATTTACTTTTTTTTTACAAACATGTAATCATATTACACGTACTGCCCCAGCAATTTGCTTTTTTCATCTCACCATATGTCTTCTCCCAGTAATTGCGGATCTACCACATTCTTCCTAACAACTGTATACTGTTTCCAAAATGAATGGCCTGTAATTTACTTAATCACATTCCTCTGCCGATGGACATTCAGATATGTGTCACTCTTGCAAACATTGCTACAGTGAACAATCACCCTTTCACCCTTTCCATCTGCTATAAAATTCAGAGAACCAAACCCAGTGGACACATAAACAAAAAGCTTCACTGGAGGCAGAGCAGGATGTTTCCTGAACTTAGAGAGTTGCTTGCTAGTGTATGGTAGAAAGAACCTTAGGATGAAGAGACAGATTTGGAACCAGGTTCAGACAACTGCTGAGTGACCTTGGGCTTGCTGAGCTGCTTCAGTTTCTTGGCTTGTATGTAATGATAACACCAAACCCACTTACATAACATTCTTGTGGTAGAAAGAAAATAATGTATATTTTGTAAACTGTAAATCATAAACACAGATCATAATTCTGATACTTGAAGCCTGAAGGGCCCTTGCTCATCAGTTCTCAGAACACTCTGTGACCTTTAGTCTGAGAAAAGCTCTTTGGTGTAGAGTGGAGTTGAAAATTTTAATTTTTTTTTTAAATTTAATTTTGGAATAAATTTAAATTTATAGAAAAGTTGCAAAAAATAGTACAGAGAGTTCCCGTTTACCCTTCAGCCATTTCCCCTAATGTCAGTATCTTCCATGACCATGGTATATTTGTGAAAAACCAGAAATTAACATTAGTACAATACTGTTAACTCCAGACTTCGTTGAGATTTTGCCAGTTTGAAAATGTGATTTTGAAGTGAATTCAGGTGCTCACTTCAGCAGCACATATACTAAAATTGAAGTGAATTTGGATAGAACACTTTCAATTTATAAAAATTTCATAAATGAGACTGAAAAGGTCCTGAGAGTCAGCTAGTTCAACTACCCATTCTGTGCTAGAATTCTCTCTCTAGTGCCGGAAGCATTTGTCCAGTTCTGCCCTCCTTTCTGTTGGGGAAGTCATCTGTCTACCATTAGTTTCTGCCATTTGTATAGCTCATCCATTGGCATATTTGAAGATAGCATTCAAGTTCTAGGCTACCCTTAAGTTTTCTCTCTGGGCTTCCTCTTGCAAGCTTTTCTTATCTGATGTGGTTTCCAAACCATTCACTATGTTGGCTGCTCACCTCAAAATTGTGATACCTAGATGCAACTCAGCAGTCTAAGAGTGGTGCAGAGGAGGCCTACACTGTTGCCTCCATGATAAGAGACAATATTTATATTAATGGTACTTAATATAACAGCAAGTTTTAATTGTTTTTATTATCAAATTATCATTGTAAGAAATTTGGAAGATAAAGGAGAACATATAATAGAAGAAAATAAAAATTTTTCCAAACTGGACAACCTAGGTTCCACTCTGGCTGCTGTTTTGGGGTATATCCTCACAGCATGCATTGCTTTAGAGTGACTCCACTGTGATCTTTTATATATGCTGCTATTAGGCCATAGCCTCTGCATTCTTTCCCATCCCCCATTCTACCTGTGAGTAACTGATTTCCTGGACCTAAGAACAAAGAATCTGTTAAATTCTCATCTTGTTCAATTTGGCCCATTTCTCCAGTCATTTGAAATCTGTTTATCAGCGTCCTAGTTGCCCTTCTAGCTTTGAGTCTCTCACAAATTTGGTGATCCTTCCTGAGGTCTGCGGGGGTCTGCATTTATCCAAAGAGCACAAAGCCCATGTGGAAGGCGCCCATAAAGTAGAATACCAAAACAAAACAAAACAAAAAAAACTTGTAAAAAATTGAATATTCAATATATTTAAAAAACAAAAAAGCCAGAGTCATTATCATAAGGGGTGACTTATATTATTGGACTTTCTTTCTTCTACCTGCCTTATGATTTAACGTTCTTATTTTGAATTTCATAAAGGCCTTAATTTGGCCCTGGCATGATTTGACATAATAATATTAATTCAAAAAAAACTGAGGTTCAATTCCAGTGGAAGAACTTCTGCTTAGACTGGCGTCATTCACTCCATTCCTTGACAATGACTCTCCTACTTAGTCCTTATAGCCAGGCTGTATTACTCCACAAGGATATTATAAACAGTCTTAGCCTATGTTCTGTGATGAGCTACTCTCTACTCATGCAGCACCTTCAAATCTTCTTAAACCCCCTCCACATCCTCGCTCTCAATTAATGACTGTGCATTCTATTTTTTTGAGCAAATTAAAGTTCTCAGAAGAGAACTGCCAAGACTCCCACTCCCTCCATCTGCCTACGACCTGCCTCTGTGCCCGTGTACATGTTAAACACATAAATAATGAATGACTCCTGCTCGGTCTGCAGCCAGCTCCTCTGTTTGTGCACTAGATCCTGTCCCTTCAAGGTCATGATTCTCCCATGCATTATCAATGGTTCCCTCTCTCCAGAGTCATTCCTACCCATACATGAACATGTTGTCATTTCTCCCATCCTAAAAAAAGCAAAAACAAACAAAAAACTTGAACTCCCTGCCCGCTCTAGCTGTAGCTCATTTCTCTGCTTACCTTTACAGGGGCGGGGGGGAAAGTTTATCTTCTGCCTTCGGTTCCTCTCTTTCCATTTTTCTCTTGAACCCACTATAAACCAGGGGTCTATACTCAGCACTTCACCAAAGCTTCTCTTGTCAAGGTCATTTATGACTTCTGCTTGGCAAAACCCAGTGGTCCTTGTACATGATCTATTTGGCCTCTACTCCTTAGTCCCCTTTGCTGTTTTCCCCCTGGGCTTAGTCCTTGATCCTCTCTGCCTGTACTTACTCCCTTGGTGATCTCGCTCAGTCTCTTGGTCTTAAATATGATGACTTTTAAATCTCCAGTCCAGACCTCTTCCCAAAATTCCAGTTTAACCTCTGCACTTGGATATTTAATAAGCAGTTGTGTCCAAAATTGAACTTTGGATCTTCCCTTCCAAATCTGTTTCTCCTGCAGGCTTCCCATCTTGGGCAATACTGCGCCTTCCCTCCCTTCAGTTACTCAGGCCTCAAACCTTGGTATCCTCGTCCTTGACTCCACCCCATATCCTGTCAGTCTTAACTTCAGAATCCCACCACTTCTTCGCTGAGCTGCTGCCAAACCCAGTGCTTTTGTGTAAAATTAGGAAAAGGCTCCCCCTTTTGGTGGATGCAGCTGTGCCCTTGTGCTGAGTACAATCTGCTTCTACTCCTGCCCCCACCTTCCCACTGCCCCATTGTCCACACACAGTCACAGGGATCCTTTAAAATCGATCTCTGTTTCAACTACCTATTGCTGCATAACAAACTACCTCAATACTCAGTGGCTTAAAACAGTAGCAGTTTTCTTAAAATTCTGTGAGTTGGCTGGTCACTCCTCTGCTGGTTTCACCTGTGCTCACTCATGCAGCTGCAATTGCTGGAAGGTCTGCTGGGCTAGATGACCTTGTTTACAGGTCTAGCAGTTGGTTCTGGCTGTCAGCTGAGCCTGGGGAACCTCTGTTTTCCTCCATGTGGCCTCTCATCCTCTAGTAGGCCGGATCAGGCTTACTTACAACATGGTGGTCTCAAAGTTTCAAAAGTGTGGTCGTTGGAATTTCAGGCCCCATCCCAGACCTACTGAATCAAAATCTGCATTTTCACCTGATCCCTAGGAGATTCATACACACAATAAAGTTTGAGAAACACTGCTTTTAAAATGTAAAGCCAACCAGTCTCTACCCAAAAGCCTCTAAAAGGTTTTCATCTCACTCACTGAAAAAGCTAATGACCTTCCATGGTCTATATCAGCGGTCCCCAACCTTTTTGGTACCAGGAACGGTGCTCCTATAAGAATCTAATGCCTGATGATCTGAGGTGGAGCTGAGGCGGTGATGCTAGCATTGGAGGGCAGCTGCAAATACAGATGAAGCCTCGCCCGCTGCTCACCTCCTTCTGTGACCCGGTTCCTAACAGGCTACGGACCAGTACCCCTGGCCTACAGCACCCATGTCATAAAGCCCTTGACTTCTCTCTTCCTTTCCCCTTTGATCCCTCCAGGTTACCTCTATGTTGTGCCTTTAACATTTCAAGTAAGCAATGGCCCCAGGTACTTTTCAATACTATGGATAGCTTTACCTTGCTTGAACTTATTCCCTTCACCTGGAATGTTCCTCTCCCAGGTCTCTTCATGGCTGCCTCCCTCCCCTTCTATAGGTTTTTACTCAAGCCACCTCATCAGGGACCTTCCTGACCACATCCCAACTCCCTGTCCCCTTCCTGCTTGTTTTTTCTACATAGCACTAATCAACATATAACACAGTATATACGGTATATTTTTTACTTATTTAGTTTATTGTCCATCTTCCCCCTCGGAATGTAAATTGTATGAAAAAATGTCTTTTTAATGTGATAAAATTATACAGAACATAAAATATACAGCTTTTAGGTCTGCAGCTCTATGGCATTAAGTACATTTACATTGTTACACAACCATCACCACCATCCATCTCCTTTTCATCATCCCAAACTGAAAATCTATTCATTGAACAACAACTCCTCATTCTCCCCTCCTTCCACCTCCTAGTAACCACTATTCTGTCTCTATGAATTTGACTATTCTAGGTACCTCATATAAGTAGAATCTTACGATATTTGTTCTTTTGTGACTTATTTCATTAGCATAATGTCTTCAAGGTTCATCCATGTTGTAGCATGTGTCAGAATTTCCTTCCTTTTTAAGGCTGAATGATATTTCATTATATGTATGTACCACATTGGGTTTATCCATTCATCTGTTGTTCATGAACATTTGAGTTGTTTTATTTTTTAGTTATGTGAATAATGCTGCTATGAACACTGATGTACAAATATCTGTTTGACTTCTTGCTTTCATTTCTTTTGGATATGCACTTAGAAATAGAATATCTGGACCATATGATAATTCTGTTTAATTTTTTAAGGAATTGTGAAGGTGTGGGCTATTGTTTGTTGTGTTCACTGATCTATGCCCAGAGCCTTGGACAGAGCCTGGCACAGAGTACACGCTCAATAAATATTTGTTGAATTACCTTTTTAATTTCTCTGTCTATGATCCAGGACTCTCATTCTAAGAAGGATGTGCAGCTTGTCTGAGCACTTGGCTCGTAGTGGTCCCACACTAGCTCCTAATACTTATTATTTCAAGATTGAGACCCCCAAAGCAGGCCCTAATAACTTATTCTAGAATTTTGCTGGATTCTACATCAAGATCACCAGCTACTTACAGAATCCACCTTCTTTATATGGCTTGTCAGTCCTGGGCCCTATTTTTCTCGGAAGCTCCTATGTCACCAATAGTGATCCCACTGCACATTCTTTCAGTGCCCTTGGCTGTCATTTATCTGGATCTTGCTTGGATTAGTCTGGTACTTTCTGGGTTGCATTCCTTCTCTTGAGCTCACTTCTCCATGTCACGAAGATCCTGCTGTTCCTTTTATAAAAAAAAATCATTCTCTTTGATAGGAGACAGAGGCAAAAAGAGTTGGGGGAACTCTCCTTTCCCTGTTACCTCCAACCTGACACCTTCAGGCTCAAACAGCAAGCTTATTTCTTTCCCTGTTCTTCCTCCAAATATAACATTAAATTCGTTTGCCAACTTGAGCTGTATAGAGCTTCCTGACACTATTCTTTTGAGTCTTTGACAGCCTTTGACAGTCTTTGACAGCCTCTAATACAGGCATTTCTGCTATAAAACTTTATGTGCATTTTTCTAAAGACCCACATTCTGAAATTACATTACAGAAAATGAGCTTACAGGAAAAACAGGATTGTGGCAGACCACTCAAGACTGATGAAACTTTGTAACAAGAATTCTAAAAATACAACACAAAAATCTCAATTAAAATATTGATAGTTAAATCTCCACCAGCATTTGAACCTCGAATCCCTGTCAGTCCTTTGCCCGCTGTGTCCTGGGATGTGTGCTTCTACCTTTTAGAAGTAGGTTCCAAAGAGCCTTCACTTCCAAAAGAGACCATGTTCATCAAAAATAAAAATCTGATGAAGGGTCTGCCTTCTTCATTATTCCATGGTTTCGTATAGAAGTAAATTTCTTTGTACCTCTTTCGTTTGTACTTATTGCTTCACCAGATGGCTTAATAAAAGTGGAAACCGTCCAATTACTGTATCCAAGGAAGGCACTTCTATTGAATTTTATGTTTCTCAAGGTCTTTCAATATTGCTGAAATGTTCTCTTTAGTTGGAGAAAGTTTGCCTTGATCACATCAAACATGAAAGCTGGAAAAGGTGCTTACAAACCAACACTACTTCCACATTACACTGATATCATTCCCTATTTACCAATTGCCTATGAACAAATTCACATTAAAGGAGCATTCTTTGAAACACTATAGTCTGGATTTGATTGTGGTCATCTGATTTTTCTTCTGCCTTTATCCATATCTTTTAAATTCTTGAACTTTTTGGAAAGCTGCCTCATAGTTATTGTTCATTACCTTTTCCTCTTTTTCTCTATTAGAAAAAAAAGAGAGAGAGACAGTGGTAGGAAGGTTTAGTATGAATACCTTGCTTGGGCTTTGTAGCGGGTAGCTCTGGATTCAGATCTTGGCTCCATCCACTGTTTCATCATGTATAATGTGAGTCATGTCACTTAAACATCCCCGCCCTACCCTGCCCCCACACACACACACTCTGCAAGGGAGCAGGACTCAGGGTCTACATTAGCAAATAAAAATACCTATTTGAAGTGACTGCTGTTCTAAAGATTAATAATTACGTCTATAAAGCACATAGCATGAAGCAGATACTTAGTAGCTGTTAAAACTAGGGTCCTTTGCAGAATTTCCCAACCAGGAATCATCTTCCCTCTCAGATTCATCCCTTTCCAGGGACTCATGCATATCTGTTCCTTAAACCCTCACTAAAATTCAACTCCACGGTTGGGGCCCTGGTTGCTCTCATCACCGCTGCTTCCCAGCATTTATGTCAGTGCCTCTAGCACATTGTAGATGCAAATTTATTGTTGTTGAATGATTGAACTGAATCTTACTCACATTTATATTTAAGCTTCTGTACATACATTATTCTTCTTAGTACATTATCTTAAGTTCTCAAATGTTTAAGGAAGGCTGGATAAGAACAGCTGTGCAGAACTCTGGGTCAACGGTGGGAAGATGGATGGAGTGCAGCCCTGGGAGATTTGGGGGAAGAAAGTGTGCATGGCGAGGGACAGCAGTCTGAGGCAATGATCAGGTCGATACATCTCCAGGCTTTTCTTTGACGGAAGTCACAGTATAATCTCAAAAGTGACATCCCATCACTTTTGTTGCATTCTGTTTGTTAGAAGCAAGTGTCTTGGTCCAGCCCACTCATGGAGAGGGGCTTACCCAAGGGGGTAAATACCAGAGGCCAGATCACTGGGATCCATCTTAGAAGCTGCCCACCAGACTCCCGTTTTACAAATCAAGAAACAGAGGCTCAATGAGGTTTAATTACTTCCTCAGGGTCACCTAATTATATGCTTCGTAGGAGTCAAACACAAAACACGTTCCCTTTTAATCACTAAGCATATAAACAAAGTCAACTTAATCATATTTTAAGTAGTAGCTACTATATAATCCTTATATATGTTCTTATTTAATTTTTACAATAGGCCCGCAGAGTTGGGTAATATAGTCCCCATCCCTAATAGACGAGAAGCAATGACTGAATCAAAAGATGTAACGATTTGCCCAAGGCTGCAAAGTAGCTGAGTGTATCCCCATTCCTAACGAAAGAGTGGAAGAGGGTTTGGCCTGACCTTGGGAGGTGGGCCGCTCTAAGCAGCCCACCTCTGCTTCCTCTGTTGCAGGACCAGGATGGTTCATCAGGCCTCCCTTTGGCCTGTGTGAAAATATCCCTCAACATCATTGTCCCCTCTTAGGACTGCTCCCAGGCTCACCAGACCACTGCTGGTGACTTAATTTCACTTGGCCCTAGCTGAAACCTGAAGGTGTCAGGCACTGGACAAGAATAATGCTCATGTCTGTGCTCCAGCCACACTGGCCTTTGAGTCCTTTGTCTCAGAGCTTTGACCCAGCCTCTTCTCTACATAGGATGTGCTCTACTTCCTGCTCTTTTTACTCTATAAACTCCTATCCTGCTTCAGCTCCTAACACAAATCTTACTTTCTGAGGAGACTGTTCCTGCTGGAAGAGTAGATCAGGCTCCTCTGCCACATGCTGTCTTAAGTAACTGAATGTTTTCTTTGTCGCGATCATCCTAGTTCATAACTAGGAGCGCTGGTGTGGAGGGTAAGCTCCACGAAGGTAGACCATGTCTGTTTATGTCTGTTTTGCTCACCATTATATCCCCAAAGTGCCTAGCACAGTACCTGGCAGAGAGTAAGCAGTTAATGAGTACTGCTATTATTATCTAGTGAATGAATGTTGAGATGCCCCCTGTTGGTGATCCAGGATGGGCCGGCCTGTTTTCCCCAGAGTACCTCTGTCCTGTAGCAACCTTAACTTAATTGTTACCTTTTCAAACTTTTATACCAAAATGCTAACTAGGGGAGAACTGAAGGACTTCCTGACTTCCCATGTCAGGAACATTTAAAAGGGACTTCTAGAGACCACTAGTTCTGTAGTGTTCCCAACCAGGGTAATGACTTTAGGTTTGGGACTTTCAGGCTCTGAAGGATAAATAGACCCAATAGCAGGAGCGGGTATGGGATATATTTTAAGGTCAAAGAGGCCTTGTTTCAAAACCTGTCAAATTTCAGGGCCTACTCTGGAAATGTAGAAAGGGTTTTAATAAGGAAGGAACCTCATCTCATTATTTAAAAATAATGTTTACAAAGAATTTGTAAAAACATCCAAGAAATGCATGTGCCATATAATATAAATATCTGTACATATATATACATTTATCATTTGATTTCATTTATGCAAAAATATGCATTTCTAATAATAGCTTACCCTATTGAGTTACTTACTGAGTCACAACAATGCTATAAAGTAGATACCATTATCTCCATTGAAGATGAGGAAGCTGATCCCAGAGAATATATAATTTTCCCACAGCTAGTATAGGACAGAGCTCAAATTTGAACCTTGTCAGTCAGGCTCTAGAGCGCACACTCTTAACCACTATATTAGAGAGAAATCCATCAAAATGTTTACTGTCTTTGGGCGATGGTTTATTTTTCTCTTCTAATGTCTGCATTTCATATATGGATATACTATAGGAGTTGAATGATAAGTTTTTGGATAGGGAAGAAGGTGAGGGGTGAAATCTGAAGGACAAACATGGTTTAGAGAAATACTGCCATTTGCGACAACATGGATGGACCTCAAGATAATCATGCTAAGCGAAATAAGCCAGACAGAAAAACTTGAAAATCACATGATATCACTTATATGTGGGATATAAACCTAAAAACAACAAATGAGCAGGACAGAGACTCAGACATGGACTATAGACAAGTGGTTACTAGTGGGGTGGGAGAGGATAGGGGAGGTAGACAGGGTAAAGGGGGTCAAATATAGGGAAATAGAGGGAGGGCGAATGGGTAAAGGGGATCAAATATATGGTAGCTGAAGGAAACTGGACTTTGGGTGGTAAACCCACAATAGAATATACAAATGTCAAATGATAATGTACACCTGAAAATTATATAATTGTATTAACCAAATGTTACCCCAATAAACTTAATTAAAAAAAATTTTTAGTAATAAATAGGAAAAAAAGATAGAAGACTAAATTATCAAGCTAAGATTAAGCTTGATATGCAAAACATATGACATATTTTGAGGGTAAAAAAATTAAGCTTTCCTCACCCTTCTTTTCCCAAATTTAATAAATCTGCTTTGGACTCACCAAAAAAACCCAAAAAACCCATATATTTTTAACAAAAGAATTCACCCCATTTCCTTTTCCGCTTTTCTAAATTTTCCAGAACTGATGACCACCCCAATTCTGAAGGCCACTGAGGCCCTGTCTCCAGAAGCTGAAGCCAGCACAGCACTCATTGCAGGTAACAAAGGCTGAGTCAAAACTTTCAGAGTTCAGGGACCTTCTGAGTTCGGGGGCCGTCTCACTCCAGAGACAGCAAGGAACCCAGTGTGATAAACTAGGATTTTCCCTAAACAGGAAAGCACCACAAATTAGAGACAAAATCCATGAATGGGCTTGTTTTGGCATGTAGATTCTTAAACACACACACACACACACACACACACACACACACGACTCTGAAAGACTTCGAGGCTTCTGTTTGAGGCATTGCCAGTAAATGGTAGGTTGGGATGTGGCCACAAACAGATATAGGTACATATGGGCTCTACACTCCAGTATGTGGGTAGGGACGAGGATATGTGTGGTTTGTCAACTGAGTGAGCAAGAGGATGGGAGGGAACAAAGAACCTCCTACAGGATGGCTATGGATTAAAAAAACCCTTCCTGTTGGGATAAGCTATTTCCTGTTTGCCTCCTTCCTGTTTCTATCATAATCATCAGGAACTGGTTGAGAGGGAGTTCAAAAGCCTGTGTCCTTAGCTTAAGCACCAAGAGTTAGATTTCATGTCCCATGGAAGCTGGGCTTAGTGGGAGAATATGGATTTGGAAGTGGACACTAATGGACTAGAACAGGAAGATCCTTATGAAAAGTGAGGGAATTGTCTAATTCAGAGGACCCGATGAATTACTGAGACCTCCTCAATTATGAAACCTCTCTCTATATTTTCCCTCTCCTTTCCAAGTTGTTATCACCGTGGTCTTCCTCACCCTGCTGTCAGTCGTGGTCTTGATCTTCTTTTACCTGTACAAGAACAAAGGCAGCTACGTCACCTATGAGCCTGCAGAAGGAGAGCCCAGCACCATCCTTCAGATGGAGAGTGACTCAGCCAAGGGCAAGGAGAAGGAGGAATATTTCATCTAATGATTCCTGGGTCCCAAGGAGTTTATTCAGACTCTAGTGATAACACATTGACTATTTAATTTATTAGATGAAAGTTTTATCTGAAGCCAGTGAGAAGCCTAGATTGAGCTCCTTCCAGAACACAGGCCCAAATTTAACATCACTGATGCCAGGAACCAGGGAAACGAAGAAAGCTGCTTACAGTGTTGTTGGCCAGGCCTTTGTAATACAGCAGTGTTTGTGACTGACCAACAAGGTGGAGCTATTCCAAGCAACATTTGAGTATGTGCCCAGTCATCTTCAATTTTCCACAGGTCAAAAGGAAGAAGAGAGTTAGGGTCACTGGCTGCTCCTGTCCCCTACCTGGACACCTAGTGACAGTTCCAGTGGAGATAGCGTTCACGGACGTTCTTCCCATTGGCTGGATACCACAGTAAAAGGCTGGGCTAGGAGCGGTAGGAGACTAGAGACTTTACCTCCTGATGAATGTGTGACATCCCCTAATCTGAGCCCTTCCTTTCCGTATTCCCCAACAACCTCATACTTAATGCTATTTTTATCAGAATTAAAAATTTTTCAGATTCGGAAATCAGATTCTCGTCTGCAGGCAATAACTACCTTTACATTTTGACTGATCCCTGCCTAAACTTTCTTGCCATCGTCTTTTGCTTGTTTAACTCTTTTGCATATATTCTCTCCCAAGCAAAAAGGACCCTAGAGAAGTTTCTAAAGTTCCCAGAACAATTTCAGATTTGAAACAAAGATGGTCCTGGGAAGCTTGTCTCGCGTGTCATTAGAAATGTACCCTGGGAGATGGACGATTTATCCTCCATCCTGGCAAGGACCAGTTTCCCAGAATTCATCCTCTGGATACACAGAGGGAACAAGGAACAATCTACCTACCACTTTCCCACCAGTGTCCTTTGGATCAAGCCGAGAAGTTTCTTGGATCTCAGTCTCAAAATGAGGCATGTTTAAAAGACAACTTTTTTGGTAGAGATCATTAGTTCCCCAGATATTACTTTGGAATTAAGCTAGATCTCCTTTGAGGTCTTAAATGTATAGCCTCCATTGTCAAAGCTCAAGTCCACCCCAAGTTAAGACTCAAGAGTTGAGGAATCAATCTTGGCAACCTAGATTCCAGTTTTCAGTATTTCTCCACACAGAACTTTGGAGAAACTGAAGGTCACCCTGAAATTACATAAATTCTAAAACATTTTCCTCGAGTCAAACTTTGGGGCAAGTTAGAAGAATCAACTGTTCCCTTATTTCTAAGTTTATGTTCTGAATTCCTCTGGCATAACAGACTTTTAAGAATCTGAAAGAGCTTAAGAAGCGAAGAAAAGTTAAACATCTAAATGGAACTCATGAAAATGGTCTAATCTTAGCCTTGTCCTCCTGCATTTATTTCAAAACTTTCATTAAAAAAAAAATGGCAGCAGCACCTAACCAAATTCTAGGTGGAATATTAAAGGTATCAACAGAAGAAATCTAAAAACAAGCCGAGTAAAGAATCCTTGAAGTGAGGTGTAATGCAACTTCATCACTTTATTCAAATCTTCAAAATAGTCTTTATTCTACATTTTTAGTATAAAAAAATCCACAAGTTAAGTGCACCACAGTGTAGAGAGAGACATACAACGCTGAACTTCCATAACAGTCAATGGTACAGTCAAACATCACATGTACAGAACACAAAATTTAGATGAACTGAAATTATAAAATAAAATCCAATTGCCAAAAATAAAAATCAAAATATTAAGGATCCCTGAAATATTCTTAACCCTAATGAGATTTCACTGGACTCAAGTCATTTTGTAGTGAGGTGTTCACAATGACCCCGTTAACCTAGCTTAGGAATTCTTGGGAGCCATGAGTGGCTGCATCAGACACTTGGACAATAAACGGTGACCAATTTCTGATTTGAAAACTCCCCTTAATTTGGCTTTATAGTCATCAAGCTTGTGAAATGCATCCTCCTCTTTGCCCCCACCCCCCATTTTAAACAAACTTGTCTACTGTACAGTTTACATTGCTCTCCTTTGTTCAAACAAGCTTAGTTTTTCTGGCACCAAAGCAAATTTGGGTTTGGTTCATGTATGAAAAGATAACCTATGAGGAGGGTCCAAAAGGCACCCTCCACTTTTGCCTGAGGAAATGCAAAAGCAGAAGTAATGGGGTCTGTGCTTGAGGCACAGAGGGGATTTCAGAGGATCCTTGTGAAAGACTAGTTAAAAGATGACAAGTGGGGAGAAGTGCAAGGAGAGAAGGAAATTAGTCTGACTGGCTTTCTGTCCTGCACCATTGATTCAATGGAGAGTGGCGGGAGGGAACGGAAGACTAGGGTTGAGGGTGGGATGTGGGACAAAGGATGGAAAGGAAAAGGCAGACAACTAATGCGTTTCATTTATAACAAGTAATATAAATCAAAGACATAAAGGAGATTAAAGACCAATCGGAATAATTTGGCAACTTTAATTCTTAGGAAGATCAAAGTTCCCTCCAAACCTAATTTGATGTTTTATTACTAAAAGCAAAGACCAGTATGGTACAGTATTACTCCAGAGGAATTAAAGGAAGATCCTTAGGGCTGCTTCACCCACATTCATTTTATGAATGGATACCTCCCCTACCTCAAAATGCTTTAGGGAGGTACTGCTACCATTACATGGTTCCTTATTAACTTTGAAAAGTGCCTGAAAGTTTGGGCACCAGAAAGACACCCCAACCACATGTGTCTAAACTGCAACTTCAGGTTAATATGACTAAAGCAGTTACATTGTGAGAAGTGCTGAAGGTATGTGATGTCTTTCCCGGCACAGAGGTGGCCTTGGTTCTTCACCAGATGGTGTAGCCACCATCTGAGCCACCCATGAAGAAGTTTCCCTTCCGCTGAGTTACAAGGACATTGGCTCCCTGCATGACTGCAAGCTGAGCAGCATTGGGAGGGCATCCAGGGGGTGGAGGCTGAAAAGACAAGACAAGATTGATTGGGCACAAAGCAGCTGATACAAAGGAAGTAGACACAGGTGAAACAGAGAACCTGTTAAGAAGATGGCAATGTGCTGACCAGTAGCATCTTAAGGAGCTCGCTCTGCCACCAATCTGGGTTCTAAAGCAGGTGTGTGAACCCAAAGATACGAACAGGAAAGGGAGCCTACCACTTATTCAAAGGATTCCAGCTCCAAAATAAGGCCTATGGATAGATACTGTCTGAATATGGGTAGGCCAGATCCATAGGCATTTTCAGTGATTTCCTACCCATATTCCAAAAACAGGGATGGAGTGCCAGGTCCCTGGCCCCTATACAAAGTCCCCCTATAGTTTTCAAATGACCATGAGATAACCAAAAGGCTCCACCTATTAACACCAATTCCTACCTCATCTCTAACATGTAGTGAGTAGACAGGCCTCAAGGCCTAGCAAGGACCATTTGGGCTAAATTCCCATGTACAGGGGAGCTAAGCAGGAGACATAACTAAAATCCCTAGTATCTTTCTAAAAGCTACTTAATAGAGATTTTGCATTCTTTTTTAATCATCATGGTCTCTAATAAAGTGCCATGCTGATGGCAAATATTAAGTAAATGCTATGGAATGAATAAGGAACGTTACTAGACCAGTTCACTGTACCAAAGTGAACTGAAAAAGAAGCAGGCAGGACTCCTGACAGGAAAACAAAGGCATCTGCTTAACTGAGGCCCCAGATGCTACTAGTCTGCCACAGTGCTGCCCTCTCAACCACTTTCTACCCGACTAGTGAATGTCACTGGTTGCACCAATACCAGCAACTATTATCAAAGAATGGTGAAAAGATGAATACGTAGTCACAAAAAGTTTAAATACACAAGGGATGAATTTTCTGACAAGGTCATACTCACAGGAATATTGCCAGCAGTAGCCCCAGCTCCAAATCTGGCACCTGCATCATACCCTCCGTCCACCAGCACTGTTGAACCAGGTGGGTAGATGGGGCCAACTGGATAATAAGCCATGGGGACTGTAGAACCTAAAGGTCCAACAGCCACAGACTGGGCCATGGGAAGATACAGTGAGGTGCCAGGAAATGCAGCTGACATGGTGGGGACTGTGGCAGCCCCTGGGTGTACAAAGCTCGGACGATAGAGCTAGAAGAGGCAGAAGAGAAGGTAAAATGTTACTTTATGACATTCCTATTTCAGATTTCATTCCCATTTCCTCTTTAATGAGTCAATTCTTAATTCTCATTGTGCAGAATACAATCTATGAGTTATACAAGTTGCCCTTCTACTACCACTCAATAGTGTCCTGCTATAACTAATGTTAGCCTCAAGGAATGCAAATTCATCTTCAACCTGTGTCAGATACATAAAAATAATCTTAACTCCCCAAAATTAATGAACTATATATTGTTTTAGATTATTTACATGAGCAATCTCTTGTTTGTGAACAGTAAATATGTGGAATCAGACTTAGTTAAGGACTGAAAATGTGACCCAAAAGTATTCTCAACCAGCTCAAGTCTAGTAAACTGGAAGCACCTCTGAGTAGGCAGGTGGAGCATCAGTATAGGGTGGAGCCTGAGGAAGATGCAAGGTCTGAGGGTACACTGGATTCCCAGGAGGCTGTACAGGGTAGGTTGGCTGCGTTGGATATTGACCTGGAAGACAAGAAAAAGCGCATGTTCCCTACCATGCCCAGCCACTAAAATGGGGGAGTGCCTACTGGGTAGCTGACCTAGCAGGAGCAAGCAGAAGGGGATTTGCAGACTACTCTGGATGGCCTGATTTCTGGAATCAAGAAAGTGAGCATTCTATTTGCACCCTTATCACTGAAGATGTTAGATTCTAACTGGACAGGAAAGGCGCTCTTCCCACTATTATTATACCGTTGTAAGAGGAAAGTCCAGCTGGGCCCAGGTTCCTTCCAGAATGCATGACAAGTCTGGTCACCCGTTCTTGCCCATGTTTCAAGGGTATATCCTGCCTCTGCTCTGGGTAGTCGCTACAGGCCTGGCTGTAACTCGCTAAGACCTAGCGAGTAACGATGGTTATGATTATTTACCTCACAGATGCCTGCTCAAGGTCGACTTCAAATTAAAAGAGTGAATGGTGGAAGTGAACCTTGAGACCAGACAGGGTGAAGGGGAAAGTCTTGACTTGAGAAACTGAGGTCGTGTTCTACCAGACACACTGGTACCATCACAGGACCGGGAGACGTTCTGACCGCCAGCGAAGAGAAATGGAAAGCAACCCTTCAGGCCCTGGCCCGCCCACCAGCGCCCACATCTTTTCTAGTTAAGCCCGTGGGCCTGCCTGTGGTTCCGGAGCACAACACCCCGCCTTTGCCGGCTCTCCATTGGCCTACCCAAATCCCTGCTCTAGCTCCTCATTTGCTCCTGCAGATGTCCATCATGACAAGCTCCCCCCACCCACAACTACCACCCCCCCCCAACCGCGAGCCCTCAGCTCCAAACTGCGCCACAGAGTTTAAGGGGGAAAGGGCCGGGAGGGAGCGAGTAGCCGTAGTTTGGGGATGACGAAGGCGTCTGGCGCAGCCCTCAGGACTGCAGCCGGCCGAGGAGCGCGGCGCAGCTCGCCCCAAGCTTGGCGTTGGGTGACCCTGAGCTCCAGGCCCGCTCGTTCCGGGCCAGCACTACTCCCCACAACGACCTTAGCCGTCCCCTGTCCTTGCCTTTGCTGTTCATGGTGGCTGCGGGTCCGGTTCGGCTCGGCGTCGCGGACGGTTATTTTTTTCGTCCTCTTCCTGTTCGTAGTCACTTCCGTGCCACGTGACGATTCGTCCTCCTAGCGTCACCCGATGCCCGAGTGTCGTTGCCACCGGAAATCCAGCCCCTTTGCCCGGCCTCCAGTAGCGAAAGGGAGGGCCCGCGTGATCACGCCCACTCGCGTTGGCCCCGCCCAGTAGGTCACTTCCTCCAACCCTCCCACTTCTGTCCTTCGACTGGGGAAAAACCAAAAATATACGGGTACAGTTATTACCTATAAACAGGACCTTGTCTCTCGATTGCGCTATCGGAGGCAGAACCATTAATCTATTTCCAGGAAACTTGTTCCACCTACGCGCATCAGCTCAAGGTCACCTCGACAGCCTTTCCACGAGAGGCATAGATTTCTACAAATTTCTTTACCTGATCAGCGCTCCCCAGACCTTGATCTATATCACTCGTTCCCCTCCTTCTAAACCCAACTTCAGCCTCAACTCCGTAAAGATTTATTTTGCCTATCCAACTCGCATCTATCCTCCGAATTAGACCATCGCTTGAATTTTTGCTGCCTTGTCTGTTCCACCGACAGGCTGTTGGTATTTACTTATGTGTAACTGTCTCCCTCACCAAAAGGAAGGTCCTACTGTGCTGTGCCGTCCACAAGAGCTAGCACTAAAACTGGCATACTCGTAGTACCCAAGGACTGGCGGTGGCCCTATCCTTCCTTTGGCACCTGTTATAGGTGACCTGAGGGGTGCCTTGTTTTTATTTTCTCTGTATCGCTTCGCCTCTAACTCAATTGTCCCATAAAGGCAAAGATGCCATCCTTTAGGACAGCGATTAAGTTTTTCCTTCTCCGTCTTTCATTTTAAAATATCTGCTGAGCGCTTGCTATGTGCAAGTACAGAGATAAAGCTGCACAAGACTATCCAATGTTATTTTCTCATGGAGTTTACATTATATATTGTAATAAGAATAGTATTAGAAAAGCATCTGAAAAGGAGGGATAACCCCTCAATAAACATTAGAAGGCTGATAAATATTTGCTGATTAATTAATTAAACCACGAAAAAGACTCCTACTCCAATTTAGTAATCCTTTGCCTTTGTCTCCACAGTTGTATTCCAGTTTGCAGAGCACCCTTAAAACTGCATGATTTCACGGGGTCTTCACAGGTCTTCACAACAGCCCTGTGTGGCAGGCAAGGCTTGTTTGAGCATGCTTGTTTTTCGAATGAGAGAAATGATTAAAGAGGTTTGCCCTATGTCACAAAATGAATAGGTTACAGAATCAGGTCTTGTGTCGTGGCCCTCAGGTTCCCAAGTCGGTGTTTTTGTTTTGTTGCTGGTTGTTTTTTTTTTCCCCCTTATCACTTCATACTGCCTATCATGCCTAAAATACTCTAAAAGTCCAATGTCCATGACTTTTTGCTTTTGGACTTCTTTTAGGTTTGTTCCCCTTTCAATATATTCATGTTATTAATTTGGTTCAGACTAATAATAGTATTAGAAAGCTGATGGTATTTACCTTGTATTTCTGACTGTTCTTGAAGGCAGGCACAGTGTTAGACATTCACTCATTCAGCACTTATTTGTAGAGTACTTAACCAATTCCAGGCACTGTTCTAAAACAAAACAAAGCCCTTGCTCTCCGGAAGCTTACCTTCTAGTGAAGAAGCTTGTAAAATTTTTTGACCAAAATCCACAGTAATTCACTCTAAATCATGACCCCGAATACACACACTTATAAACGTTATAACCGAAACAAAATTTTATGACCTAGTACTTATCCTTCTATGTATGATGGACTGTGGTATTTTCTATTCTCTCCTTTTTTTTTTTTTTTTCAATTCTGATTGTGATTTCACATCCCCCTAACAAGTTAGGACCCATGATTTGAAAAACACTTTTTTAATGGACTATTATCCCCAAGGCCTTTGCAATCAATAATTGGCGAGTAAATGAATGAATAAATCCTTGCAGGTCAGATCAGCAAATCTTTTTTCCTGTATCCTAACTTTTCCAAATCAGATCTTAAATTGATTTCACCCCAAAGCCCTAAACTGGAGAGGTCACTAATCCATCCCGATCCTTACCCTGTGCTCTGGGCCTCAGAAAATAAACAAGTGAAACTATGAAAGAAAACTTCCTTTATTTCTCTTTCTGAGTTCGTAGTTATGAACTCTGGAATTGTGTTGACTATAGCAGCCTATGTCAATGAGAATTTAAGAAGTGAACTCTAAATCAAGATACTAGTTCTGGTCTTCTGTCAACAACTAACTGACTTCGGTCCTCATCTATTCAGCTCTCACTTATTCTCTGCTGTATATGAATCCAATACTATGCCACTGACTTTACAAATATTATCCATTTAATGTCCATAGTAGACTGAGGGAAGGTGCAGGTAAGGGAACTGTATTTCAGAGAGGTTAAGTAGCTGAACTAAGTTACAGAGCTGCAGAGTCAGTATTTGAGCATTGTTTTAAATCTGTTTACATTGTTTTTAATCTGTTGCCCCCCTAAGGATCTCGGTTTCATCATATGCCAAAAAAAATCACACAATTCTTGTGTCACCTCCAGCTCTAAATCTAGACTCTGTTTTAGGGAAGGAAAAGAGCAAAGAAGACAGAGAGGAAGTGGGCAGAGCTGATAATCAAGTTGTAAATTCTGGTCAGGCCCTACCAGGTGTTAAGAATTCAAATATTTCTACTAAATGGTAAACAGCCATTGCCCCAAGCCTTCTCCCCAAGTACTCACCTTCTGCTCTAGCCTTCCATTAGATACCCGCACTCCCACCCAGAACCTCTCCCCCGTTTAATAATTAAAAGATTAACTCTTGACATCCAGGGAGCTTCCAGGACCTAGCTCCAGCTAAGGCAAGCTGCTTTCAGATTGATCAGTGCCCGGATGTTAGGTATTTTGCCTATCACCCTGGGACCTGGGCAAAAGGAAAGCCGAGGCAAAGCCAAATGAGATTACCAACAGAAATGGAAGGGTTGCAAGCCACTGTTTTTTCTGGCAAGTGGGATTAAGGATCAACCGGCCACTTTCTTGGACAGGAGTCAAGAGCATTTCTGTTTTTTGGTTTTTGTTTTTTCCATTTTCCTGGGTCCCCCAATGAGATGAAGATGTTAATTTAGTTCTTTATCAAACATCCTTTTTTGAATTAATTTAACAACTATTTATTGAGCACCTATTATGTGCCAGGCCCTGCAATAGGCATTAGGAAAACAATAGTGAAGAAGCAGGCTTGGTCTCTCCTCTCTGGAACTTAGTCTACCTAATGGAAGAGATAGAGAAATAAACAGATAATCATAATATAGTGTGATTAGTGCTGACACTAGGACATAATGGGGTGTTATAAGAACATATAGGTGAGGTACCTATGGTACTGTGGTCAAGGAAGTCTTCCTACTGACAGTGATGTCTGAAATGAAATCTGAAGGGTGAGTGGAAGGTAAGCAAGTGAAGAGGGTTCCTCAACGAGGGAACAGTTTATGCAAAGGCCTAGAGGTGAGAGAATTTATGGAGAGGGAAGACAGGAAAACAGTTCATCGCGGCTGGAGCATGAACTGGGGAGTAAGGACTGGGATGAAGCTGAAGAGGGAAAGAGGAGCCAGACAGTGCAGGGGGGCTTCGGAGCCCACGGAGGATCACATCTTAAGACACTGGATTCTATCCAAGGGCACTGGTTAGCCACAAAGACTTTTAGGCAGAAAAGTGACATGATCATGATTTTATTTTAGAAAATTCCCTCTGGCTACAGAATATAAAATAGATTAGAGAAGTAACAAGAGTGGAGGTGTGTCTGGGAGAACAGTCAGACTACAAATTAGTAATTTAGGTGAGTAAGGATAGTAGACTGTCCTGGGGAAGTGGCAGTAGGATAAAAAGAAGGGGTAGGGGGAATTCTAGAAATATTTAGGAGGTAGAAACAACAACAATATTGGGATTAATGTTCAGAATTGATTTACAGGACTAATGTCAGGGATGAAAGTTCTAATACAATAAAGTCCAAAAACAAATGATAAATTAGAAAAAGGTATTTGCAGTTTGTATCACAAAGGGCTAATCTCCCTGCATATAAAGAACTCCTAGAAATCAGTAAGTATATGACCAACCATTAAAAGTAGCACATGACATTTACATACAGTTCACAGAAAAGGAAATACAAATGACTTCTAAATATATGAAAAGATGTTCAGCCTCACTCTTAATAAGAAGATTAAGCAGATTGGCAAAAATCCAAACATTTGCTAACTTTTTTTTGCAGGGCTGTGGATAAGCAGGCACTTGAATTTACTGATGGTGGGAATGTAATCGGTACAACTCCAATAGGGTTACTTTGGCAATATCTATCAAAATTACAAATTACCATTCCCACTTCTAAGAATTATTTTCACAGCTGTATTTGCACTCATGAGAATCACTGTACATAAAGCGGTTCGCTGCAGTATTTCTTGTAAGAGGAAAAGCTGAGAAACATGTTCATCAATAGGGAATATGTTCTTCAATAGAGAATTGGTGAAATAAATAATCAATAATACAAATTGTACATCTATACAATTAAATAATGTGTGGCTGTAATGAAGAATGAGAAAGCTCTTCAAAATATTTTTTTAAGTGAAAAAAAAGGAAAGGTTCAGAATACTGTGCTTAGCATGATGCCCTTTGTGTAAAAGAGCAGGAAAACCAAGAATATTCATTAGTATTTGAGTAAATAAATTCTGGAAGAGCACACAGCATACCCATAAAAGTGGTTACCGGGTGGGGTTGGGAGACAGAGGTGGGAGTGAGACTTTTCACTATAGACCTTTAAAGTTAAAAAAAAAATTGAACCATGTGAATGCTTACCAATTCAAAACGTTAAAACACTGTTGGCACACTTATTAAAATGGCTAACATGAAAAACAAAATTTCAAGTATTAGAGAGAATATAGAGCTTCTAGAATTGTCATATACTGTGGGTAAGAGTGTAACACGGTACAACCACCTTGAAAACAGTGTGGCAGGGTCTTTAAAAATTAAACACATGCATACCACTCCTGTTTACCCAAGAGAAATAAAAGGATATGGGCACACAAAGACTTACACATGGATATTTTTAACAGATGTATTTGTAATAGCCCAAAACTGGAAACAATGTATATGTCCATCAACAGGTCAATGGATAAACAAATTATGGTACTGCCATACAATCAAAAGGAGTGAACTGTGGATCTATACAACAATGTGGATAATCTCAAGTATGCTGAGTGGAAGAAACCAGATTTAAAAAGAGAGTGCATACCATAAGATTTCATTTATGTAAAATCTTGGAAAATACAAACTAATCAAGTGATAAAGAGCAGATCAGTGGTTGTCTGTGTAAAGGGAAGGGACGGGGACAGAAGGGAGAGATGGACCCTGGGAAACTTTTGGGGGTGATGGATATGTTCGTTATTTGATTGCAATGATGGTTTCGTGGGTGTGTACCTATCTCAAAATTTACCAAAATGTATATTTTAAACATATGCAGTTTATCAGTTATATCTCAATAAAGGTACTTTGAAAATAATATTAGGGTGAAGAAGAAGGAAGAGCCAAGGATGATGGCTAACAAACCCTTTCAATGCGCTTGGGCAAAACAGATGCCGAAAGGAAAATCACAGCAGAACTTGGAAAGTGCTACAATAGAGATAGATAAGCTGTGCTATAAGGGCTCAGAGAACAAGGGTGCCTCTTCCTGCTGGGCCCCCCAATCCCAGTTAATTAGGCTGACTAGAGTTTTCTTATGTACTTCATTGAGCACCTGCTATGTGTTGTGCTCTTCATTTATCTGACTGGAAAAACAAAACCACCTCCTATTTCCCAGCCCAAAGAAGGAGGGTGGAGGTTTATGGAAGTATCCAATTAGGCTCTTTGAAGCAGCCTTTTTAAAGCTTTGGCTGGTCTTTGTGTAACTACAGGAACAAGAATTACAAGATACACGACTCAGAAATGGACCCTCCTTTTTTATTCCTGGAAAGGCTTTGTAAGAGAGGGACTAACACTGCTCTGCATAATAATAATAGGGCTACCTACCGCCACTGTAGCTGGACAGCCTGCTAAATCCTAGGGCAATATCGCTTCTTTTTGGGTTTTGATCAATTTTTCTCAATTTGAAATCCCAAACCAGTGACCTGAGTCACGGCATCAGAATCATTTAGTGCTTCTTAAAATTGCAAAATAATGGGGTAATACTAACACACACCAACATTCACTGATTTGGGGGCTGAGATTTCATTTTATTCTTCGAGGAGTGTATGTGTGTCTCCGTGTGTGTGTTGCCAAACATTACTTACTTTCCAAAGGGCACTTGGAAGAATAGGGTCTCATCTGCATCTCAGTCTAGCCAGGAGACTGGAAGGGGTCTGGACACGGCATGTGAGCCTCCCCTAGAAGATTCTGCTGGATGGACTGTGTGCCAAAGCTCACTGGACCATGTGCACTTTGACGCCTTTTCTCTGCTCTTTCCCTCCATCCCCACAACACTCACCTCTTCCAGACTGAATTCGTCAGACTTGGGGAAATGTACTTCTGAGGACAGCTGAGGAACCAGAGGGAGGAAGGGCCTGGGGCTTCCCAGAAGAAGTGGAGGTTTGAAGGAGGAGTTCCTAGGGAGGGAAGCAGACCTGAAGACAGGGAGCCAGGTAAGGGTTTGGAGGTCCATCCATGAAAGGCTCTGACTCTTTAATAAAGATCGAACTTCTTAGCTGTTTTTCACTTGGATCGTAGGGCAAGTTAAAACCAAAGTTTTACTGCTTTCCTCTTGCTCATTGGAATTCTCTTTACTTTTCTTTCAACTCTTCATTCAAGAACAGCCTTGAGTAGTCATGTTAGGGAGAATTCATAGCTATGCCATATTGTGAATATAGTTGTGTTTTAACCACACCATGAGTTCTAGGCTGTGGCTAGCAGCCAAGTGAGTGGCCCAGGACAGAATGAAACAAAGGGTCAAGCAGAAGACTTGGGGGACAGAAATGAGACAAACGTTGCCTCCCATTCCACTACTCTGAATATATACTAGAGAGAGGTGACCCTTAAAATGAAGGAAAGTCCTGACACTTGGGTTTCATATATATTATCGCATTTAACACTTTTAAAAACCTAGGAGTAAGTGTTACACGTATTTCACAGATGGAAAACTATGGCTTAAAGAGGTTGACTTGCCCAAGGTTACACAGCTAATAAGTGACCATGGCCAAGTCTGAACCTAGATCTGTGGCTCTGACTGGACTGTAATGTCTCCTACTTGTGGCAATGGAAGTTGACAGTCATAGCAGTTAATGGCCTGTCCGTGCACCAAAGACATTTGTTATTCTCTATGCTGTAGAACTTAGTATTACTTGATACTATCAAACTTACTTTGCTTCTGTAGTTCACAGAGATAATCAAGATATAAAAAAGAGGAAACAAAATCAATGGTTCATGGAAAACATTGTGAAATGTGTCTATCTTGGGAATGGTGGGTTTTATCATCCAGAGGACTTAGGAAGACAGAATATAAAAAACATAGAATGTGGAACAAAATTTAGGTTCTAGTCATGGTTTGCTCCTAATCAGCTGTTTGGCCTTAGACAAGTCATTTAACCCCTCTGACCTTCAGTTTTCTCATCTTGAAAATTATTCCTACCTCAGAGACTTGATGTGAAGGTCAAATCAGAAGATAAATGATAAATACATTTTGAGCTGTAGAATGCAACCTGTATATAGCTTAATGTAAGTATTAACTCTATCATATTTGCAGAAGCTGCCCTTGATTTGCAAGAAAGGACACGCTTTTTGACTACTTCCTGGGCACAATCTCTGTGGAAGCAGGAGTCAGGGGACTTTAGCCAAGTTAAGTGGATGGTGGTTGAATCTGCCAGTTTATTTCCTACTCTAAGCTTCCTTTCTCTCTTATCTACATATCTGCATGTCAGGAATAATTTTTTCCCCCTACAATGTCATTTTTTAATGGAAACTTCCAAACTCACTCAGATGGTAGAAAGGAGGGGGAAGGACAAAAGCCCACATTTCTTCAGCATTTCAATCAACAACCTCATTTTCTTCTAACGGTTGAAGTGAACTTCTTATGAATAATGGATAATGGCCTGATGAATATGCACACAGCCTATTATGCCTGTGAGCTTTGGTAAATAATTTATGAGCTAAAATGTTCCTCACCTTGTTACTGTACAAAAATTATAAAAAAAAAAACCCCACATATTTACCCTTTGAGCTGGTAGGGTGATCTGTCAGAGTGACAGCAGCCCATCAATACAGTTTTATATCATTGATAAAATTAAATTAAATATACTAAAATATATACATTTCAGAGTGGGAGGTCTGTAAAAAATGGAGCATGCAGAGCCACACTCCTTGTCACATACAAGTTTTCAAAAACTCTGGCTTCATCTTCAAATATCCCTGGATTGTTAACAGCATTCAGGGACCTTCTCCTTCATAGCCCATTCTTGTCACAAGAACTTCAATATGACCAGTCAAGATGGACAACAGCTTCCCTGTTTTATGAAAACTGGCCGTCCACAACGTTATAAAATTATAATGTTAACATTATAAAATTTAAAACACTAAGATTTTTTTTAAATCCTAAAAGCTTTCATAGAGAACGACCATACTACGCATAGGTGGGAAAAAAACTGGTTGAGAAGCACTTGCCATATTTCCTTTCCTCACAGCTGAGAGGTTTTTTCCTGCTGACCAACCGGACACCCTGCTGTATCATCTTTCAACTCACTCCCACCTGCACAAGCCTTAGTCCCTTAGCAACAGCAGTGATGTCTTTAATCTGGTGGTTGGAGAGGGGGAGGGGCAAGATGAACTGTAGAGATAAGGAAGGTGTTTGGAAAAATATGCACAGATCCTGGAGAAATTTGGTTGCTCCACAAGTTTTGAGGACATGGATCTGGGTCAATTCTCCAGCCAGGAAAGATAGGACCTCAGCAATCATCTACTTAGATTCCAAGAGTTTTCTAGGAATAAAGTATGTGCCAAGGGAGACTCTTACTGTCAACAGAGTATCCCTAATGAGCTGGGTGCTTAGAGGAGATCAGGCAAAAAAGGAAACAGAAGGCCCTGCCCCATATCTGTGGGGGTAAACCAGTATATTCTCAGGAAACAGAATGAATGGCCTATAAACAAAAAATTATATAATGAAGTTACTGGAACAACGATGTAATTAAAATGATAATATTAATTAGGACAATATTCAAGAAGGTTTCTTGGAGGAGGTAAATCTTGATAGAGTTTGCAAAGAAAGAAGGAATCCAATTAATATAGAGGTATATATGGCCAGGCTTTCCTGATCTGGGCCCTGTCTATCGTTCCAACCTCATTTTGTGCAATTCTCCCTGTCACTTGCTGTATTCCAGCCACATTGTTCAAGTCTCTTTCAGTTTCTTGAACACCAAGTTCTTTCCTGCCTCATTGCCTCTGCCATTGCCTCTGTTCCTTCTATCTCGTACTTATTCCATCTTTTAAACTTTGCCCTATATATGTATGATGTCCTCAGAGGTCTTCTCTGTCTCTCAGTGTTAATCACCTTCTTGTTTTCTTAATCATCATGTGTTTATTTTTTGTTTAATGTCTGCTTCCCCAGTAGACTATATAAATTCCAAGAGAGTAGTCTGTTTTGTTTTCCTTTGGACACTTAGCAGCCAGCCCAGTGTCTGGCACACGATAGATAATAAATATTTGTTGAATAATGTAGACTCAAAAGGCTTGGGAAGTGGGTGCGAAGGAGGAAAAGAAAATGTACTGGGCTGAGGATAGTGCTGAAGAATTTTATTTAGCATGAGAAGCAGAGGGAAGCCACTTGTGACATCTTCTCCCCACCCACCCGTGGAAATATTTATATTGTTGGATTTTTTCCGATTATAAAATATAAACTTATTCTAATAAGATTATATTGCAATATTGTATAAAAAGACTATCATACGTATTGGCGAGGATGTGGAACAACTAGAACTCTAGTGTTACTAGTAAGGTTATACATTGGTTCAAACATTTTGGAAAACTTTTTAGCAGTATCTACAAAAGTTAAACATGTAAATCAAACCTAGCAATTCCATTCCTCAGTATTTACCCAGGAAAAATAAGTGCACATATTCACCAAAAGACTTGTATAACAGGGTCCATAGAAGCTTTATTCATAAAAGACAAAAACAGGAACAGCCTAAATACTCATCAATAGTAGAATGAATAAATTGTAGTGTAATTATGCAATGGAATATATAAGCAATAAAAAAAACAAATAATGCTGCTAGATCCCACAATGTGGATGAATCTGAAAAAACATATGTTGAGTGACACAAAAGAGTACATACTGTTTGATTCCATTTATGTGAAGTTCAAAACCCAGCAAAACTAATCTATGGTGATAGAAATCAGAATAGTAGTAACTGGGAGTTTGTCAACTCTCGAGGAGTACAAGGGAGCCTTTTCGGGTATTGGAAATGCTTTGTAATCTTGTCGTGGATGGTGATTACATATATATGTAAAAATTTATCAAGGTGTACATTTAAGATCTGTGAATTTTATGCCCCAATAAAAAATTAAATAAAAAATAATATTCAAGCAATGCAGAAATGTATAGAATAGAAATTAAAGGTTTCTTTTACCCAAAGAAAACCACAATTAACATTTTGATGTATGTCTCCCCGAATCCCTTTATCATGTCCACTTCTTTC
This sequence comes from Pteropus vampyrus, assembly GCF_000151845.1. Classification (NCBI taxonomy): domain Eukaryota; kingdom Metazoa; phylum Chordata; class Mammalia; order Chiroptera; family Pteropodidae; genus Pteropus; species Pteropus vampyrus. Next base: position 988,749 of record NW_011889252.1, read on the forward strand.
TTCACACAATCCCTGATATCCATGTCATTCAAGGAATTTTATCTATCCATGTGTAGCACAAACCAGTCACACAGCCTAAGTGTTTCTGCCTTCACATTAAGAGATTCAATAGCAATACTGTGCCCCTTCATATAACAAGCTGTAGGAAATACAAAAATGAGTTAAGTCACAACCAGTGCTGCTGAGGAATTTATAGTCTAAGGGGATGGACCACAGGGACTATTGACCAAACAAAACCCCCAAGAGCTATAATACCATGACATGTATTAGAGTTTCACAGGGCCACTAAAATGGATTCCAGCTATTGTACAAGTAATGATACCTTACAGTTGTATAGAGCTGACAATTTTCAGTGTTTTCACATACAGACTTACCATTAACTTAAGAAGTTTCAACCTTGTGAAGTACTGATGATAGATATTACTCTCATTTTATAAGTAATACAGGAGTTAAATTACTTGCCTGGACTGCTGGTGGAAGAGTTGGGATTAAAATCTAAATATTCTGACTCCTAATCCATTGGTTGCTCATAAATCTGCCACCAGGGTTATGTCCTCACCCCCAGATGCAAACGGCCAGCTGATAGGACGTGAGCTCTGCTGACCAGGCAAATTATGATGATACCAGGCTTCAAGAGGGAAGGTTCTGTGAGCAGAGCCCTGGATGTGAGCAAGCCGCATATACTTTTTCTGGAAAAGTATATAGCGATGATCTGGAGCCACCTGGTGCTGCTCCCCTCTCCTCTCTTCTCCTCCCCTGCAGCATTCTTCTACCCCTGGGCTTAAGGAACAGTCCGGGGAGGGTCGAGGGCTCCACTTCCATCCTTCTCACACTACCTTTCATTTATGCCTACCTCATCATAAGACCACCAAAACAGTGGATGGAGCAGCCTAGACTGACAGCAGGCTGTCTCAATGTTGGAATCCACTGTTTACCAAATTTACAGATCCTGCAATTCTCCCCAATTCTCCCCTCATCTCTTCTCTTCCCCTTTGTTCTTCCAACTCCTTACTCTTCCTTTTGTCAGCTGTTTCTCCGATCTGCTTTCAGTCAGCCTCTTCTTATAACCTTCCTCATTCCCTGCCTTCTTGAGCCTCTAGATAAACCCAAACCTCCTCACGTGTCATCACCACCACCAAGCCAGACGTTTTTCCTCCATCCCAGAGAACTTTTGTCTATTTTTTACATTTCCTTGTCTGCTTGGACAAGACGGCAGCCAAGCTGTCTTTGGACGACACAGCCCACAAGCGCTACTGAGGTGGCGGCGGTGGGGGCGGGGGTGGGGGGGAAGCATTCAATTCAGGACCAAAGTCCGCTCCTTGAAATGGAGTTGGGCAACAGCTGCTCCAGACATTCGACGCTGGCTGAGCGATGTCTGAGCTCCTCTTCCTTTCCCGCGGTAGAGTCCCGGCCTGGGGCTTGGGAATGGACACGAACTTGACTTTCAACGTTTAGAAAGGAAGATGACTGACTAACCTAGAGAGGGAAATGCGGTTGCTGGGAGTCACCGCTGTTACCACCCCACCCTAAGCTGAAGGGAATGTGGCATAGGGTCCCCAGTCCGGACTCCTGTGCGCCTGCTCCCACTCTCGCACCTTCCAAAATGAAGACTTCAAGCGGCATTTCGGAGGGGGCTGCGTGACCTGCCGCACCGACCCTCCACTCCTGTGGGGGGAGCGAGCCTGCGGGGCCTCCCAGCGTGGGTAGCGGCTGAGGGTCCCCTCCCCGCCCCCATCCCTGGTTTCTGGCTCCCCGATCCCCTCCCTTCCCCGCCCGCCCCCGGCGGCTGGCGAGCGCGGTGCAGCATGCGGCAAAGCTCTTTGCATAAATTATGCTCATGACGCAGTAGCTAAAAAAATCCAAGTAGCAGAAGGAGGGGAAAAAAGGGGGGGGAGGAAAAGGGGGGGCTGTGGAAGGGGGAAAAGGAGAAAAATATATATACCTGACAGCCCCCCCACCCCAGCTTCCCCTTCCCACTCCGCGGCCTTCACCCCTGCCGCCCAGCGTAGCCCGTGGAGTCCCCTTCGGCTCTGCCCAGCCCGGGCTGGGGGCCCGGGGGCGGCAGCGGGTCCCGACCGGTTACCCGGCCGAGCCGAGCCCAGCCAAGCCGCACTGGCTTCTTTGTCTGCGGGCGGCGGCCACCCGGGCCCCGGCCCCGGCCCCCGGCCCCCCGGCCCGGACTGTGAGATGAATCGCTAATCGGTGGCCGCCGGGCACCTAGGGCGAAGGCGGCTGGGGCTCGGGCTCCGGTAAGTAGCGGGGTCCGGGGCGGGGAGGGGTTTGCACGGAGGGGGAGGGGGCCGGGCAGGGGAGGTTTCGGGTTTGGTTAATATGCAATGCCCGTAATTAGCATAATTTATATATTTATGATAAAGAGGGAAAAAAATGCCGCGGGGCCGGGGCGCCAGGATGCTGGGCCCGGCAGCGGGGAGCTCTGGGAGTGGGACAGCGTGCGGCCGCCCTCCTGGGAGCGGGAAGCCCAGGGCCGCGCCCTCGCCCGCCCGCGGGCCGGCGGGGACCGGGAAGGGGTGGGGGCAGCCGCCAGGTAGACCCCGTAGGGAGCTTGCACCTGGCCCCTCCCGGTTTCTGTCCCTGGAGCCAACGTGGGGTACAGACTGTAGAAGATGTTCTATATACAGATCCCGTGGCGACCAGGAGCGGATTCTCGCCCCACGGGAGAACCTGGGAGCCTGGGTTCCCGGCGGTTACTGTCGGCTTAGGAGGCGAGGGCGACCTGTTACAATTCTCTCCAATCGCAATACACCAGGAGGACTGGTGGGACTCCGGGTTAGGGACCCGGGCGTTGCTGGAAGGGTGGGGGAGTGGTGGGCGGGTCACCATTGAGCAGAGCATGAACACTTCATAAATATTTAATAACAATATTATTATTAATACATTTTCATAATAATGGGCCGATATGTGCTCCCTGGGCAGTCTCATCTGGCAAGGCCAAAGGTGCCTTGCAATCTTCACTTTAGCGTTGGGATCTCTCACGCAGCTGTGATTGGAAGCCTAAAACCTGCACAAAACAGCCGCTACTGAGGGGCAAGGGTAAATCAAAGACTGTCAGGAAGCCTTCCTGGGCAAATGAAAAAAAGCTCTTTGCAGAGATTTTATCTTTATCTGCTCATGTGCTCTGAGTCTCTGTTCTGAAAGTAGAAGGCTGGTCTTCAATTGTTCATAGACGTTTATCTCTCCTCCCCTTTCTTGGTAGTCTAAGGCAGCCAACATTGACAAGCATATCAGCGGTAGAACTTTATTTGTTCACTTGTCCGAAAAAAAATACCCACTCTGTGCCACACTCTGAGCAATACAGATAGAACTTCTTCTGTCCTGGAGTTTCCATTCCAGTTTGGAGGGACAGGCAGATCATAAACATGAAAACAAACAAGATAATGTCATGTGGGGGTGTGCGTTTGTGTGTGTGTGATAGGCTATTTCTTCTCTTCTTGAAAGTACTCCCTGGCAATTAAGAAAAAGTGAGTCAGAAGAAATTTGCTTCCCTGAGGGTTCTCTGCATTATGAAGGAACATGGGCTAAGATAATATCCCCCTCCCCAAGATTTACTCACTATAAAGTCATAATAGTAATCTTTTACATTTTTTATAACACTTTACAATTAAAAGCATTTTTATATGCATGCTTTACTTCAATTAAAAATAATAACAATAACATAACAAAGAATTATACAATGCTTGCTGTGTGCCAGGCCCCGTCCTAAGTGACTTACATAAATGTTATCAATTTAATCCTCACAGTAACCCATGAGGTGTGTGCTATAATTTAGCCCCATTTTATAGTTAAGGAAACTGAGGCTTAGAGGGGTTACCTGAGGCAGAAGCAGTACTCAACTTGGGTCTTCTGCCTTTATGGCCCAAGCTCTTTCTGTGTCAAAATGAAGATCAGAAAGTCCACAAGAGGGAGTGAGACCTGGGAGAAACTGGCCAAGGGAGACAAGGTTTGGGATTGAGGAGCTGGACAGGCATATTAGGAAGGAGTAAGTGTGGTCAGGGTTCTTCAGAACTCAATCTTACTTCTTTAAAATCATTTTTTAAGTCACCCTAGTATTGGGAATGGGGGCAAAAAAAAATTGAAATAGGATATGTGTTTTGAGGAGAAGATAGGAAATATGAGAAAACTAAGTAATCCGATTTCTTACTTTGTATTTTCAGCTGATATTCATTAACCTCCTGTTATGTACTAGGTATTATAACCTCTTGTTATGATAATAAGTGGACCTACATTCTTGGAGCTTACAGTCTAGTGGGGGAAGACACCTACTTTTTATTTTTTACATTTCATATGCTCCCTCCTATTGTCCTGCCCAGAATTAATCAAGTTTGGGCATAAGAGAAAGGGGGCAGGAGGAGAAACTAAACCTAAATCTGTCCTTATTAAACAAGTCTTTACTCACATGCCTAAGATTATAAATGGTAGGTTTGAAAGGGAAAATAAAGTTATTCACTGCTTTTCGATTTTTTTCCCTTTCCCTCCCTCTGGCCCATGTGTGTGCCTAGCTGGTCTACCAACCACATAGCAAGCCATTATTTCTGCCCGTGGATCCAGGGTCTGAAGGGGAGGATCTGGAGCAGAACTGAAAGCTTCCACTTCCCAATGTGTCTTGATCCTTGGGGGCCAGAACAGTCCCCATCCGCCTTCCTCCCATTTACAGAGAGAAGGCTTGGTGTGGTGTCAGAAGGCTAGGAGTCTGGGGCAGGTGGACACACTTTGAAATTTGAATCAGCCACTGACTCTACTATGATCCTGGTCAAGTCACCTGACCTCTCCCAACTTCCATTTCCCTATAGATAAAAAATAGAGATCATAATAAGAGCATTTTACTTACATGATCTCATATTATTATAACAACCCCATAATGCTTGCCCATTTAATCATCATTTTAAAGATAAGGAAATTATGCTTCAGAGAGATTAAAGCAGTTGCCCAAGACCACAAAGCTATTTAATGGCCTAGCTGGGGCTTGAATCTAGGTTTCCTCCAAAGCCTATACCCTTATCTCTCTTTGATCCTCAACTTTCTTATCTATAAAAATGGTGATAATAATAGCTAATTGCTCTTAGTGTTCTGTACAGTAATTCTAAGGTAAGCTCTCTTATTATTTATCCCCAAGAAATCAGAAAAGTAACCTGCCCACATGTGGACAGTCACACAACTGGTCAAGCTTTAGTATGTGTTTGCTCCATGCTCTCTTGAAGTTGGTGTCGGAATTGAATATCTTACAAAATTTATTGCAACACTATTCCCATTTCAAGTATGGCAACTGAAGCATACATAGAGAGGTTAGGTCGTCTCCTAGGGCTTCACAGCTAAGAAATGCTGAAACTGAGAGACGAACCTAAGTTCTTAAGTGCTACACTAAATTGAAATGAGATAATGTATGTAAATTTTTATAATAACTGCCATTTTCTGAACACTTATTATATGCCAGACATCAATCTAAATTTTTTAAATGCATTAATTTATTCAATTCTCACAATAGCCCTATGAAGTAGGTGCTATTACTCTCATTTTTATTGATGAGGAAACTGAGGTACAGAGGTTACATTATATGTCCTGAGTCCCACAACTAGTAAATATTAGAGCTGAGAATATGAGAGAAAGCTGTCTCCAGAAGGTGCTTACTGTAATACCGTGTGTAAAGGGCCTGGGTCCCAATAAACTATCAGTGATTATTATTCTTCAACAGGTGGGAAGGCAAATCTGTGTCCTGGGGCCAGAAATGGAGAAGGGTGGGAGGATATGCAGACAAGCCATCAAGCAATGACAACTTGAACGAGGTAGCAGCCCGCCTGGAGTCTGATGATTTAAGAACAGGGCAGGTAATATTTGTGTGCTAGAGGGGATGTGGTATTTCTTCACACCAGGTACTAAAGTTGTGTGGACAGAGGTAGTAGTGATAAGAAGTGGGAGGATTCTGGGCATATTGGAAGGGAGAGCCAACAAGGATTGCTGAAGGAGTAAATGTTAGATGTAAGAGAGAAAGCAAGGGTGTTGGCAAGATTTTTGGCCTGAGCATCTGTGAAAAATAAAGGCTGCCATTTGCTGAAATGGGGAAGGCTGCATGCAGATAGAGCAAATTTGGGGGTGAAAATCAGGAGTTTGCTTTTGAATATGTTGAGTATAAGATGATGTGAACAACCAGTAGGCTGTTGGATATGTGAGCATGAAGTTCCCAGATGAGATCCAAGCTGGAGATTTAGATTTGGTAGTTGTCAGGCTGGGGAGACCGTCTGTGGATGAAGGGAAGAGTAGATTGTCTGCCCTATTCAGCTCAGCCCCAACTATCCATTTATACCAATCTTTTGCTTCCAGTCCTTGTGGGCCTACTTGAGTTACAGCTCTGCAGGAGGCAGGTGGGTACACAATTTAAATACAAAAGTTATATAGAACTGGAGATACTGATATCTATAAACAACCTAGCCTGAGAGAATTGCAATGTCAAAAGTTTGAAAGGTAATTTCTCATAACAAATGTGACTCTTTCATTTGAATACCGGTAATATTAATTTCAGCTCAACCAGCCATTCCTTGGGGTCAACTACCTTCACACAGAGTACCCTCTACCCCCCAAAATGAGTGTATAATGAGAAGGTATTTTACACCTCGAAAACCTCAACTACATTAAATGTTAACGGAGTGACTAAAACCACAGAAATGAGTCTGAATTAAAAGTCTGAATCCCATGTAAATTCCATTTTCCTCTACATGGCACAAGATTCTTATAAATAAAATTTCATGTCTGAAACACATGCTCCTCTAGAACTAGGAGAAAGGAACACACAAAACTTCATTGAGAATCCCTTCTGTGGCTCCTCCACCATTCTCTGCTCATCCACAGTGACATTTAAACATACTGTATTATAGTTACCTTTTTATTTCTTTGACTCCCTTATTAGACTGTAGAATTCTTGACGAAGCTGGGAAATGTGTTTTTCCCACACTGTTTCCCCAACACCTAGAGCAGAGAAGCTGCTGAAATATTTGTCAAATAAACAAAGGACAAAGCATTTCAGGATTTTTCCTACTAGGATCTCAGGCAATCCTAGGGTGTTCTGATCTGTTTACAATTTCCCAGTGCTCCTCCTGGATGTCTTGGAACATTGCCCTAAGCCCAAAGCAATTCCCAAAGAAGAATGATAAGTGGAACCAGGTCCTCTAACTCATCTCAGTCCGCTCTGCTGAGAGTCCTGGATGGTCTTGGATCTCTGGGCCGTAGGCAAATGCCTCAGCACTCTCAGTTCTTTCTCTCCCCGAGAATGCCTGTGTTTTAGATGTTAGCACAGGAAGGCTGGGGTGAGTGAGTCATCCGTTAGCCAAGCAAGGTGCCATGCCAGGTTTGCTTCAGGAGTTTTTCAAACTCAAAGAGAAAGAAGGCAAAAGAGGAGGCTCTGAGTGGGCCCTGGCTCCCTTCCAGGATTTAATGAGAATTGTACAAATTATTTTTACTATTATTTAAAATGTTTAATATTTTAAAAAATCTTTTCTTTGAGAAATTTATTCAAAATGCTAAATTTTCATTTTAGAACTTGGTTTATATTTATATAACAGAGTGCCCTAAATTGACGTTCGTCAGGATACCTTTCTCTAAGCCCTAGTGGTTTCTTCTCTTATCTTTAAAATGTATTAAGTAGCTTTTTATTACATTGTGATTCTCAAAGATATTCAAGAAAAACATGATGACTAAAACATCTACAAATTCTTCTTCATTTCTGTTATAGTGTAGCAGTTTATCGTCTAACTAACAGTGGTCTAACTGAGTAAAACTGAGTTTCTTGTTCTCGGATATAGTTGACTGTAACTCATAAAGCAACAACTGGCTACAACTTCACCACTTCTTCATTAACAACTGTAGCTGAGACAGGTCATTCTTTGACCTATACATTTTGACTACTGTAATTTTAGCCTCTGAAGAAGATCTTCTTTCTCTTCAACCTGCTTTACCAATTTTGCCTTTTCTTCATTTAATTCTTGTTTGGAAAGCTTCTGATTCACAAAAACATTTTGGAGACCACTGCATGACCCACTACCAAGTGATTTAGGTTCACGTGCATTGACATTTTTGAATGTATTTTTCGAATATATATTTTCTTCAAATTCACTGTCTACATGTTAAAATTATTCTTTAAATTCTAGTTTTCTTCTGTTGAAGATGCTGGTTTCTCTGAAAAGTTCTGATTGTTTTCTTCATTTTCTAAGACGTTTTACCATTCTGTAACAAGGATTAAATGAAGATCTTATTTTCCTTTAATTGTTTTCTAAGTGTTACTAATAAGTTGCTTTTCAGAACTACTCGTATGGGGAGGTGGTGGATTAGCACAGGCCTGTGGAGTGCTGGGTAAAGTCACAGCTGAGTGTGATGGACTTTCCATCTTGGAAATCAAATCTTGGTTTATCTGTCACTGAGCCATCCCCAGAGAGTGCAGAAAGCCCATAAATGGAATATTATCCAGCTATAAAAAGGAATGAAGTACTGGTATATGCTACAACATGGATGAACCTTGAAAACATTCTGCTGAGTAAATGAAGCCAGATCCATATTGTAGGATTCCATTTATAGGAAATATCAAGAATAGGCAAATCCATAGAGACAAAGCAGATTGCCAGGGACTGAGGGTGGCAGGAAAAGGGTATGGGATTTCCCTTGGGGATGATGAAAATGCTCTGGAACGAATAGTGGTGATGGTTGCACAACATTATGAGTGTGCTAAATTCCACTGAATTTTACATTTGTAAATGGTTAAAATGGTGAATTTTATGTTATATGGATTTTATCTCATTCAGTAAAAACACACAAAAAAGAAAACAAACAAATGACCCTGGGATGGCAGAGGAAGAGAAAGGGGAAAGTGGAGAATCTAGAACATTTCTCTGAGCTTTGTTTCCTCATCTATATGGTGAAAATAATGCCCCCGCCCCCAGCTGCTATGAATGATACATGAGTGTTACCTAAAATGCTTAGCCGAGTAGGCGCTCAAATGTTAATTGTCTTCTTTTCTATATAAGTGTTTAAACCTATTTGTCCCCTTTATTACCTTTATTTCTTTTGACTGTATGGTTTGTGGCTCCAGCCAGACAGCCTGTTCTTACAAGGGCTTCTCCCACTCCTCACTGCATTTGTCAGACTACTCTACCATCTGGGATGTTGTCCTGCCTCCAGTGTGAAAGGCCAGTATGATCCTTGAGCCATTGCCACGGAATCACCTAAGAGGTGATTCTGTGGGACCCACATGCTGAATTGGACTCTCTGAGGATGTTTGATCCAGAGGAGGCTGGGGGGATCTGTGTTTTTTAGTAAGTGTTCCAGGTGATGATCATGCACTTTAAAGTTTGAGACTACTGTTTTAATTTATTCCTGTCTTTACCATCCCTTCCAGGAAGTCTGCTCAGACTCCTCCCTTGAGAAGCACTCTGATACCCAGTGTGCTCCTTATCCATGTCTGAGGTTCTGAGTCAGAGTCAGACTCTGGGTCAGGGTCACCTTGGGTCACCTTGGGTTCTGCTGAGTCTACTCTCTCCCAGTGGACTCAGGAACGCCCAGGGACAGATGCCTGGCCCTCTCTTTCCTCTTGTTACCCTGGTGTATGTTCTCCTAGGACACTTTAAAATCCTTAGAATCCTGTTTTGTTTATTTCTACAAATATTTGGGAGAACTTAGCTTCTCTCTCTTCCTACCATTCTACTTCCAACTTTTTGAGATGGTATAGAAATTGTATTACTGTCACATCAGCCTTTGCTTTTCCCATCTCATTTCACTCCACAGGATGTGCTAGGTGTGGGTTGACCCCAACCCCACCCTGACAAGTGACCATGGATCCAGGAGCTGGCCCAGAGTCATCTCTGACTGTCAATGAGCAGGTATCTTCCGGGTCAGGTGGGAGAGTGAGGGTAATGGACCAAGCGGTGTGGGCAAGTAGGAAGACCCCACAGAGCCCCTCATTGTTTCTTACCAAACTTCAGGGTCACTTCACCTATCCAGATGTAGTTGCCAGTTAGGGTTTCTCAGGGACTGAGTTTGGAGATTTAAGCTATGACTAAAAAGTGAAATTAAAATGTGCAAATATGTATAAGCTTACATGGGGAAAGATTTGGACATCAGGACATTGCTTATATATTTTTTCTAATTTTTCTACAATGACCATTTAATACTTATGTAATTTTTAAAGGGAGAAAAAGATTACTATTTCCTAAAATGTAATTGGAGTGAAGTCCCTCATAGGTCAAGTTCGAGTCAAAAAGGCAATGGCTTTGGGGGGTTTATTTCATTCCAGCTCCCTTGATAGATCACACGGTCACTTTTTCCAGCCGAGGCTCTGGCTGGATCCAATTTTCAGGCTTAAGGAGTGGGTCATGGGAGTGGTTTCAGGCACAGGCCAAGTGCAGGGGAGGCCCGACACAGAGCTTTTTAACGTACAGTGTTCTTGATTCTTGAATGGCCCAATTGGAAGCATTTCAGTGCTGCAGGTAAAGAGCTGAATGCTGGCTGTTTGAGCAGGGAAAGAAGATCAAGTGTTCTGAGGAGGCCCAGGGACCGCCTGCATCACTGGGACATGCAGGCTTATCTTTAAGGTCAGAGCTGGCCCACAGCAGATGGCACAACTGGAGCCACAGGCTCACAGGGCACAAGCTCCAGTCCAGGGGGATGGGGTGAGAGGCTGCATCTTCAGGATTCCTGACCCTTGTTTAAGGAAATTAGCTTGCAGGGAAATCTTGGCCTTTACCTTAGAGTTTTGGAAATAAAGAAATTATGAGCTGAAAAAGTTACTCGACATTAGGGAGCATCTGTTTTCCACCCATTTACCTTTGAGGGAACTTCTATAAGGTTTCAGGAGCCATGAAGTGGGATTTGCTTGTTGGCCCAGCTTAAGCTGTGGATACTGTGTTAGGGGCTCTCACAGCCATACACCAGTGTCCTAGAGGCCAAAGGACATCCTTGCAAGACTGTGGGATAGGCCATTTACCACTCCCTGAACCGAGTCTATGAGAGGGAGCAAATATAAATATTCCCAAGTGGTCTGGCTCAATGGGACTTTTTCCAGCTTGTGTCAGGCCCTTCCCCCTGTCACCCGGGCCTACTTTCTCCTAGCAGCAAATTCTCTGGAATCAAGGAGCTGCAGCTTGCCCCAAGCTCTGGAATTCTCACAGAGCACACAGTCGCTGGGACAGGAGGTCTTCATCCTGAGGTGCCATTTCTTCTCTCCCCCAACCATACCCAGAGCTCTGGTTCCCAGGGAGGTCTATATCATCCCCTCTCCCAGCAGTGATTCCTGTCCTCTGTTTGCAGGTCATCGTGATGTCAGGCCATGAGACCATCCGTGTGCTGGAAGTTGGGGTGGATGCCCACATCCCTGCTGAGGAGGAGGACAAAGGACTGGAGGGTGTGGCCAGCGATGGCTCCCAGAGCAGAGGTCCTGCTGAAGCCAATGAACCTGCTGACGAAGCTGGGCCAGACAACCCAGACTCCTCTGCAGAGGCAACTGGTACGAGCCCATTCCTCCCATCTGGCACTGCTCCACCTGAGACCCTTTCCGTGGTTCCCTGAGGAGTCAGCATAAGTCCCTGGGGCCTAGGTGGCTTTAGAGTTTTATCATCTTCCTTTCTACGGGACAGCCTCTGGCCACAACTTATACTTCCAGTCAACTTCTAGGGCTATCCTGTACTCTTTGTCTCTGGAACTTTAGTTCTGGTTTCAGTCACTTCCGGACCTAAACTGGGATGAGTCAGGGTGAGATGAAAGGAGAGTGGCAGAGCTCAGCTCAGGTGATTGAATTAACCTCAGAGAAGATTCATAATCAATAATATTATGATAACCATACATGATGTTAGATAGGTACTAGATTTATCAGGGTGATCACTTTATAAGTTATATAAATGTCTAATCACTATGATGTATGCCTGAAACTAATATAATATTGTATGTCAACTGTAATTGAAAAATTTTTTTCTTTTAATTTTTAGAAAGGAAAAAGAGAGGAGAGGTTACTTGCCTCCACCCCAGACATTCTGATTCAGTAAGCCCAGACTAGGGCCTTGAAATCTATGCCCAGCCAGTATTAAGAGCCCACTGATCTGGTCTAATACCCATCATCCAATACTTAGACTCCTTTTAATGCCTCACCATATATTAAATAATAACCCCTCTCCTCATTGTCGTGTAGCTTTGAAGAGGCTTCCTGATGTGGGTCCCCAATACCTCACTAAATTAAGGCAGCAAGAGGAAGTTATGACCTGGCTGCAAAGCTTCCGTTCACAGAAAATTCCTTTAGAAGTTCATGGAAGCTGCTCTTCCAGACTTCAGACCTCAGGGACTGGCCGAGAATAGCTGCTTGACTCAGACAGCCACTGTGATCCTGAATGTGGCAAAGATATGTCCAATTTTCAGGGACCGTCATTTCAAGGACCGTACCCTGAAGAATCTTTGCCCCTTCCCCAAGCCTGCACCTGTATCCAAAAAGTGTCCTGAGGTGGGGTGAGCAATTATGCAGTTGCTAGATGAGCCAAGGGAAGCTGCTCCCATTGATTCTAGCTCCTTCCTTCCCTGACACATGTTCACTTTAGGCCCCTCTACTTACTATGTCATTGGTCACAGTATCCTATAAAGCCAGGAAATGAGAGACTGGTATCCAACTGTTTAGGCCTACATTTTCTTCATTTAAATGTGGGGAAAGACAGGCTTACCTCCTAGGTCTGGCGCAAGGCTTTCTAGCCTCCTCTTCTCCCTACCAGTAGCATTTCCAAAGTTACTTGCTGGGCCAGGGGAAGCTAGTGATTGGTCTCCAGTTATGCAAAAACACAATATGGGGCTGAGAATTGCCACTTCAAGCTACAGACAAGACAGTCCAGTCCCGTGACCCCTCTGCTCACACCAGGCTCACTCCTTGTCCTTCTTTCTCTCATTGCCATGTGAAGTGAAGCCACTCCCAGGAATCCCTTTGAGCCCTGCCCCGGTTGTCACCACCTTCAGCCAAGCCCCAAGCCAGCCTCAGACTTCTCAGACCCTGACATCACTGGCTGTACAAGCTGCCCCCCAGGTAAGAGCCACCCAGAGAGCTGGACAGAGAACAATGGGCAAGAGCAAGGCATAGGACTGCCAAGATGGGGTAGCCATGGGATCTGGGAACTTCATGAGGCAGCACAGGGAAGGGGCAGTGGCTCGAGGGAGGGAATCCCCTACTAGGCACCCCTGGCCTCTCCCCTGCCCCAGATTAGGCCCACTGAGAAAAGTAGATGTTATTTGCCAGGTAATCTCCTTGGGTCCAGCAAGGGTTGTAGAGATCGCATTAACTCTTCATGCCTCAGGCTTTTCTGTTTCTCTAATGGCTAAATGAGTGGATACACTTGTCAGCCCATCTAGTGGATGCCTGAAAGAGTTAATGCACTATTCACAGAGTTCTCGTTTAGAGCCAGGGGACAGCCCTGGCAAAATTAGAAGCTGCCTCCAGGATCCTCCAGGAGTACTGAGCTCCCTGAGACCTTTCGCTATATGCACAGATCTCCTAGGCATCCATTAAAGGTAGCGTTAATCAGAAATTCCCAGAGGCCTCTGTCGGCTCTTGACCACTTGGGTCCATCACTCCCTTGCTTCCTGGCCACAAAACACCGGTCCTGTGGGCAAGGGCCCAGGGAAGGCCTGGGAGGCAGCAGACTGTAGTGGAAGAGGCCCGTACACCCTTTACTGTCCTGTGAACAGGGCCAGGCCCTGTCCTTGCTTTGAGTTGCTTCTCTGAAGGCAGGATAGTCCGATCTAGGCACCCCTTTCAGGGTTGGACCTCTGGCCAGGGCTTATCTCTTCCCCCACTTCATGCGGCCTTTTCCCCACTGCCTCAGAATGCTTTGTTTGTGCTCAACTGGGTCTGAGAGACCCAGTGTTTGCGCTATCGATGTTGATTTTTTTTATTTTTTCTTTTCTTTTTGAAATCTTGTTTGCTTTTGCAGGTCTTGACTCAGGAAAACTTAGCCACAGTTCTGACAGGAGTTATGGTTCCAGCAGGGGCAGTTACTCAACCTCTTCTTATCCCCATCAGTATTGCAGGTCAAGTGGCTGGTCAGCAGGGGCTGGCCGTGTGGACAATTCCTACAGCAACCGTGGCTGCCCTCCCAGGACTGACCGCTACTTCTCCTACGGGGGGAATTTTCAAGCCACCTTTAGCCAGTCTCCAAGGTAACGGCAACTCTCCCCAGGACTGCACCAGGCCCCTCACCACCCTACACTACCATTCCTGCACACGGGCTTGCCATGTTGGACTCAGAACCTGCAGCTCGCCCAGGGCAACAGCCTTGGAGTTTGGATCCAGTGTCCCAGGCACCCAGCCACAGAGACGCTGCACCAACTCAGGACTCTAGGCGATGACACCATGCTGGCCCAGCAGGCCTCTCTTACTTCAACCAACTGTCTGAGACTGCCCCTCTCCCCCCACGCCAGAATTCACCCCATGACCAGCCTCCTGAGAAGGACTGCAAGAAGATTCAGCTTCTGGTTTTGAACCTACACATCTCCAGGCCCAAGGGAGGGGGGATGAGAGAAGTTGGCATGTGCTGCCCCCTGCAAGGATCAAGGGAATCAGCTGCCTGTCCCCGCTCTGCCCCACTGCCCCAACCCCCTCTCATTCTTGTGCCAGATCCCTTGGGATTGGAGCTGCTCTGGGCTGCAACTAGGCATTTGAGCACCTTTGTCTCTGCCTTGCTCCATAGCAGCTGCTGTGCTGAATACCGCCCTTCCGGCACCCGTACAAGCTGCCCCACCGGTACAGGCCTCCTCGCCCGCCCAGCCCCGGCCACCAGCTCAGCCCCAGACGCTGTTCCAGACCCCTCCGCTGCTGCAGACCACGCCTGCCATTCTACCGCAGCCCACTGCTGCCACCGCTACTGCCCCCACCCCCAAGCCAGTGGATACCCCCCCACAGATCACCGTCCATCCTGCAGGCTTCGCATTTAGCCCGGGAATCGTAAGCCGCTGCCCTCACCCAGGGATGAACTGAATCTTGGGCCAAGGGTGGAACTGACAGGGGAGGAAGGAGGTGGAGGACCAGCCCCCTGAATATGGCTCTTTTCCAACACGTCACCGGAGATGGGCTCCCTCTGAAGCCTTCTCCTTGCAGCTGCCAATCCGTCCATCTCAAACAAGAGCAGACAACTTCTGCCAAGAGGGCTGGGCAAATTCTCCAGAACCTGAACCACTGGACCAGCCTTAGAGGGTGGGATGATGTCTGGGGACTGCAAACTTGTGAGCTGTCACTAAGGTGGAGCTAGAGGCTCACAGACCTGTGCCAATGTTGGTCCACTGTGGCTCCTGGCTTGGCAGTGGAGTTGTTAGATGTGACCAAAATCACATCAGCTACTCCTGTCTAGCCCTTCTACCCTCCTAGGCCTAGCCTGAAAGATTAGCCAGAGTTACTCTTCCATGGCCGTGGCCGATCCTTCCCGGCTGACCCCCTGCAACCCCTAGCCCTAGATACTATTCAGCTAGTGGACATGGGCCTGCAGCCCACATTCATATCTGCCCCACATCCCTACCTCCCCACCCCAATGCCCTGAGCCCTCTTCACTCTGCCTTGGGCTCTTTCCTGTCCCTCAGCCTCTGAGCAAGATTCTTCTTCCACCCACAGATCAGTGCTGCTTCCATTGGGGGGCAGACTCAGATCCTGGGCTCCCTCACCACCACTCCAGTCATTGCCAACGCCATCCCCAGCATGCCGGGGATCAGCAGTCAGATCCTCACCAACGCTCAGGGGCAGGCAAGTGGTCAAAGCCAGGGTCGAGGGGTGGCAGCTGTGGAAAAGCTAGCTGGGGGGGGCCAGAACTTGGGCTGAAGGTCATAGAAATTTAAACAGGGTGTCAGGCTGCTGTTCATATCTCCTGTATGGCAACTCTCTGCTGATGCTGAAGCCAGGCAGGGGTATAGCCACCACTCTGCCTTAGAGGTGCCCACTCTAGTTGAGGTGAGCACCCACTTCATTTATGGAGCATCCACTTTGTGGCCAGGCTCTTGCTAGGTGTTTTCTCATACACTATCTCACTTCGTTTTGAGTACAAATTTATTAGGCGAAGATTTTTATTCCCACTTTTTAGGGGAGAAGACTGAGGTTCAGAGAAATTAAGCCACAGAGCTAAACTGTGGCAGGGTGAGGATTCACGTCCAGGTCTGCTGACTCCACACACCGACTTATTTTGGCTCCATCACAGCTCTGGAGATAGAATAAAGGAAACAGCTCTTAGAGTGCGAATCCTTCACTTTACTGAGGAAGAAATTAAGGCCCAGAAGGGTTAAGTGATTCATCTAAGTCCCTTCCCCTGCCAGTGTAGAGAGTTGGGTTGGGGGAGCTGGACACTGCCCTCACCTTTAGGGTCCCTGCCTTGTTTCCTCCCAGGTTATTGGAACACTTCCGTGGGTAGTGAACTCAGCTAGCGTGGCAGCCCCAGCACCAGCGCAAAGCCTGCAGGTCCAGGCTGTGACCCCCCAGCTGCTGTTGAACGCCCAGGGCCAGGTGATCGCGACCCTAGCCAGCAGCCCCCTGCCTCCACCTGTGGCTGTCCGGAAGCCCAGCACACCTGAGTCCCCTGCTAAGAGTGAGGTACCAGGGCTGGGGTGGGGGGTGGGGGCAGGCAGTACTATCTGGCATGGGCTGCCTGTCTCCAGATTGCGGGCAGGACAAGATTATTTTCTGAAGTCCATGGGAAAGCAGAGAATCTCCCCAAAGTGAGGGTAGGTCCCAGGGTAGAAAGCCCATGTGAGTCACACATGTTCTGCCCAGGGAAACAGCATTCCCCCATCCATCTTCCACATACACCCAAAACGTGTCTGTGTGCCCTCAGAGGCCAGTGCTATTCTGAGAAGGTCAGGAAGGAGGTGGTCAAAGTAAACCGGGCCTTAATCAGCTCCAGGGTGAACAAACTGCCAGAAAAGCCCTAGGAGGTTAGTTCTGCATCCCCTCCCTCTTCCCCCTTCATCCTTCCGCCCCTCCACTCTGCACTGTGGCTTTGATTATTCATTTGTTTGTTTATTCTAGGAGCAGTTTTTGAGGGCTTACTATATATCAGGTGCTGAAGATATAGAGATGAATAAGATGCCCTTCCTAGCCTTAGGTAGCCCAGCATTAAAAGCGATTACAAGGCAGCCTGACAAAGACTATGATAGGGGCATGATAAGGGAACCCAGAGAAGGGAGCTATCGACAGACTGGGGATCACTGAACTAATCTAAAGGGATGAGTTGGATGAGAGAGTATGCTACCTTTAGGAAATCGCAAGAAGTATAGCACTCCAGAGCAGGGGTTCTCAAACCTGAGTGTGTGTCAGAAGCACCTAGAGGGCAGATTCCCAGGCTGCAACCCACAGTTTCTTATTCAGTAGGTCTGAGGAGGGGCCCAAGAATTCCCCTTTCTAAGAAGTTCCCAGCTAATGTTAAAGCCCAAGGTTCTCAAATGTGATATGCTGCTTCTCAGCTTGTGAATAACCTCTTAGCCTCATCTATAAAACAGAGATTATAAGAGGACCAACTGCAGAAGGTTATGAGTGTTAAAGGATATATTACACATAGGCAATTAACACTCTGGTACACAGAAAGCACTTGAAAAACGGTGTTTTATTATCACTATTATTAGCTAGTGAAGTGTCATGGGGGAGTTCTTAGCAGAGAAATAGCTGATTAGATTAGCATGAAAAAAAATTCCCTTTGTTATCCAGGGATAACAAGAATGGACTGTGGTGAGACCTGAGTCGTTAAGGAGACAGCTTAAACAGTTCTAGCAAGAGACAAGGCACTCTGAACTAAGGCTAAGGCCCTGGGAAGGGAGAGGAAATGGACTTGAGAGCTATCAGGAGGTAGAATTCAGGGAACAGGACCCATCCGAGAGGAAATTTGAACTTTTCAGGAAACTCTTTAAAAAAAAAATACTAAAAATACTAATTTCATTTATTTATAGTTTCTTTTGATTATAAATGATAAATGATTTTTATAAAAATTCGAAGATTATGTGTAATGTAAAAAAGTAAAAATCTCTTCTAATTCCACACCCAGAGATGACTTCTGTTGACAACTTGCTTTATATGCCTCACGATTTTTCCCTGGAAATTCATATGTATTTTTTAAAGAAATTATTCCATAAAACTTTTTTCCACCTGATTTTTTTTTTTCCACTTAGCACTATGACTCAGTTCTTTCCATGTCAGTAGTTAAGAGATGACTTTATTCTTTTTAATGGCTGCACAGTATCTCTTTTGAGGGGGGTCCCAGATGTCATTCGCTGGTTCCTTATTAATGGACACTTGGGGCCTGGGAGGCTCTAGAATCAGGCTTCTCCTTAAGGGCAGAGATTTGAAAGCAGTTATCCTAAGGGCAGACACTTGTTGGAGCTTTGACCAAGTATACTGAAGCTTTCTGAGCCTCTGACCTTCCTGTTTCACAGGTGGCTACGAGACTCTAGCTTGGTGGGTCAAGTTGTTGTGCTTATTTTGGAGGTCATTATCATTGGGCGGGTGTTGATAGGTAGCTTTTAGTTTTGCTTTTTGATAGGACACAGGTAGGAGTGTGCTGAGTGAATGTAAATTCATGCCCATTTTGGCCCTGCCTCTGGTCCATGCAGGGACTCCGACCCCTTGAGGTGGGCAGGTGGGCAATAGGGGCTTGTTGGCTCTCTTCTTATAGATGCAACCCATCCAGCCCACGCCAGCCGTGCCCCAGCCTGCTGTGGTCATCGCCAGCCCAGCCCCAGCGGCCAAGCCATCTGCCTCTGCTCCCATCCCAATTACCTGCTCAGAGACGCCCACTGTCAGCCAGTTGGTGTCCAGTAAGTGGCTCCTGGAGGAGGTTGTGGAGAAGGGGAGAGGCATTTATTCGGACACCTGACCTCTTTAGAAGCTGCTCTCCTTAATAGACTTCCTGGAGTTTAAACTGAAAGGATAAATACCCAATGCCAGGGACTGGCTTTCTTATTCCCATTCCTACTGAGCTGGATTCTAGGCATAATGATAGTGGAGGCACTTCTCTGAGAAGCCTAGCCATTGGCTGTCTCTCCTGTGATCTCTCACCTGGTATTTGAGGAATGCGTATGGCCAACAGATGTGCTTGAGGGCCAGGAGTAGGGAGAATGGGGAGGGTCAGCAGTCCGAGCTGGAAGAATTTGAAAACATACCTCTATCTCCAGACAGATTGGTCCAGGCCCCCTTCCCCCGATCTTGTTTGTCTTGGAGACAGGGTTAATGAGGATCTTAAGGGTGTGCTGGCCTTTTGCTAAATGTCTTCATCTTTCTGCACCAGGCCAGGACAATGGACTAGATAAGCAGTGATGATTATCTGTTTTACACACTCACCTTTGGTTTCTTCCTCTGGCCTAGAGCCACATACTCCAAGTCTGGATGAAGACGGGATCAACTTAGAAGAGATCCGGGAGTTTGCCAAGAACTTTAAGATCCGCCGGCTATCTCTGGGCCTCACTCAGACCCAGGTGGGTCAGGCTCTGACAGCGACAGAAGGCCCAGCGTACAGCCAGTCAGCCATCTGCCGGTGAGTAAGGTTGCCTGGGCAAGGTCAGCACCTACTCAGGCATCTGGTGCCACTTGGTGTTCACAGGGACCTGGGTTTCTGAACCCTTCATTTTCCCTTGTTCCTAAAGGTAGATACGAATACCTGGAATAGCCGAAGACTGATTAGGTCCTTCCAAGGGAGGACCCTCTGATATTTATCCTCCAATCCTGAGCATTTTATATGGTCTTTTGCGGGCAGAGATTTGAAAGCGGTTATCCTAAGGGCAGACACTAATCTATTCAGGAATCCTAGAGGGAAAGGAGTACAGCTTATGAAATTAGTCACAAAAGTACAGCTTATGAAATGAGCGCCAGACGCTCATTCAGTTCTCGCTTGGCTCTCAACTATACCCCACCATCACCCGTATCCTGCTCCCATCTCACCGTCTTATAAGGCATGACTCTAAAGTCATGTAGTTGATTTTTCTGTGTGCATTGTACAAACTGGTTCTGGTGCCAGTATAATAGGAGGGGTTGCAGAGGGTTTCAAACAAGAATGAGTGCATGGCTCAGGGATGGCCGAAAAGTTTCATCTGCCTTCCAATTCCATAGATAGACTAGGGTGCCTATTAGACTCAGTGCCATGTTGAGAATTATATAGTCACATTTGAGTTCAGCCAGAAAGAGCAGTCTGACTTAGAGTTGCTGCTGTGAGAGTGAATTTGGAGGAGGACAGCACGCACGACATCCATTTGCCGTTTCTGGAGACCTCTCAAGTATGACTCCTCAAAGGACCTCACTCATTTGGGTGTCAAAGTTCTAGACTGGTTGTTTACAAAGCAGTTGCACTGTTATCACTACACTACTGAACTGAGGCCATGGAATAGCCCCTCTGTATGACCTGGGATATAAGACAGTTTGAGGAGTCTGGGCTTGACCAAACCAGGGGGATCCAGGTCGGGGTGGCGAGGGAAACATAAATACAGTCTCACCAGCCCTGAGGAGCAGCCCCTTGAGAAGAGCGCTTACACCCAGGTGTGAGGAATAAGACATTCTCACTGTCCCTCTCTGGGTTTGGGTCATCTACAGGTTCGAGAAGCTGGACATCACACCCAAGAGTGCCCAGAAGCTAAAGCCGGTGCTGGAGAAGTGGCTGAATGAAGCCGAACTCCGGAACCAGGAAGGCCAGCAGAACCTGATGGAGTTTGTGGGAGGTGAGCCCTCCAAGAAACGCAAACGCCGCACCTCCTTCACCCCCCAGGCCATAGAGTCTCTCAATGCCTACTTTGAGAAGAACCCACTGCCCACCGGACAGGAAATCACTGAGATTGCTAAGGAGCTCAACTATGACCGGGAGGTCGTGCGGGTCTGGTTCTGCAATCGGCGCCAGACGCTCAAGAACACCAGCAAGCTGAACGTCTTTCAGATCCCTTAGGGCTCAGCCCCCAGCCCTGTGTTCCAGCACTTTGTATTTGTCCCTTGGCAACCAGCTGCAGCCACGGCTGTGACAGCACCTGTCAATCTGCCACGTGTAGCTGTGCTTATCCTGGGTCTTGAGACTCCACCGTGTGCATGTGCGTCAGCTGCCTTCCGTCTGTCCCCCACATATTGCACATCGTGGGGAGGGCAGAGGGGCTCACTGAGAGTGTTAGGCTCGGAGCTGATCATGCCAAGGGAGGGGATTTGGCGTGTCACTTAAAGAAGCACTTTGGTAACTTGGTTTTTGAAGGGTGAATGCTGGTGGGGAACCAGAAACGCCCCACGTTTGGGGCAGGGCTGCAGCAGCCCCTAAGAACTGACCATTAGCTCTTGTTTCAGTGGCATTCTTTTTCCACCCTCTCTTTTCCTTTGCTCCTCTGTGTGAGCGTCACAGGTACAGCAGCTTGTCCAGGAGAACCACAGCCTCAACCCCCATTGCCTGCAGGCACACTGTCCCCTGAAAGGACCCAAGAGACACAGTTCTGAAAGGTGTGATGTGCTGCTCAGAAGGCCAGACTCAGTGTCTGCCTTGACCTCAAGTCAGAAGGTTCCACAGTCCTGGGGCCAGAACATGTCATCTCTTCTCCCGCCTCTCTCTGGTTCCTTTGGGGGGAAATTGCACTGAAGCAGAACCTTTTCTTTTGTAATCCATTTGGAAGGAAATAGCAGTGAATTCTAGTTATCTTGGGGTTGACCTGGGTCTGTGGCAGGTTAGGAACACAGTAAATAAGGTCATCCTCCCAGATTTTAATCTAATCTCTGTTAATGACCATCTCTGCCCCTCCCCCGCTTCAAAACCAAACGAACAGTGTAGGTTAAGGAACTTGCAGCCTGGAAAATCTCACTGCCCACGTAAGCAGGTACTTTGGAGAAAAATGAGGAAAGGAATGCTGACTCTTTCTCGTCCTTGCACTCTCCTCAACCTAGGACTGGGCCTTCTCAGAAGGGGCAAATTAAACAATAAATCAGATAGCAAGGTCCTGGGGGAACGGCCAACATCTGGAAAGAGCTGATGGCAGCCCAGGAAGGTCTCTTGGAGAAGCTGACTTGACTCTATTTTTCTTTGTAACTTTAAGCCTTGGATACTGAAAGAGAAATCTTATTTCGTCCAGAGTCTTAGACTCTGTGTTTGTGTAAGCGATACCCCCAGTGTTCCACTGAACCAAGAATACTGCCGGAGCAGGATGGGTTTTGCCTCTAGAGCGGGTAACTATGGCACATCGGGGGTTGGCATCTCATCCGAGCTGCTAAGTAAGTTTCCCAGCCTCACTGCGGCTGGACAAACCCTGGAATTCAGCAGGTTCCTCCATGAAGTCAGGAGAGCTCTAAGAGGTTTCTTAGATGAGCCCAGCCTTGCTGTGTAGACCATCCCTAAAGGACCACAAGTCACAGGGGTCAGCCACCCCCTGTCTTCACTACTCTTGTCCTTTTGCAGCCAGGTCTCCAGCAACTGTTCTCCACTGTACCTCACATGATACACCCTGAGGAAGTGACTGCCAGGCAAAGGCACGTCACTGCCTCTGCTGGAGGTACAGCCACCTGCTAATCTAGCTTCCTCTGGAATGCTGCTTCCTTTCCTGCCTACAACTGATCCCTCCCAGGCCCTACAGTGCCAGCGTGGCCACCTTCTTGGTAGCCCTGCCAGTGAAAGGACAGTTGTGTGCCAAATTGCCACATACACATACTCCCACTCCACTGCACTGGGACCAAGCAAATCTGGCAGAGTGTAGTAAGTGTGAGGAAGGCTGCCCCAACCTTCCAGGAGAGAATGTCTCCCAGGGGAAGTCTCCACACTCAAGTTCAGGGTTATCGACCTATTTCAATGAGATGATATGCTCACTAGGGAGGGGCATGATAAACAGGTTTTCAGGAATAAAGCACCAGAGTTAAGAATTCAGTGATCTATACTTCAATAAATTAGAGAGATACAGGTTTTCACCTTCAAATACTTGCATTCAGATATGCTTTCTTTTTTGAGGAGACAAGTGGGTCACAGCTGGTGCTTTGGGAATAGCACATAATTCAGGGTGTGTCCATAGCAGTGGATATGCAGGACACCATCTGCCCTGTGTCAGAACAGGAAAAAGATAATGAACTGCTGGTCTAAATTAGGTCTGACCAGTGCTTTCTCAGCTCCTCCTTTGTCTAAATCTATCTTCCTAAGGCTGGGTTAGAACTAAATCGTTTTCTCCTCTGCACAAAGGATGGGTAGGTCTTTCAGAGGAATGATACCAGGGTCAGAATATTTGTAGGCTGAATTCTCCAGGCAGCAGAGTGCAGGGTGACCCTGAAGTGTGCCCAAAGCGGAACTCACCAGCCTGTGATCTTTGCTCCTGCTTCCCCACTGTAGAGCTCCCAGGAAGCAGCTGTGGCCCTGAAGTGGGTTTTCTGTTTTGTTTTTGGTAGCATCAGGCTCTAAAGGGAGTTGATATAAATTTTGTTTTGAAAGCACCTTTCTGAACTTAAAGCCAGAGCTCAGTGGCTCCTTTGCTGTGGAAAGGCAGGAGAAAGAGCAGAACTGGTTTCACTGTTTGCATGTGGCTTTTTTGTTTCCATTTTAAATGAAAGAAAGACCAAAACTTTCTATGTCCTGGTGAATTAGCTGGGGCCTTTGACCCTGCACTACACATGGTATTTTATTCGGGTGGGGTCCAGGGAAAGAATTTGGCCAAATGGATTGAGGAACACGTTTGAATTCAGAATGAGAGACCCTGACATTTTTGTGTTCTTAGAAATCCAGTCACTTTCCTATGCCTGGATTCCTTTGCTGTCTCAGAAGCCAGGCTCTGACACTGAGGTTCTGGCTGGCCTCCGGACATGGGCAAAACTTGCTGAGGGCTAGAGTGAGGGGAGGGGAGGGGAGAAGCACTTGATGTAGTTGTGTGGAATAAACAGTATTTTTCTTTTGTACTGGTCTGCTGTTTCTCCTTCACCTCTCAGAGTGGGGATATAAGGGACTCATGTCAGAGGCCAAGAACTCGTGTCAGTGAGCTGACTTTGTAGCCTGGAAAATACCATTGCAAGAGGGTGAAGGTCAGTGCCATGGACTCCCACTTCAGATGGCCCTGTCCCCAGCCCTCCAGCCACAACCCTCTCCATGGGGTGCAGGGTCAAGGGGATATGCCCTTTCTCTTTCTAGACTACCCTCCTAGTACCTAGGACCCCAAGCCCCCTTTCTGGCCCGTCTTCTTTGGGTCCTGACAACAGACTTGCTATTGGTATGCATATTCCCAGGCCTAAGAGGTGACCAAGGGGCAGCTGTTTGTCAGAGAGCTGGGTGGGCAAAGCTTGGGTATGCAGCCTGGAGTGTCTATACATATACACAAAACCTTTAGCAGTGTGAGATGGGGCTGCATGGGGAAGAGCAGGCAGGCTATAGGCTGGGGCCCAGGACTGGGGAATATTCTAGCATAGAACTTCAAGGAGTCTTAAAAGTTTAAATTCAAACCTGGCCTTCCAGGTTGCTACGAAGGTACATTAAACATTATAGGTGGCTAGATCATTCACAATTAGCCTAGTTCATACTTAATAAAATTTAGGTACATGGTAAGTGTGTCTTCAATTTTGCTCTTCCCCAGGCCTGCAAATATCAGAGGCAGGCCTGATACTTGCATTTAGAGCGGCTATAATAAGGGTCTCTCTCTTTGCTTGTCTACATCCTAGGAGTAGGGTTCATGCCATGCTCCCATATGGCCCTCCCCCTTCCCTCCTCCACCTACCTGGTCTTGAGGTCTGGGCTTAATCTAAACTGGTGAGAGCAAGGCATCATCTTTGATTCTACTCAGCCAGCACTTCTGAGGCAGGCACTGTGCTGGGTTCTAGATCACGCTCCACCACACCACCTCCACCCAAAGGACAATAGATATCAAAGATTCTGATGTAAAGCTTAAGGATTAGAGGAGCTTTACAGCACTCTGAAATAATAAGGCAAAAAATTAAACAGAAGCCAACACTTACCTCTGCATAGATCTCACAACCCTAATATTAGTTGCCCACACTAGGCTGTGATTCCTCAGTACCCAGGCCAGGGGCACAGAGTAGGTGCTTGATGACTGAATGTATTTCCTATCCTCTCCTTCAAGGCAAAAATAAGAGCTGAGACCCTGACTTCAGGCTACTAGGAGAAAACAGATACAGACGGTTCTGCTTTGCTATGCAAGATTTAGAAGGTAATATGTGGGAGTGAATGGAATCTAAGTAGCAACTGGCCCTGACTGGAGAGAGGCGGCTCCCACCAGAAGATTCAGTGGAGGCTGTTATCTCTGGCTCAGACCAATTGAGTGTGGTTTCTGGCAGTTGGCCCAGGAAGGTTTTAAAGGAAGAGCGATGAGTTTGTGGAGAAACTTTAGTTTCTATTATCAAGTCTAGGATGTTCTTTTGGGTTTCTGGACCCAATTGCAATGTATGTATTTGTGAGTGTGTGTGTGTGTGTGTGTGTGTGTGTGTGCGCACGCGCGTGTGTGTAGGCTTCTGCACACCAACAAGCAATTCTTGGACACCAGTAGTAGGGTGTCCAAAAATTCAACTCAATTCTGACACTATCTATCTGGAGATAGCATTTGATTCTGCAGATAAAAGTCTCAGTCCCACAAGACTACCCTCCACTTCAGACACCATATCCTGTGCTTCTGACCAACCAACTTCATATTGGAGGCACCAACGACCCCCTCCATCTCAGGATGCCAGTCGCAAGTTCAGGTTGTCACCTGTGATTCTGACTAAAATCAGAGGTTCCCACAATCCCCTCCTTGGATTTGATTAATTTGCTAAAAAGGCTCACAAAACTCAGGAAAACTGTTTACTTATTAGATTACAAAGAATATTAAGGATGCAAATCAACAGCCGGATTTAGACATGCATAGAGAGAGGTCCTGAATAAAGGGCCTTCTGTCCTTGTGGAGCTTGAGGCCTGGCACAGTTGCGCTAGTAAGTGTTCTGGTTCCCCAACTTGACTCCTTCCTTTTGAGTTTTTATGGGGGCTTTATTACATAGGTATGATCTTAACTCATTGGCCGTTGGTGATTAATTCCACCTTTAGTTCCTTTCCCTGCCCCGGAAATCAGAGGGTAGCACTAAAGTTTCCAACCCTCTATTCACAACTGGTTCCCCTGGCAACCAGCCTCCACCCTTAGGTGCTTTCCAAAAGTCGTCTTCATTAACATAAACCCAGTTGTAGTGAAAAAGGGCTTATTATAAAAAAGAAGACACCCATTTAACTTTTATGGCTCAAATGTTTTACAAAATTGTATCAACAAAAGATTCTCCCAGGGCTCTTAACTCTCAGGAGATTCCAAGGCTTTGGGGAGCTGTGAGCCAGAAACTGTGGATGAAGACCAAATATATATGAGAAGTATATTTTGGTCATCCAAATGACCAGATACATATGTTAAATAAACAAAAATTCAACCGAGTGAATTTGAAGATCTGATTGGCTTTATTCAATGATTCACGAAATTGAATCATTGCAAGGAGAAGAGTGGGGCAAGGGAGCTATTAGGGAATGAAAAGAAAGGATTTTTTTTTGGACCAGGACATCTTTTCTTTAGGGGAAGGAAAGGTTTTTATCATGTAGATTGTCTTGCCTCTTCTTTCTAAGAGGATGGAGAGGGCCTCTGTGACAGATTACCTTACTGGTGCTTGACCGGAAAATTCCAGATTGGTTAAGGACAATTAAGGTTATATTTCTGGGAGAAGTTAAAACTGCAATTTGATCAGGTGTGAAATCTAAGTTTGCTATCATGGGATTTAGCACGTATTACATCATTCGAGGCCTGCAGTTTTCTCTTTAACATATATTTCTTATAAGTCACAATATCGCAGATGTTCAATGCGCTATAGAGGGCTGTGTAGGGGGAACTAATCTGTTATGAACTAGAGAAGATTTGAGCTGGTTTCTGGACTAGAGATGAGAGTTGAAGGGAACCTGAAGTTGCTTGGGACTGTGTAGGTGTGAAAACTTTTGATTTCCTTTTCTCTCAACTGCAGAGTCATTCA
This sequence comes from Pteropus vampyrus, assembly GCF_000151845.1. Classification (NCBI taxonomy): domain Eukaryota; kingdom Metazoa; phylum Chordata; class Mammalia; order Chiroptera; family Pteropodidae; genus Pteropus; species Pteropus vampyrus. The sequence goes on from NW_011889252.1 coordinate 1,015,699, forward strand.
AAGAAGCCAGACTCGGCCCCACAGGCTGTCTGTATGTGATGTAGGAAGATGTAAAAAGTTAAAGCTAAATGGTCAGTCCCTCAGAAAAGTCTGCATGGATAATGGTTTCTTCCTGTACCTAGAGGAAAATGCCTAGTGATTGACCTAGGAACCAGCAACAGTGACTGACTTGAGTAAGTGAGTGAGAAGAGAAGCCTACGGGATGGATGGGTGCTGATCCAGGGAGCTTGAGCCCTCAAAGCATTGCATTTGATTTGTCTGAAGAGGTAGGCAGGACAGGTGCTAGGGCCCCCTTTTTGTCGATCATAATACCTAATGCTCACTGATATATTAGGCACTAGTCTAAGCACTCAACATGCATTATTTCACTTCTTAGCATAATTTTATAAACTAAGAACTATTATTATACCCATTTTACAGATAAGGAATTGAGACATAGAAAAGATGAGGAATCTACTTAGGATTGCTTTGCTTGTGAGCAGCAGAACTAGGTTTTGAACCCGGGTGGGCTGTCTCAAGTGCCTGTGTGCTTAACCTTACCCCATACACGGTGAGATCTAGGGATTGCTATCTTTCCTGATCTTTTTGGTAGGATTTCCACATTTCCACCTACCAGGGTAAACCTTGCTATGTTCCATTTAAACAGTATAGTTTCGGGACCTAATCTAGAGGAAAGCACCCTTCGCAATGAGGCTCAACTTCACCTAATGGTCTAGAACAGCGCTCCCTAACCTTTTTGCCACTAGGGACCAGTGCTCCTATGAGAATCTAATGCCTGGTGATCTGAGGTTGAGCTGAGGTGGTGATGCTAGTGCTGGGGAGTGGCTGCAAATACGGATGAAGCTTCACTTGCTCGCCTGACACTCACCTCCGGCCATGCAGCCCAGTTTCTAACAGGCCACTGAGAGGTACCTGTTCACAGCCCTGGGGGTTGGGGACCCCTGGTCTAGAATACTGAATGTGAAGCTCTGTGCCACGGGTTCTCTGGTTCATTAGTCATATTTATTATGTTAACAAGAGCCATGATTTTTGTCATGGGATGAATTTATGGGTACAAAAATTTGGTTTATTGATAGGTGTTGCTGGATTCTCAGGGAAACACCGGTGATCTTTTCTTGGAGGCAGAGCACCCAAGGCTGGCCCTGGTATCCCTGATTCCAGCTTTAGCACTCTAAATTACTCTGTTACATTGAAGAAGGGAGAGGAAGGAAAAAGTCTTCTCCTCCCAGTCATAGAATTTCCTCAGGGCTTAAGGACATAAATCTCAAGGTTGATCTGCATTCTAATTGAGTGGGGCCAAGGCTTTGGAGTCACCTTTCATTTCACCTGTTTATTTCAGAATTAATTAGAATTAAGGTATGGAAAACCTTCGTGAAGTTTTTATTTTGTTTCAGAATTTAAACACAGGCTCAAACATTTCCAAGAAATACAAGTCTGTCTTTTTCTAAACATTTCCCAGAGGACAGGGCTCCTTGATATTCCTGGATATGGCACAGTTATCTTTTCTAAACATCTAATTTCAATATTGTTTTAGTTTAAATCTATTCTCTTTGAGCTATTTTTCTGCATGCGAGGAAACACGCTTCAACCAATATTCCTTCATGGGCACAATTTTCTGAAAATTCAATATTCTCATCTCTACAAGGTTCAAATTCACCTCTGAAAAGAATAGATAGGAAGCAGATCATTTTTAGGTTATAACCATCCACAGGGACAGGGTGGTATGATGGTTAGATGCCCAGAGTGCAAGGTCAGTCAGTCAGACTTTACCATTGTCTAGCTGGGTGACCCTGGACAAGTTAATTAATTTTTCTAAGTCTCAGTTTCCTTATCTATGAAATTAATCTAGGGTGATGTGAGAATGAAATGAGATTATATACATAAAGCACCCAGTTAGGGCTTGGCTCTTAAGAAGAGCTCAGTAAATATGAGACTGTCATTATTATTTGCTCTGTATCTGTGTGGTTCCTAGGAACTTGTACTACCAGCAGGGAGGGATCGCCATAGACAAAGCCCAGCTAAGAGAATCGAGAACCTGGACTATAGTTCCTGGCTCGGCTGCTCATTTATGTAATATTTGTTACATATTCAATAATATATATTTTTGTTAAGTTATGAAGCACAATGATAAAACAATCACCCATGGACCTACCATTCAACTTAAGTAAATTATTACCACTGTTCAAGCTACTTTTGAGTTCCTCCCTTAGCCCACTCCCCTGTCTTTCCTTAATGTGATCATCTAGGGTTGTGTTTATCTTTTTATTCTTTTTTAAAGAAATATGTGTATATTTCCCTAAATGATGTATTGCTTAATTTTGCTGGGTTTTGATCTTTATAAAGTGATGCCACACTATACGAAGACTTCTGCAATTCCCCCTCGTAATTCTAAGATTGATTTAGTCATGTGTTTGAGTGTAGCTTTATTCATTTTTCACTGCTGTATAATATTCTATTGTACTCCAGTTTATCCTTTCTCATGTTGGTGGACATTTGTTTTGTTCTGTTTTGCTGCTATAAATAATGTTTACATGAACATTTCATACAAGTCTCCTGATATGGTTGTGCAAGAGTTCTCTAGGGTATATATGTAGAGTGAAGCTGCCGAATCACAGAATAATTTTCAGGATAATTCCTAAAGAGGTAGTCTGCTTGATCGATCTGCCCTCTCTTAGTCTCAGTTTCTTCATATTAAAAAACAAAACAAAAACGTTTATGAGGATTAACTAAGACAATGTATGTTAAAATACTACTAAAACCATAACATACCATACAATATGTTAATATTTTTAGATAGGATAATCACAACCCAATCTTAACAGAGAAGCAGAAATGGGCTAGTGGAGACTGGAGTTAACATTTATTGACTAATTATTATTTATGTGGCATCTTGGCACTTTATTTAATCCTCACAACAATTTAAGGAGGAGGTATTATTTCCACTAATTTATAGATTAAAATATTGAGGCTCATAGATGTAGTTACTTGCCCAGGAATATGCATCTAGTGATGAGCTGTTGTTCAAACAAGGCATGGTTCTACCTAATAGATGTTTTAAATACCCCAGATACAATGCTTGAATACAAAGGATTTTGATTATGTCAACGTAAGAAATGTCCAAACCTGTAGGGAATTTTAATGAGTTTATTTGAGCCAAACTGATGACAATTGCTGGGAAGCATTAAGAAAATGTTCTGGAGATTGGTAGTTTTGCAGCTTATTTTATATGGTAGAATCAAAGGAAGAGACGTAGGGAGGGTTCATTGATGGTAGATTAAGGGAAAAGGAGAAAGCAGAGTGAGGAAATCTGTGAGATTGGATAAAAAGTAAAATGGAAGAACACACATTTATTTTACATTGGTGGGTACCGGAGTTCATAACTAACATTTACAACATAGAGATGGTATGTGGGGGACAAGATAACCATAAGGGGTTCTGTGGTCGCGTGCTGGTGCCTGAGGGGTTTGGAAAAAAGGAGTACTCTGACATTCCAAGGGTATGTTATCTTACGGGCAAAAGGACAATAAAGAGGCTTGCTTAAGGTAAAGATTGACCTTTGTCAAGAAAGCTACAAGCCCAGGATGTGACTACCCACCACGACTTTTTAGTTAGAAATTTTTATGTTCAGACCATCCTATGTGGTTATGTTTGGGCTCTGAGTTTGTAGAGCTCACCATGCTGGCCTCCCCTGAGCTCGTCCGATTTAGAATGTGGCTCCTTTTTCTTTCACAATTATGACATCTCTCTTTTAGTCTCTAAGCCCAGGTACTTTACCCACAGACACATGTTTTGAGATAAAACTGGCTCAAAGGAAGAAAATATGGCTTGAAGAAATACTGAATGTCACAGGAATGCACCAAGACTTGGACGCCAGGGCTTTCTAAGGTAAGAAGAGGAGTAAGCCTAGAGCCTTCGAAAGAGAAGCCTGTGGCTGAAACTGGGTGTATGCTGTCAACTTCATGTCAACCTTTTTTCTCTTTCTTTCCTTTTTAAAATTCAATAAACATATATGTCCTATTGAATGCAGGAACTATACTAGGAAATATGTAGAACATAAGCCTGCAAAAGACTTATTCTTTATTCTTTAGGCAATCACAGTATAGTGAAAAAGGCAGATATATACAATATTTTAATTCAAGGCAGACTGTAAAAAACTCAATAATGTAATAGAAAAATGAACCAATACTTTCACATATAGGCAATGTCTTGTAGTGAAAATGTCAGGCTCCGAAGTTGGCATGCTAATTTAGCTCTGGCCAATTTAAGCCCTTAGCCTCCTCTCCTTATTGGTAAGATACTTACCTTTAAAATTGTAATTCTAGTTCAAGATTGTCTTAAAGATTACTGATAATGTACTAAAGTTCCTGGTATATAGCTAATGCTCAATAAACAACGGACATTATTATTTAATCCTCAAAGTAGGAAGGTGGAGCAGGTATGGTCGGCCCCACATTTCAAATGAGGAAGCTAAATATCAGTGAGATTAAGCAATTATGCTGAAGTCACCCAACTAGAAAGTGAAGACGCCAGCCCAAATCCTGATCTTTAGACGTCCATCTTTTAAAAACCACAACACTTTCACCTGTCTTATGCTTTCATGTTCAAATGCATTACGAAGAATGAAGAAGATGACTACAGAAAGAAGTGGCACTTCAGCAGAATCTTGACCTCCAGAGAGGTACGTTTAAGGAAAGTATTCCAGGAGCAAACAAGCGCACGTACGGAGCATTTGAGAAACGGTCAGGAGTCCTCCAGGGTTGGGTGTATGTTCCGTGAGACTAGAGCGAAGGCTCCATCCACGCCTCAAGGTGCCGACTTGGTGCTTGCTAGGTGCCAGAACGCAGCTAGCCACACGGAGGGACGTTTAAACCGAGACACCTTAGGCACGCCAGGTTGTCTCCCGGATCGCCCAGCCCATCTTCGGGCGGGGAGCGGTGGAGCGTAGCTAGCCTATCATCACCGCCGAGGCCGACGAAGTCTCTTTTTCATTGGTGAGTAACCAGGTGACGTCACGTTCGCCGGACCGGCAAAGGGAGAGGGCGCCATGATTGGTTGGCGCTGGGGCGGCTGGCGGTGGAGGAGCCTGGCGAGTCCAGGTTTCAAGTCCGTGCTGAATTTTCTCCTTCCATATATCGAGGCCGTGGCAGGCTGCGGAGGGCAGGGAGTGAGCTGGGAGGAAACTTGGGTTTAGTTCTAAGAGCCGTGGGTTGACCGGAAGTGTTTTGGGGGCCGACCGGAAGCGAGGCCTGGAGGGGAAAGGGAGCGGGTGCCGGGGGGGAGGGGCTCCCTGCAGAGGGGGCGGGGGGAAAGGTGCAAAAGCGGTGTGGGAGCGCGGGTTAGGCGGCGGGTCGCTGCTGCTGGTCTGTTTGGGAAGCAGCGAGTGACCACCACAAGCAGAAGGGGAGAGCCCAGAGAGTAGGAGTGTGGGAGTCTAGGGCTGCCTCTGGGCAGTCGAATAATTGAGCAAAAGGGCCCTCGCGCGGCTCCAGGGAGCTGCGTAGGAGAGATTTTGGAAGTCAGGGCAGCCCAGAACAAGGAGCCAGGGGTACGAGAGATCAGGTTTGCGGGCAGTACATGTCGGGCTTGGGGTGGCTCGTGGGTACTGCGTGGGAGATCTTGGTTTAGAGGTTTCTGCAGTCTTGTCCTCGTTGGGTAGAATCACACTACTCACCTTTATACAAGAAACGGTGTCTCCTGGGGCAAGGAAGGAGCCAGGATGGCCTGGGCTCTGAAGTTGCCTCTGGCGGATGAAGTGATTGAATCTGGGCTGGTGCAGGACTTTGATGCTAGTCTGTCGGGGATCGGCCAGGAACTGGGTGCTGGTGCCTATAGCATGAGGTGAGTGAGATTTTCTTAGACCTTGTAACTTCTGAATAACAAAGGCAGGACAGAGAATAGGGGTGGTGGTTGGGGGGAAGGAGTATATAGAGTTAAAGAAGCTGTCTGCAGTTAGGAAAAAGGACTTGTTTCTTTTGTTATTTTGAGTAGTGAGTATTGTGGGAGAAAGGGAACAAGGGATTATAGTCAGTGTCATGTCTGCAGGGTCAGTGGAAGAAAAGAATGACCTTTGATTAGTAACCAGATGAATGTTGAGAGGCAGTTGTGCCTGTATGGGAGACTTGTAGACTGATGGTGTGTGTGTATGTGTGGATAGGTTGGACTGACTGAACTTGTGTGAAGAGGCCACATTGAGCATCCGAAGGATGTCCAGAGAGTTGGGAGCTAGGTGGTAATGGTGAATATTGGTTGACTACTTTTTGGAAGAAAATGTGAGAACTTGGTGAAGTTCACATATCTTGTATGTTAGCCTGCTTTAAGGCTTTATCTAATTCTAGGGTTTCTGACTTTTGAAACAGCTATGAAATGAAAAAGCATCAGAGAACTTTTAGATGCTTCTAGAACTTCATGTATCAAGCCAAATGTTGATAATAAATAAAAATATCCTTGGAAAGCAACATAACTTTCCCATGTAATTTATTTGCATGCATTAGCTACTTCATTCTCCTAATATGGTTTGTTTCATTTATAAGATGTGCAAGAATAATGTCTGGGAATGTTGAAACATCTGCGTCTTAGGGTTAGATGGAATATATTTGGGTTTCTAAATGCATTATAAGGTTTGATCTAGATGAGTCAAAATAGACTTTAGAACTTAACACTATAATTGGGTTTAGGGGTGTATAGGGGAGAGATGACTTTTATGGAAAAAAAGGACAGATTTTGCATTCTGATAGTGAGATCCTTTAAGAGTTACATGACATAAACTGCCGTTATCCTTGTGAAAGTGGACTTTCCTCACTGAAGTAAAATAATGAGTTAGAACTTAATAATTTTAGGAATCTGCTTACAGTTAGAATAATAAAGGCTATCCATGTATACATATTTTAGTGATTTTCAGGGAAATAGTTCTATCACACAATACTCGTAGTCTTGAGAAATTTAACTCTAGTTTTGCCTGCCCTTGTTTACAGAAGTTTGGCCATAAAAATAGATACTAACTTGATCTGAAAGTAAATGTCTGGATCCTGAACTTGCATGTCATAATTTGATGTAATATTTGATGATTTATGCTATTGTTCATGTAAAGGTTACCACAGCAAAAAGTTTGGTTTTTTTGTCCAGGTTATCAGAGTTTGGGATGGAGATAATTAAACATAACTCTACTTGTTATAAAAATAGTTAACATTGTCAACAAACATTCGTGCATCTACTATGTACTTTCTCTACCATGTGACCTTACATTGATGAATGCTTTCTGTGTCATACCTTGAGCGGTTTTCACAGGTAATAGTAAGAATGGCTTGTATATTTACACACTTAGAATTTTCTGCCAACATCGTATCCACAAATATTTTCAAACATTTTATGTTTTCCCAAGAACACAGTGTGCCAAAATTTAAATTATTTTTTTCTTTGCTTTTTTCACCTTTTTCATGCATTTTGTTCTTGTCACTATTCTCTTGGCTCTTGCATACATTTAATCATTTGCGTTAATTTGTGTTAATTAGATAGTAGTTCTCAAACTTTAGTATTCATGAGAGTCATCTGGAGTACTTTTTAAAAATAGTTTGCAGAGACCCATCTTTGGTGATTGTCTGGGGCACAGACCAGAAGTGTTGCTTTTTAAACAAGTTCTTAGATGATTTTGATGCAGGTAGTCCAGGGACCACATTTCAAGAAATACTAGAGGAGTTCTTGTAGACAAAGGCAATGGTTTTTTGCTCTTTCTGTTTCTCATTTTAATTAGATCTTGTGATTGCTTTTCCTACACCTTCATTAAAGAAAATGTTCTCTTTGACAAGCAATTTGTTTTGTAAAATCTTTCTCTAATACATTTGTTTTATTCTATTTTGCTTATTTATAATGGTCTTGTTTCAAATCTGTTGATTTATATTTTATAGATTCATCTTAACTGGATTTCTGTTTTCGATTCTTGATCTGCCATTGTATTCAGTAGTTCTTTACATAAGTTGTCCTTTAAAGTTCTCCTGACCTTTTTTCTTACATTTGAATACATAGCACAAATTTTATAGTTAAAATAAAGGAGATTCCCTGAAAACATGTTGAGTGGAAGAAGCCAGTCACAAAAGACCGCTTAACATATGGTTTCATTTCTGTGAAATGTACAGAATAGGGAAATTTCTAGAGACAGAAAGTAGATTAGTAGTTGACTAGAGCTGTAGGAGAGGAGGAAATGGAGAGTGCTAATGGGTACCATTTTGGAGGGGGCTGTGTGATAAAAATGTTCTAAAACTGTGATGATTGCACAGCTCTGTGACTACACTAAAGACAATTGAATTGTACACTTTAATGGGTGAATTATATGACATAGGATGTGTATTTCAATAGAACTGTTATAAAAAAGAGTAAAGACTAAATTTTGTGTTAAATTTTTTTTCCTTTCATCTTTTTTAAGTGGAGATGAATTCACATTACATAAAATTAACCATTTTAAAGTGGACAGTTCAGTAGAGTTGTGTGTTCACAATGTTGTGCAATCACCACCTATCTAATTCCGAAACATTTTCATCACCCCAAAAAGAAAATCCTATACCTGTGAAATAATTGCTTCCCATTTCCCACTCCCTTCTTTTCCTAGTAAACATTAATATGTATTACCTTTCTATGGATTTACCTATTCTGAATATTTTATATAATGGAATCATATAATGTGTGACTTTGTGTCTGGCTTCTTTCACTTAGCATACGTTTTTGGAGTTTATCCACATTGCAGCATGTTTTAATAGTTCAGTACCTCATTCTTTTTTATGGCTGAGTAATATGCCATTGTATCTATCACAAATTTTTTATCGATTTATCCATTGATGGACATTTGGGTTGTTTTCACCTTTTGACTTTTATGAATGATGGTAATATAACATTATGTTTCTAAAGAAAATAACAATGAAATGTTTATAAACATGTACAGGTTTTTGTGTAAACGTATTTTCTGTTTTTATTGAGGTATGATTGACATTGTATTAGTTTCAGGTGTACAATGTAATGATTTTGATATTTGTGTATATTGTGGAATGATCACTACAATTAGTCCATCCACATACATAGTTACAGAATTTCTTTTTTTCTTATGATGAGAACTTTTCACATTTACTCTCAGCAGCTTTCAGATATACAATACAATTTCTTGTGATGAGAACTTTTCAGATTTACTCTCAGCAGCTTTCAGGTATACAATACAATAAAATATTGTATATAGTCAAAATATTGTATATTGTATATGCTATACTAGACATATGTTTTCATTTCTCTTTTAGCTGTAATTTAAAGACTATTTTTTAGGTTCACAGCAATATTGAGAGGAAGGTACAGAAATTTCCCATATACCCCTGCCTCTATACATGCATAACCTCCTCTATTATTAGCATCCTCCACCAGAGTGGTACACAGTGTGTACCTACATTGATGAACCTATGTTGACACATCATAATCACCCAAAGTCCATAGTTTGCCTTAGGTGTCGTATATTCATGGTGTATATTCTATGGATTTGAACAAATTTATAATAACATGTATCCATCATTGTAGTGTCATACAGAGTATTTTCACTGCCCTAAAAATCCTCTGTGTTCTGCCTGTTCATTTCTCCAATTCCACCCCTGGCAGCCATTGATCATTTTACTGTCTCCATAGTTTTGCTATTCCAGAATGTCATATAATTGGAATCATACAATAGGTAGACTTTTCAAATTGGCTTCTTTCACTTAGTAATATGCATTTAACGTTCCTCCATGTCTTTTCATGGTTTGATAGCTCTTTGCTTTTTAGCAGCGAATAATATTTCATCTTTGGAAGGATCAGTTTATTTATCTGTTCATCTACTAGTTACTTCCAAGTTTTGGCAGTTATGAATAAAGCTGGCATAAATATCCACGTGCAGAGTTTTGTGTGGAGATAGTTTTCAACTCCTTTGGGTAAATACCAAGCAGTGCGATTGGTGGGTCGTATAGTAAGAGTATGTTTAGTTTTGTAAGAAACCTCCAAACTGCCCTTCAAAGTGGTTGGACCAATTCGCATTCCTCCCAGCAATGAGTCAGAGTTCTTGTTGTTCCACATCCTTGTCAGCATTTGGTGGTGTCAGTGTTCCTGTTTGGCCATTCTGGTTTGGTGGTGTCAGTGTTCCTGATTTTGGCCAACAGATATGAAATGTATGCTTAATTTTTTTCAAGAATCGCTAAGCTGTTTTACACAGTACCTGAACCACTTTATGTTCCCACCAGCAGTATACAAGGGTTCCTGTTTCTCTACATCTTTGCCAACACTTTTTTTTTTTTTTTTTAAATTAAAGCCATCCTAATGAGTATGAAGTAGTAGCTCATTGTGGTTTTGTTGTACATTTCCTTAATGGCCATGATGTTGAATGTTTTTTAATGTGCTTATTGGTCATTTGAATATCTTCTTGGGAGAAGTGTCTATGCAAGTCCTTTGCCCAGTTTTAAATTCTATTGTTGCCTTTTTGTTGCTGAGTCATAAGAGGTCTTTGTGTATTTTAGATACTAGATCATTATCAAATACATGGTTTACAAATATTTTCTCACATTCTGTAGGTTGTCTTTGCACAGTCTTGGTAATGTCCTTTGATTCACAAAAGAGTTTAATTTTGATGAAGTCCAACTTATCTGTGTTGTCTTTTGTTGCTTATGCTTTTGGTGTCAACACTAAGAATCTGTTGCCAAATCAAAGGTCATGAAGTTTTACTCAGTGGTTTCTTTTAAGAGTTTTATAGTTTAAGCACTTATATTTAGGTCATTAATCCACTTTGAGTTAATTTTTATGTATGGAATGAGGTAGGGGTCTAATTTCATTTATTTGTCATGTGGATATCCAGTTGTCCCATTTAGCAATGTTCATTCTTTCCCCACTGAATGTTCTTGGCACCCCCGTTGAAAATCAAATGGCCATAGATGTAAAGATTTATTTGTGGACTCTCAGTTCTATTGATTTGGTTGATATATCTATTTTTTTTTTTTTTTTTGCCTGTACCACACTGTTTTGATTACAGTAGCTTTGTAATAAGTTCTGAAGTTGGGAGATTTGAGTCCTTCTACTTTGTTTTTCTTTCTCAATGTTGTTTTCAGTGTTCAGGGCCCCTTGTAGTTCCATATGATTTTGAGAATTGGCTTTTCTTTTTCTGCAAAATAGATGATTGGTATTTTGTTAGTGACTTTATTGCATCTGTAAATAGCTTTGAGAGTTCTACCATCTTAAAGTAATAAGTTTATCAATCTATGAAGATAGAATGTTTTTCCATTTATTTAGGTCATCTTTAATTTCAGCAACGTTTTATAGTTTTCAGTGTGTACAAGTCTTTTTACATCATTGGTTAAATTTATTCCTACATATTTTATTCTTCCAAATGCTGTTAAAAATGAAATTGTTTTCTTAATTTCCTTTTTGAATTGTTCATTGCTGGCGCATAGAAACACAGCAGATATTTTTGTGTGTGTTGATCTCATGTCCTGCAACTTTGCTGAATTCATTTATTAGCTTTAGTAGTCTTTTGTGGATTCTATGGGATTTTCCGTAGGTAGAATCATGTCATCTGCAAATAGAGATAATCTCACTTCTTTTCCAGTTTGTATACCTTTTATTTCCTTTTCTTGCCTAATTGTTTTGGCTAGGACTTCCAGTACAATGTTGAATAGCAGTGGTGCATTCTTGTCTTGTTCTTGATCTTAGAGAGAAAGCTTTCAGTCCTTCACTTTTGAGATGTGGATTTTTTTGTAAATGCTCTTTTGATGTTTAAGAAAACTTTACATTCCCACCAGCAGTATACAAGGGTTCCTGTTTCTCTACATCCTTGCCAACACTTTTTTTTTTTTTTTTTTTTTTAATTAAAGCCACCCTAATGAATATGGCTAATGAGTGTAAGTTTTCTTCTATTCTTAGATTGCTGTATATGATGTGGTGGTAATATATGCATAACATAAAATTTCCCATTTTAGCTATTTTTAAGTATACAGGTCAGTGGCATTAAGTACATTAACGTTGGTGTGCAACTGTTAACCACAGTCCACCTCCAGAACTTTTTCCTTATCCCAAGCTGATCATCCCAAGCTGAAACTCTGTACCCATTAATCACTAATTTCCCCCAGCCTCTGGCAACCACCATTCTATTTTCTGTCTCTATGAATTTGACGACTATGGGAACCTCATAGAAGTGGAATCATATAAATTTGTCCTGTTGTGTCTGCCTTATTTCACTTAGCATAATGTTTTCAAGATTTTGCTGAGTGTTTTTATCATGAAAGGGTGTTGAATTTTGTCTGGTGCCTTTTCTGTGTATATTGAGATGATCATGTGGTGTACTACATTAATTGATTTTCTTATATTGAACCACCCTTGCATTCCTGGGAAAAATCCCATTGGTCATAGTTTATAATCATTTTAATGTGCTATCAGATCCAGTTTGCTAGTGTTTTGTTGAGGATATCTCTGTCTTTATTCATAAGGGACATTGGTTTGTAGTCTTTTTTTCTTGTGATATCTCCATCCAGGCTTTGGTATCAGGATAATGCTGATAACATAGAATGTGAGGAAGTGTCCCTCCTCTTCTCTTTTTGGAAGAGTTTGAGTAAGATTGGTGCTGATTCTTTAAATGTTTGATGGAATTCACCAATGAAGGCATCTGGTCCTAGACTTTATTGAGAGGTTTTGGTTACTGAGTCAATCTCATTACAAATGGTCTATTGAGATTTTTAAAATTCTGTTGTTACTTTTGGTACTTTGTGTGTTTCTAAAAATGTGTCTGTTTTACCTAAATTATCTAATTTTTCGGTGTGTAAATTATACATAGTATTCTCTTATAATCCTTTTGTTCCTATAAGGTTGGTAGTAATATCTCACTTTCGTTTCTACTTCTATTTGTATCTTTCTTTTTTTCCTAGACAATCTAGCTGTAAGTTTGTCAGTTTTGTTTATCTATTTTAAAAAACTGACTTTTGGTCTTGTTGATTCTCTACTATTTTTTAATTCTGTATTTCATTTTTCTCTGTTATTTCCTTCCTTTTCCTGGCTTTGGGTTTAGTTTGCTCTTCTTTTTCTAGTTCCTTAAGATGTAAACGTAGATTATTTGATATGAGGTCTTTTTATGTAGGCATTTACAGTTATAAATTTCTCCCTGAGTACAGCTTTCACTGTGTCCTATAAATTCTGGTACATTTCAATTTCATTTTCATTTGTTTCAAAGTGTTTTCTAGTTTCCCTAGTGATTTCTTCTTTCACTTGGTTGTTTATGAGTGTGTTAATTTCCATGTATTTGCAAAATTTCCAGTTTTCCTTCTTTTATTAATTTCTGGGTTTACTCCATTGTGGTCAGAGAAGATAGTTTGTATGATTTTGATCTTTTTAAATTTACTGAGAATTAGTTTATTGCCTAACATGTCTGTCCTGTAGAATGTTTTATATGTACTTAAATAACATCCCTATTCTGTTATCGTTGAGTGGAGTGTTCTGTGTGTATCTGTTAGGTCTAGTTGCTTTATAGTGTTGTTAAGTTCTTATTGATGTTAATAAGATTCTTATTGATCTTTTCAATAGATGTCCTACCCATTATTTAAAGTGGGATATTGAAGTTTCCAACCATTATGGTAGAAATGTCTATCTCTCCCTTCAATTCTGTTTGCTTCTTATATTTAGGGCTCTGTTGTGTGTTTATAATTATTATGTCTTCTTGATAAATTGGCCTTTTAATCAATATAGAATGGCCTTCTTTGTCTTGTAACAATTTTTTATTTAAGTTCTGTTTTGTCTGATATTTTATAGTCACCCCAGCTCTCCTTTGGTTACTATTTTCATGACGTATCTTCTTTCATCCTTTCGTTTTCACCCTATTTGTATGTTGTGTCTAAAGTGAGTCTTTTGTAAGCAGTGCATGGTTAGCCTTAAAAAAAAAATCTTTTCTGCCAATCTGTATCTTTCATTGATGAGTTAATCCATTTGTACTTAAAGTGATTGCTGGTAATGAAGGACTTATTTCTGCCATTGTGCTATTTGTTTTCTACGTATATCTTTTTTTGTTCCTCAGTTATTCTAATGCTGCCTTTTGTATTTGATTTTTTTCCTATTATACCATTTTGATTCCCTCTTCATTTTCTTTTGTATATACTTTTTATTTTCTTAGTGGTTACTGTAGGGATTAATGTTAATGTTCTAAATTTATAGCAGTCTAATTTGAAATGACGCCAACTTAGCAACGAGAGCATACATTAAACTAGCTTTATTGTTATCATTTTGCAATATATACAAATATTAATTCATGTTGTACACCTGAAACTAATATCTCTTAAGTTAGAAATGTCCAACTTCATTTCCCCTTTTTATATTGTTATTGTCACAAATTATATCTTTATATGTTGTTTGCCTATGTCTGTAGATTTATAATTATTGTTTTATATATTTGTCTTTTAAATCATATAAGAAACAAAGACAGGAGTTACATAACAAAAATACAATATGCTAGTTTTTATATTTAACCACGTAACCTTTGCAATGATCTTTATTTCTTTGTGTGACTGAGTTACCATCTAGTGTTCTTTCATTTCAGCCCGAAGGATTCACTTTAGCATTTCTTGTAGGGCAAGTCCACTAGCAATGAACTCCCTCAGCTTTTGTTGAGAAATGTCTAATTTCTCCTTCATTTAAAAATTCTTGGTTGATAGTTTTTGCTTTCAGCACTTTAAATGTATCATCCCACTGCCTTCTGGCCTCCATGGTTTCTGATGAGATATTGGCTGTTAATCTCATGAGGATCCCTTATATGTGATGAATCACTTCCTTCCTGCTGCTCTGAAGATTTTTTGTTTTTCAGCAGTTTGAATATAAATTAGAGTGGATCTCATTGAATTTGTTGAGCTTCTTTAGATGTGTAGATTCATGTATTTCTTTAATTTAGAAAGTTTTTGACAGTTATTTCTTCAAATATTTTTTCTGCCTCTTCCCCCCCTCCTCCTGGGGCTCCCATAATGTGTGTGTTGGTACACTTAATGGTGTACCATGGTCCTCTTAGGCTCCGTTCATTTTTATTCATTCATTTTTCTTCTCTTTGGCCTGAGTAATACCAATTGTCTTATCTCCAAATTTGCTAATTCTTTCTTCTGCCTGGTCAAATCTGAAGTTGAACTCTTCTAGTGAGTTTTTAATCCCAGCTATTGTACTTTTTTGTCCAGAACTTCTATCCAGTTCCTTTTGATAATTTCTATCTTTTTATTGTTATTCCTTACTTGATCATACATTGTTCTCTTGATTTCCTTTAGTTATTTGCCCATGGTTTCCTTCAGTTCTTGGAGCATATTTAAGACAGTTAATTTGAAGTCCTTGTATAGTAAGTCTAGTATCTGGACTTACTCAGGGATGGTTTCTGTCAATTTTTTTTTCTTGTGAAGGGGTCATACTTTCCTGTGTCTTTGTATGCTATGTAATTTTTTGTTGAGAACTGGACATTTTGAGTATTGTAATGTGTTAACTCTGGAAATCAGATTCTATTCTCTCCCTAGAAGATACTGTTGTTGCTTTATGAAAGCTGCAGTCCATTTGTTTAGTGACTTTTCTGAACTGTTTTTGCAAAGAGTTTTGCTTGTCGTATTTGGTGAATGAAGCCTTTTCTGTTATCTCCATGGCCAGCTAGTGGAGATTTCCTTAAATGCCTGGATCCAATAAGAAAAGAAAAGGAGAGTCTGTTTTTTCTTAATCCCCTTGTCTGACTGTGAGGAAAGTCATTTTAGCCATGGAGGTTCAAACAATGGCCAGCCTCTGTGCCAGCTTCTCAGCAATCTAAAGCAGTGATCAAAATACATAACTTTGATTTCTGGAGGACAGAGTCCCTGTTGCCTACCATAGCACCAGCAAGCTGCAACAGGATTTTGAGCAACTGTCTCCACAGCTGCCTGCCATAGAACTGGGAGCTGGAGGATGATAGATACTATACCAAACACTGAAATTCACTAAAATTTAACAGCCCTTTCTTCAGCAGGCATTTCCTTGGGTTCTGAAAGTGTTCGACTAGATTCCAGAGTTCCAAAATAGTTGCTTCAAATATTTTTTGCCAAATTGGTGACAGGACCAATTCCTGGAGCTCCCTACTTTACTATCTTCTATGACCTCTGTTCTTAATCTGTAATAACCTTTTAATTGGTCCAATGTTACTTCTAACTCTGCACTTACCAGCCCCTAGTGTATTCTCTACACAGAAACCTTTGTAAATGTGTATTTTGTTCATTTAAAGAATAATAATTTCAAACTCACAGAGGATTTGAAAAAACAGTACAAAGAATTTGTGACTACCCTTAACCCAGATTCCTCAAATGTTAAGATTTTACTATATTTGCTTTATCTTTCTCCTTCTCTCGAAATACTTATAGTTATTTTTTTCTGAACTGTTTAAGAGTAAGTTGCAGATATGTTGCCCTTTACCATCTAAATACCTTAGTGTGTATTTTTTAAACAACAAGAAATTCTCCATATAATCATAGTACAATGATCAAAATCAGGAGCTGAATACCAACACAATACTGTAATCTATGAACCTTAATCACATTTTGTCAATTGTCCCAATAATGTCCTTTATAGCAGAAGAATATCCAAGATTATGTGTTGTTTGAGTTGTCATATCTTTTGTCTCCTTTAATCTCGAACAGTTCCTATAGCTGTCTTTGTATTTTTATGACGTTGACAATTTGATGAGTACAGGCCAATTGTTTTGTAGAGTATCCTTCAATTTGAGTTTGTCTGTTGTTTCCTCATGGTTAGACTCAGGTTATGCACTTGGGGTAGTAATACCTAAGAAGTGGTGCCGAGTTCTTCTCTGTGTATCATACTAGGATGCACATGCTATCGATTGGTCCCATTACTGGCAGTGTTAACTTTGACCGCTTGGTTTAGGTGGTGTATGCCAATTTTCTCCATTGTAAATTTATTATTTTGCATTTTGTAATTAATAAGAGTTTTGTGGGGAGATACTTGGAGACTGTGTGCATATCTTATTTTCAGCTTTTACCCACTGATTTTAGCATTTATTGATGATTTTTGGCCTAAGCAATTATCTTTATGACGGTTGCTAAATGATAATTTTCTAATTATATCTTTCCTTCTACATTTATTAGTTGGCTTTCAAAGAGCTTTCCCTCTTATTATTTTATCAATGTAGCTTCATAGATTCCTTATACAATAGGTTATAATCTTCTATCACTATATATTTTGATCGTATTGTATCAGATTTGGCCTGAGGAACCCTTTATAGCTGGCTCCATGCAGAAACCTTTTAAAATTAAGGTCTTGTTGATGTTCTTGTCTGAGTAAGTATTAACAGCACCCTCCTTCACTCAACAAATTGTCCTTGTTTAAATGATAAATTATATGATCACCTTATTTAAAATGTAGATCAGGTCATGTTACTTTTCTCCTGAAAACTCTTGAATGATTTTGCATCTCACTTTGAATATAAGCCTCAGTTTTGGCATTGATCCACATGGAATGCCTCTCTGATCATCTTGTCTATATCTACTCTTCTGGCTTGCTCTGCCCCAGCTACACCTGGCCTTCTTATAGCTCTTCAGTGCTGTGCACCCTCCTACCTCAAGGCCTTTGTATCTGCTGTTACTCTTCTTGAAATAGTCTTCTACATTCTTCACTTCCTTTAGGTTTCTGCTCAGATGTCACTTTTTTAGAGAGGCCTCCTTTAACCACCTTCATATAAAATAGCGGGCACTTCCTTCCCCTCCCCAGTACTCTGCTTTAATTCTTTTTCCCAGCATCTGATATGTTATTCATTTGTTTGCTTCTTTCCCCAACTAGAATAAATGCTCCATGAAGGGAAGGACTTTGTTTTGTTCTCTGCTGTATCCCTAGTGTCTTTGAACAGTTCCTAACAAATAGTTTGTGCTGATTTGTTGAGTGAATGAACTGAACTGCTCACTCTATTTTGTTTTAAAAGCAAGTGGTATAGCAGTTTATGAGGCAGCTATTTCTCTTCATCAAAACTAATTCTTGTTCTTTTTCGTGGTGCTTCTTTTTCAGTACTGTTTTCTTTCACTTTTCCCCCCTACAACTATCACCCTATCTTCCAAATCTTCACCAAATCTTCAATTCTTTCTTCGCCTTAGAGTTGGTCAGTTGTTACTGACTATTCCTTTACTTTCCCTTTCATTCTGAGTCTCTTCTAATGGACAGTGTATTTAGATGAGATTCCTCTCTTTGCCACAAAGTTTACCCACTACTTTTTAAAAGATGGCACTGCTGTAAAAATAGAAATGTGTAAGAATGTTTAACTCCAAAATCAGGATAGTATTGCCTCTGGGAGCTGGAGGGGAATGTGAAGGAAGGATGCAGAGGTCTTCAACTGTTAGTGCTCTATTTCTAAAGTAGAGTGAAGTACACAGATATGCATTCATTATACTTTTTTTTTTTTAACCTTTTTATATGTCTAAAATACTGCATAAGTTTAAGAAATAAAGTGTCTCCCTCATAATCTGTTGCTGGCTAGCTTTCCTTGTCTTTTTAAGTTGTCCTATTATTCGTTGTCTTTTTCCCTGAAGGTCCATAGATTTTTATTTGCTTTCTTGCAGTGTTCTTGCCTTCTTATTCTTATGGAAGATGACGTATAACCCAACAATAAGGTCATTCCTTCCTTTTACTTTGTTACCGTCCCCCATCCTCCCCGCCGCCGCCTCCATCTTTTTTCTACCTCCTCCTAGCCTTTATCGGCTTTGTTTGCAGTAATTTGTAGCTGATAGTTGACTGACTAGGTATCATCAGGCCAGAATCTGGGAGAGAAGTTAATTTGGGACTTTGGATACACAAATTGGTGTTCTGATTTTGCCTTTCACTGCTAGTTCATGTGTTATATGCACAGCAAACCCTTATTGATTCATTCAGTCACTAAGCAAATCTTTATTCATTCATTCATTCAACAAATATTTGACTGTCTACTACCTGATAGGTTTTGTACAGCTTGGTTCTATAGTTTCGAGTTTTTACCATATGCTCCCATATATATGCAGGTGCTACGTCTTGTACACAGCAACGAAAAGACAAACACGTTCTTGTCTTCTGCTTGCTTACCATTTGGTGGAGAAGATAAGACTCACATATAGATAGATATGATGCTGGCTAGAAACTGATATGCCAAAAACACTTATAAAGTGCTAGAAATACTACTTCTGCCTCTCGAAGGTGGTGTCTGAAAGAAGAGTAAGATTTGGCCATGCGAAGATTGAAAAAGAAGATATTCCAGGCAGAGGGATTGTAGGAATAATGGAATTGCTGGATTATGTAGTTTGTGCATCTTCATACAAGATAATGCTAATTGTTTTTCCTGGTATACTTGGAGTTTAAGTATTTTGGTAGTTCTGCATCCTAGCCAATACTTTAGTTGGATTTTTAATTTTTGTCAATCTAGCGAATATGGATTTTATTGTGGTTTTAATTTTAATTTTCCTGATTTCTTGTGAGTCTGAGCACCTTTTCGTATGTTTATTAGCCATTCATGTTTCTCCTGAGAAGCAAGTATCCAAATGTGGTTTTTTTGGAGGAGAGTGGTCTTTTTCATATTAATTTATAGGAATTTTAAATACATTTTGGATACTCATCTTTGTCAGTTATGTGTGTAGCCAGTTATCTTCTCCCCATTTATGGCTCATCAGTTCTCTTTGTGTGTCTTTGGCTTTCTTAATTCAGCACATTATAATTTATCAGTCTTTTTCTTTATGATGTATGATTTTTATGTCTTGTCTAAGAAATTTTCCCTACTCTAAGGGTCACTGCTGGGGCCATGTGAAATCCGGTGTTGCCCCAGTGGCGTGGGGGTGGAAGAGGAGGACAATGGAAGACAGTGGGTGGTGGCATTGTGTGTTGTCCCTCTGTTCTTCCCCGCTGACGCAGCAAAGAATTACAGGTCGGTGAGATTTAGAAAAAGTAAGATTTATTGAAAGTACATTTTGGAAGGAGATGGGCTGTGTTAGGGAAGTCTGCAGCCCTGTGGAATTTGGAAGCTGAAGAGATAAAGACAGGACACCCCAAATGGAGGAGCGGGTTTCCAGCCATGATAGCTGTAACCTTGCAGAAATGGGAAAGTCTCTTTATATTTGGGCCTTGATGAGAGGTCCTGGATGATCACTATGTGAGGTCACTTTGACTGACTGACGATTAGCTGCTATATAACGCTATGCCTACTGCGCATGCGCTTACCCAGAATTCAGTCTGTTATAATTAGATTCATGAACTTCCAAGCATAGTCATGATATCATAATGATGGTATAATGAGGCTGAAGTTATGGGCAGTACTTTCTGCACATGCATTTGTAGCTGGTTTAGCCAGCAGCTTTTGTGGCCTTTGTGCTCTAAGATTTGGGGTAATTTATAACTCTAAAAGGAAGGTGTTTCTGGGAGGTCCTTAAGGAAGGTCTTCAAGGGAAGTTTCTATGGTTACAGAGCTAGGGCTTCGTTCCTGTCGCTCAGCCTAACTACCTAACATAAAACCATAGCGTTTATTCTCCTATATTGTCTTCTAAAAGTTTTACAGTTTTATTTTTCTCACTTGTCTTTATCTACTTAGAATGGATTATTTTTAAGTTGATTTTTTTATTGGGTGGTAGTAAGCATCCAACTCCATTTTTTCCATATAGATAACCCAATTTTTCCAACATTACCTTATGAGGTTTTTATGCAGATTAAATAAGTTAACATATGTAAAATAATTAGGACAGTGTCAGGCACAGTACATGCTCAATAAATGCTACATGTTACTATTGCTGTGTATAAATTCTGGTAGTTTAACTCCAGAACTTGTCCTTTTAATTCATATGCGTTACTGAAAAAAAGATGAACTCAAAATATATTTTGTAGATAAAAATTCATGGGACTTGTAAACAGACATGAGGGAACAGTATCAACATAGGATGCCACCTAAGGTTCTAGTTTGAGCATTTTGCTAGATTGTGTTGCCATCCAATACAAGGGTGGTGGGACATGGGGTAGGCCAGATGGATTTGGAGCCGGATCAAGAGTTCTCTTTTGGACCTGGTCCATTTACATTCCCTGAGAGACATCAAAGAGGCAAGGTTAGGTAGGTATTTAAATGTGCAAATCTGGAGTTCAAAATAGAAGTCTGGATCTAGTAGATATGTTTGGGACTCATCAGAATACAGTGATATTTAAATGAATCGGAATTAATGAGATAATCTGGGAGTGTAGAAAGAGAAGAGCCAAAATCAAGTCTTGAGGTTTTATAGAGGAAGAGGGGTTGCCACAGGGGAGTTGAGATGCTGCAAGGTAGGAAGAATATCAGGAAAGGATATTCAGGAGGCCCGAGAAGAGTGGTGGATATAGGAGTTTCAGTTGCTGAGAGTCGAAGTAAGATGAGCCCTGAGAAGTGACGGTCAGGTTTGGTTACATGGAAGTTATCGTGATCATGTTAAATACTTTTTATGGAGTAGTAGAGAGAAAGCCTGTCGTGGTTTGAGGAATGAATGAATCCAGAGATAAGGAAATGTAGACTCTATGTATAGAGACTTTTGTGATGGAAGGTACAGAGAAATGCAGCAGTAGTTGAAGGGGAATATGGGAAGATTTTTTTTTTAGAGACGAGAGATACTCTAATGTGGTTATATGCTAATGAGTATAATCAAATAAAAGGGAGATTTGTTAGTACATGCATTAGGACAGTCAAGGGAATAAAGTTCATGGGAATTCCAAGTCCTTGGGTAAGAATCAGCCTTTCTTAGAAGGAAGAAGTTTGCCTTCATTGTGTCAGGAGCAAAAGAGAAGATGGTTTCAAGGGTAGATAGGTAGGTTTGTAGGTTTGGTACTGGCAGATGCTTAAAAGTATTGTATGAGAGGTTTAAGTAATTAAAATGTAGGTGGACAGACAATTACAAGTAACATGGAAATACTCAGGAGCTCTGCACAGGAGTTGTACTAGCCAAGTGCTCAATACAGATTTCATAATAAATGATAGCAGCATTTTCTGAACTATTAATCCACAGGTGTAACCCAATCATGTTTTCTGAGTAGCCTAATTATAAAGACTGAGATCTGCTAATGGGCATATTATTATTTATTTTAATTATTTATTTAAACAGGAGCTTGCATTCCTATGGGAGTAGATAAATAGGTAGACAAACAAGGAAATCTCAGAGAGAAGTTTATGATGAAAATATATAGGATTGACTTTTGGTAGAGTGACCATGAACGTCTCTCTGTAGACATGAAAATTTTAACAGAGACCTGAATGATGAAAAAAGCAGCCAGGCAGAATTCTGGAAATTTAGCTTCTGGGTTGGGGGGTGGGGGGAATCAATCATTGCAAAAGCTTTGTGTCCTTTTAGTGAATTAGTTAATTGATACTATCATTCTATGAGTATGACTTGCACAAATATTCCTGTGCAAGTGTTGGCATGCACCACCTTTAGAAATATCTTTGGAGCATTGAACAGGAGCTTTTGATTAGATTTCCCCCCCCCCCAGGAATGTTTTGAACAGGTGCTGCTTTATGCCAGCCATTGAGTAACATTAAAGAAGGATAAAACTTGGATAAAATTTGTTCGTTTACTGTTTCTACACTGCTCTAAACAATGCCAGGCACATAAGTGCTCACAAAATATTTATTGAATGAATGGATGAATAAACTTGGATTTATATCTACTGTTTACTAGCTGTGTAACCTTGAGCAAATTATTGAATATTTCAAATTACTTGAGCCTCAGTTTCTTCAACTGGCAAATGAGGAGGGATAATTCCTAATACCCCACAGCATGGTTGTATGGATTAAATGCGAATTAATGTTAAAAAAATAAACGGTAGTAGTTGAGTGGGAGTCAGGGAGAGGAGAGCAAAGAAAAAGGAACTGCAGTTTTTCGGCTGGAACTTTTAAAAAAGAAAAAGAGAAAAGGAAGTATAATGAGAGATGAGACTGAAAAAGTAAGCCATGTCCAGTTTGGAAGGATCTTGAGAGCCCTGTTGAGCAGCTAGCTCTTTATCATGTTTTTATTGGGAAGCCCCTGAAGCATTGTAAACAAAGTAGTGACATTTTAAATTTACATTTTTAAAGGCTACTCTGGCTGCAGATTTGAGGATAATGATAAAAAGCTAGTAATCATTCTTGAAAAGGGTTGAAGCTCTGTGAACTCTAGTTATCTTCTGCTCTGCATAGTCTTAGAAGTGTAAATTAATTCTCTATCTATGAAAGAAAGGGAGCAAATAACAGTTCTACTTTGATTGCATCATCAGGTCTAATTGGGGACTTCTCTATGGAATATGTTGGCTGTTTTAGAAGAAAGGTTTTTTTTCATCAAAGGTGTGGTCTGAAGGAGAATAATTTTTATAAGCCCTACCACTGTGAGCATGATGGGGAAAGAAGGATAGCTAAAACCTTTTTACCATTTCATAGGACTAGTGTTCTGATACTCTTAGAGTTTTTCTAAAAGTTATTATCAGTTAAAGCCTTAAAAAAACAGGAAAATGTCTGCTTGTCTTTCACTGAAGGGAGGAACTGGGACTAGGGAGATTGTATGGCTTTGAAGCTTGGTTTGGTAGTGTGGATGGAATAGGCAAGGCAGGGGAACCCCAAGGGCGTGGTGAGTGATAGTTCTAGCCAGTGAAGAGAGAAAGGAGCCTAACTGCAAAAAAAAAAAAAAAAAAAAAAAAAGAAAGAAAGAAAGAATGAACTTTCAGACATTTTGGATCTGAAAAGCAGCATTGAGGCTCAGCACTATGAGGGGCTAAGTGTGCTTTCCTTTAGTCATAGGAAAACAAAAACAAAAAATTGTAGTTGTTTTCCCAATTAGGTCATACTATGATGGTAGATGTCAGATCTTTGAATACTGAAATGGGAATTCTACTTTCTATATCAAAATTGTCAGAGTTCTTGGAATATATAACCCATGAATATTATTGCAGTTTGCCATTAGTCACCTTGCCAAAAATGGAAGAGTCAGTGATTTCAGAAATTTAATAAAAGAGCCTGGTACTAATGATACCACAGGTGATGTTTTCAATTAGCAGTGTTTTAACGAGATTTGTAGGCTGGTAAGAGCTAATCCTGTAACATAGGAAAAAAACTGAGAAAGCAGGCCTATATCTGGCAAATCTCCTGAGGTAGGCTTTGCTGATTCAGATTTCTTTGATTAAACTTTTATTATCTTACAAGCTCTCTGGAAGTGTCTGACATTAGTCAGATAATTTTTCCCTTCCCAAATAAGTAAAGCTCGCAGACAGATTTGAAATTAGAAGTTTTTAGTGACTTTCTAAGCTAAAGGAAAATAAGAAACATGTTGCTTATAGAAGTAAATAAGTGAATTGTCAAATGAGCACAGTAGAAATGAGAGAGATTCAAAGACTTGGGAGTGGTAGTGGTAGGGGGAATTAGCTTCATTTTTTGGTAAACTTTGAGATGTGCATAATAACAACTATTCAAACTTCTGGTTTCATAAGTGTGCTGAAGATATAGAATGGTTTATACCTAAAAGCACTTCTTAAAGTGCTTAAAGAACATTAAGCCCATATTGAGATCTAGAAAAAAGTTCCAGAAACATTATTCCAAAAGAAAGACTGTCAGATGACCTGATATCTGGGTAGTAAAGCATAGGAAATAGTCAATAATATGGTAATAATTATGTATAGTGCCAGGTGGATACTAGACTACTCAGGGAGATCATTTTGTAAATTATATAAATGTCTAACCACTATGCTGTACACTTGAAGTGAATATAAAATAATATTGAATGTCAGTTATAATTGAAAAATTTTTAAAAAAGGAGGAGAAAAGGTGAAGGAGTAAGTTCAGATTTCCAGGTGTAAAACAAGTCATGGGGATGTGGTATACAGCATAAAGAATATAATCAATAATATAATAGTGTTGTATGGTGTCAGATAGTTGCTGGACATATGGTGATCACTTCTTTAGGTATATAAATGTTGAATAACTATGGTGTACACCTGTAACTAAAACAGTATTGTATGTCAGCTATATTTTAATAAAAATCTTTTAAAAAACCAACAACACTGAGTAATTGAGTTCACCAACCTTTTCCTCCCAGTTCTGGTTTAATTGGCATGGGATATGGCCTGGAAGGGATTTTTAAAAGCTCCCCAGGTGATTCATGATATGCAGCCACAGTTGAGAGCCTCTGATATTTACATGCCTTTCTTACAGACCTTAGCCCTTTAAATTTAGTAATGCAATCAAGTGCAGCAGAAGATGGCTTCAAGTGTTTTAATGCCAAATATAGTCTGACTTAAAAAGCAGAATTTGGATTGCAGTTTTAAAGATAGTTTTCAGTATGAATATGTTGGCTGTTAGATTTAGCAGCATTGTTTGTTGCTTTGCAATGGAGAGTTCTGTACTACATGATTTTAAAAATGAAAGAGCCAGAAGGGACCCAATAAAGATGAGTACCGGCTGTGTTTACTCTGTGTGAGTCTGTATTTCTTTATCAAAGTAGATAACATCCCTGTTCTTAAGTAGCTAAATTACAGTCTGATGTGGAAGATTTGCCTTTTATTGTGTTGTTTTTTGAATAACGTAAAAGGACTGTAAATAAACTTGGTTTAATTTATTGCAAAATTCTAAAGGAAAGACTAGAGCAGTGTTTTTCAAACTGTAGGTAGTGGTCAGCATTTTAGGAAACGAGGTCAAATAGAAAATACCAAAATTAATAAGTATTATTTTTGAAACTTGTTTCAGTTCTGTAGATACATAAATATTTGTGTGTGTGTATACTGGGCCTTAATATAAAAATGACTTACTACTTTCTATGAATGGTATTCAACAAAGTTTGAAAGCCATAGGGCTAGAACCTGTGAAAAGGTGGGCGAAATGTTGTCTTATCATTTCCTTAATGGTCCAGACATCATTATGCACATTTATTTTCTCTTTCTCACAATTTTTTGTTTGTTTTTTACCCAGTTGCTTATTCTTTGGATCTGCTCATATTGTTCAAATTCTTTCCTATTGTTTCTTTACCCGAGGAGTGAAAATAAATATGTTTTATTGGCAGTGTAGTTTTTGTAGCATCAACTTGCTGTTTTAAAAGGTAATATAAGTAGAGAATTGTCATACTGTATTCTGAGATAGTTACATGCTTTGTTGTTTATTTTTCCTCAAATACTATAAGGTGGCTGTTGGACTGTATGTACCCTTTTATTTTTTCTCTGTGAGCTTTTTTTTTCTAATTTTAAGTCAGGATGAATTAGTATTTAAGTAAGGATGATTTAATATCTTCCTTTACTCATTTACTAGTACTATTAAGTTTTATTGTAAAGAATTATTTAGAAACATTGGAACAGGGACCAACCTATTCCTCTTATTATTTAACGAACCACTCCTAAAATGCAGTGGCTTGAAACAACAGTTTTTCACTTCTTATGAATCTATAGATTGATTGTACAGATCTGCTTTATGTGGTATCAGCTGAGCCTGTAGTCGTCTGGAGACATGGGCTGAAACATTCAAGAGATCTCATTCACATGTCCATAGCTGGGCTCTGTGGGATACTGGGATGGTTGGATTGATTGTTTGTCTGCCTGCCTGCCTGCCTACCTACTTACCTACCTATCTGACTTGTGTCTGTCTCTGTCTTTCCTTTTCTTTCCATGTAGCCTCAGAGCCTCTCCCTCTCCATGTTGCCACTCCATGTGGTCTCTCCAGCAGGGTAGCCAGGCTTCTTATGTGGCAGTTCAGGGTTTCCCAAAACACAAAAGTGAAAGCTGACAATCCATAAAGATTAGTCCCTAGGCCAGAACTGACACATGGTTATTTCTTCCACATTGTCTTTGTTAGAACAATTTTCTAGCCCAGATTCATCAGATTCAAGGTAGAAGGAATCCACGTAAAGATATGAACACCAGGAGATAATGATCATCATTGGCCGCCTTTAGAGATTTGCTTCCAAAGAGACATTAGCAGCCTAGTTATGAAATCTCATGCAATTTTTCTTGTATGTAAAACTGAAGGCTACGTTTGGATTATCTAGTTTTATTTATTTTCATTTTTTTCCCCAAATTCTTTTGGCATTTGTCCTGTTATGGTTAGATAGGAATTGTCTAGCAGCTATTTAGCTGTAAGTTAGGCATAAATGAAAAAGAACTTAGTAAATTATAACTTGGTTAGGGAGAAGTGAGTACAGATTGGGGAATAGTGATATTGTAAACTTTGTGTTAAAAAATTAGTAAGAACTAAAAAGATGTACCAATTATTTATTGACTATTACTGAAACATAGAAGACCAAAGGAAAAAAACAAAGAGGAAAGAAGGAGAATAAAATTATTTTATTTAAAAAAATTGATGTGTGGTTTTTAGTACTTAGAATAGTGTTCTGGCACTAGTAGGTACTCAATAAATATTTGAATGAATGATTGACGTTTTCTTTTTAAGAAGGGAGTTATCAATATCTCAGGAAACTTATATTCCACTTACTACTAGCTAGTTCATATAGTTCATTAGAATCACCTTGCCCAAGTGATAAGATGTAGAATTTCACTAAGAATTGAAAACCTTTTTACATCTTGACTTTAATCAAGAATACCATTTTTAGGAATTGTCTGTGTTAGAAAACATTATAGTGATGAGTCTTTTGGATTTGGTATATAGAAGGTTTAGAATGTCTAGATGTTATCTGTGCCTTTATTATAATTAGTCTTGTTTTGTCATGGCAAATACACAAAGGCAAAAATGAAATTAAAAAAAATAGATTTATAAGCCAGTTGGTCTAGCCAGATAATAAAGGCACAGATAACTTTTATAGTTATCATTTGGCTGCTGCCTTTTATAGCAGATGCTGTAGAACAAGTTTTAGACTATAATAGCAGTAAGCTAGTGATGTTTCCTGTCTACTAGAGGGTATTATATACCAGTTAGTATTTTATAATAATACCTAGGATCTCTAGGCCTATCTCAATGCAGCTTCTAAAACTTTAATAGGCTCAAAACATTTAGGTCCTTTTATATATCGTAGAATTGATTTGGAAGACATCTTAAAGAGGCCAGCTCTTTGAATCCTGAACTGGTAATTGAATCTACAGAGTATACCTAGCAAGAGTTCTTTGTTTAAGACAAACATCCTCATTTCCTTTACTTATTCTTCAAATGACATGACGTTAGGTTCCCTCATTTATTCTTATCTCATTCCTTAGATTTTTAAAGTCTTCTTTTTAAAGTTCCACACTGAGAACTAAGCATAGTATTCAAGTGTAGTCTGATTTGCATAGAGAAGAATGTCATTTCCTTCATCAGACTTTGTTTTAAATGAAACCTGGTATCACTGTTTTTAGCAAACATATCACACTGTTTGTCTCATATATATATGCCCTAGAAATAGATTTTATTGACGCCCTTAGTCTTTCTCACATATAGTGGGCCATTTTGTTGTTTTAAGTTCTAAGTGCATGACTTTATATTTATCCTTATTAAATCTTATCCTGTTAGATTTAGCTTCCTGTTCCAGCCAATTAGAATTATTTTAAAAGTTGATTCTATTATGTAGGATAGTTGCTTTCCCATGCCAGATTCCTATTATTTGGATATTTGATTCATCATCCTCTTCACTGTCCTCATCCAAGTTATTTATTTGTGAAAAATGTTGCAGAGGACAAGTTTCTCTGGGGTCCTGTGGCATACCACAAACCTTTTAAACTTAACTGCACTCTTTAGGTATGGTTGTATGGTTATCTGTAAAGCCACTTAACTACTGCAAAATTCATCTTTTTCACCTTGAACAAGGATGTCAAGAGATATTTTATGTATTGCTGAAATCCAGAAATATTTATGCTTATAGCATTCCCTGGTCAAATCATATAAAAAAAGGAAAATCAGTTAGTTTGGTTATGACCCCTAGTGATCCCCGATGCTCTGCCTAAATACTCATAAACTATTCTTTTTTTTTTTTTTTACTCTCCCCCTCCATTCTTCATGTTTTTGATATCATGTTTTATATCTTTTTGATTTGTGTATCCCCTGATTGGTCATTGTAGTTATACTTAATTTTGCTACTATCATCTTTAACCTTTATATTAGCTTTTTAAGTGGTTGATTCACTGTGATTCTTGTATATTTGCCTTTACTGGTGAGAATTATTTCTTTCCTGTATTTTCTTATTTCTGGTTATGGCCTTTTTTTTCTGCATAAAGAAGACTAACATTTCTTGTAAGGCCAGTTTAATGGTTGCGAACTCCTTAGTTTTTGCTTGTCTGGGATCGTAGACTATTCTTTTAATAACCTGTTCTACAGTCTTGCCCAGATTTCATGTCAGGTCACTCTGGTGTAAGATATGGAGAATATACTCTCCTCATTTTGAAAATTGCTACTACAGACATGAAAAGCTAATGTGATATTTGGCATTATCAGAATCATGAGATTTGTCTCTTTACAGAATGTCACTCATGGATCTCATCTGCACATTCTTTAATTCTCCTGGTATATAATTTCATTCCAGGCACTTTTTGAAAGTCTCCTTATTTATCTTGGTCATTAATCTACTTCTCCCATATTTGATTTTCTCTTTCTGTTCTCAAGGTGGTTTTCTTTACAGAAAAGATAGAAGAAAAACAGGAATTGAGATGTTCTTCTGTCTCTGCTTTATATTAATTAGTAATATGCCGTTTACATCAAAGAGTGGACCTATGCCTTCTGTACCTTTTTTGCAAGTGTCAGCATGTTATGGGCTTCAGCTCAGGCTTGCTTCTTTTTTATATATATATATAAAAGAATATATATATATAGGTGTCACTTTAAAAAGTTTCTTTCCTTTTATATGTATTTTTCTTATGCTTGTCCTTCTAATTCTGAGTTGATTGAGCTTGTCGTCTTAATCTCTTTAGATACCTCCCCCCTTTTTCTTTATCTCAGATAATGTGAGATTGGCACAAGTTAATCTTTGAAAACCTCAATTCTGTTTTCCCTTTCAGCATCTCAGACATGAAGCAATCGGAGAATATAATAAAATGCTAAATTATACATTGGTAGCAACCACTTACAGTGGGTTTTCCTACTCTGCATTCAGTTTATCTCTGAGAAGGAGCAGACTTCTATATTTTCACAATTGTTTCTTGCTGAATTTGTTTCTTATTATTTTGTAAAAGCAGAGGCCTTGAACTGTAGTTACCAATGTGACTTTTAGCCTCCACCTCTAGGAATGTGGAACTGAATGGTACTCTTGTTCCCACAGCAGAATAAAAGAAATGCAGTGTACTAAGAACATGAGTAATTAAGATATATTTGAGGTTTTTAGATCTTAAAATCTCTGATGAGAAAATACAGTTTTGTGCATTTGCTTTGGCTGTACTATTCTGAGTTAATTTTAGGGGTAACTTTAGAATCACTTTAGAATTCCAGCCTTAAATGATAGTCCTTTGCTTAGTCATGAGAGGTTAGGTGTAATTCTACATTATATGGAGACTAGAAACTGTTGCTGAATACTAACCTTGCTAGGCACTGACATTTGCAAAAGAAAAAACACCCTAATTCCTAAAGGTTGAGCTGTTGCTGTGTTGCAAAATCATATTTGCCTTGATTCCTAGTAATCTTCATGAATCTTTCAAAATATCATCAGATGTGATGTACTTAAGAATGGTATGGCAACAAAGTCTCTCAAAAGTTATGTGAATATGTGCATATGGGTGAGCTTCCCCCCCCCCCAAAAAAAAATATTTGGTAACTGATATATATGGCTATACAATGTGGATATGCTGGACAAAGGGATGATTCATGTCCCTGGTTGGATTGAGCAGGACAGCTGGAGAGTTCATCATACTATTCAGAATAGTGTGTAACTTAAAACTTATGAATTGTTTATTGTTGGAATTTTCCATTTAATATTTTCTGACTATGGGTGACTGAAACCATGGCAAAACTGCGGATAAGGAAGGACTGCTTCATAAAGAAAATGCAGTCGGTGTCCTTCTGAAAACAAATACATTACTGAGTGTCCTAAATTGAGATTTTGGAACTCTACATAAAATTTTCAGAGCCCTTTTAGAAACACCTGTTTGTTTCCTAGAACTGCTCTTTTTGGACACTTCGGTGGTTTTAGCAGTGATTATGTGCCATTGCCCACTTTGTTGTCAGGGGGATATCACAGCAGGTGATCTGAACTGAATAGTTGGAAAGAAACTCTACCAAAGCGAGTAATGTTTATGGTTTTCCAAAGCAAATTGCAATCGTTTCAATAATAAATCTGCTCTCACACCATTGTCAAACGTTAACAAAAGGCATTTTTTTTTTTAGTGATGTCCTCGCATTACCTATTTTTAAGCAAGAAGAGTCAAGTTTACCTTCTGATAATGAGAATAAAATCTTACCTTTTCAATATGTGCTTTGTGCTGCCACCTCTCCAGCAGTGAAACTCCACGATGAAACCCTGACATATCTCAATCAAGGTTAGATGCGTCTTTATTTGTTAGTAGTATTGCAGACCTGCTGGATTCATGATATTTAGGTATACTTTATGTAAAAAGTGCATCTTTCTAGTGTGACCTGTCAGAAATCAAAGGCTTACTTCAGAGATTTGAGTTTTATCTCATATTTGATATATATTCTGGCTTTTTAAAAAAAATCTATCTGCCCATTTTTAGTTTTCATCCCTCTTTTTGTAATCCATGTTCCCTGGACATCCTCATTGATTTTAGTCTGAGAGGTAGTACCCTACCCAGCGTTATTATTTACCAGTTGTGTGGCCTTGGACAAGTTGTTTAAATTCTTTATGTAAGAATGGGATTCCTTATCTGTAAGAATGGGATTAATAATACCTTAGAGTTGTATCAGTTAAATGATATAACATATGAAAACACTTAGCACTGTGCCTAGCATAAAGTAAAAGATTATAGTTGTTATTACTAATACTGATAACAAACATAATACTCTTATATATTCAACCAACTGAATTTTCTTTTTCTTTTCTTTTTTTTTTTTTTTGCCTCTAAAGCCATTTATGAAAGCTCCTGCGTTTAACAGCTGTCATAAACTTGTAAGCAAGATAAGTGGGGGCTACGAACTTTCATAAGATTCTGTCTCTACTCTTCTAAAATAGAGTTTTTACTGTATTTTACTTTATCTTTAAGTTATTTGAAAACCACTTTCTACAATGTGTCACTTCTAGATGATGCCAGCAATATAGCAATTATGATGATGACAGCTGATATACATTGAGTCATTAAGTGCTCGGCATGGTTTAATGTGCTCAATATGTATTAAGGCATTTAATCCTCTCAACCCTACAAGATGGATTATTCAATATTATTCCCTTTTTATAGATGATGAGGCAAGTGAGGCAAAGATTAAGAAACTTGAAAAGGTGAGGGAGTAGTTTGGCTTCCAGCTACACTGAACTCCTGAGAAAAGGGACCAGGGCTTATGTATGCTTTTATTCTGCACAGAATCTAACATCATTTTTCATGCATAGCTCTAAAAAGGTTGCTAAAATGCCTTTTTTCAGGGATAGGGGATTCTGGAGAAAGGAACCTTTAATTGTTCAGTAATTTCAAGTCATGATTCTGTCCAAAAGAGAGATACTCCTCGTGGTATTTCAAGGGCAGTGGTGTACCCATCCATGCTTGGACCATTTTCTAGCTACCCAGCGCCAAGCCGATTCTAAATACATGGGTTCGCCTCCAGGCCCCTCAATCTACCTTCAGGTAAACCTTTGGGGTAGGGGGAAGCACAGCACAGCCCGCGGTGTCATGGGACTAAGGGGTTTCTCATTCCTCTTACAGCACATAGGCACCAGCTCCCTCCTTTGTGCCGTGGGGTCCACTGCACACTTGCCTCTTCCTGAAGCCCAGATCAGCCAGTGGCGAGTCTAGATGTGCACCCGATTCCCCTGCTCCCTGGGACTCACACCCCTTAGTTCTCACGCCCCTCAGATCATTTAACAAAGCAAGGTGGCTCCATACTTAGAATCATCAGAGAACACTGCTCTCCTAAAATTCAACACACTGCCATCACTACATGTCACGTGGAAGCTCTCCTCTTAACTAAATTTAATTCTTTCTGAAGACTGCAAAATTAATTTATGAAAAATATAACATGTAGTTACTTTTTCTTGTAGGACAGTCTTATGAAATCCGAATGCTAGACAATAGGAAACTTGGAGAACTTCCAGAAATTAATGGCAAGTTGGTGAAGGTAAAAGAAAATGAGTAAATCATTCCTCTGCACATCCTCTTACTGACCCTTTGTAATATTCTTTTGCTTCCATAAAGGGTTTGGTGATATCTCTTGCCTGCTACAATTTGCTGACAGTGATAAACCGTTGTATTAATTCTTTGGGGTCAGAGTGATCCCCCCTCTTCACATGGATTTTTCAGAGCTGCAGAAATGAAGGCTTACCGCTCCATGTCAGGGTAGTCTCCTGGCTCTGTGAAGTTCTTTCAGGTAGAATAAAGTAACTTCCTTGAAATCTTTAGAGATGCTCCACTGTCTCTTTGGATAATTGGTCTAGTAGCAAGGAAAACAGAATCTACTCTTGGTGAATAGTAGTTTTCTTCGTCTAGACTGACAGTAATGAATTCACAGCACGATTGAGACAGAAATTGATCAGCAGCTGTAAAAGTGTTAGGATATTGATAGGTACCTCCTCAAAGTAAGAATGACAAAAGGAAAGTTGATGGAAACAGTTTATATGTTGGGTTAGCAAGCAAGGGACTTGGTGAAGAGCCAAGCCAAATATTATATGGTAACTAACAATAGAGGTATGTAGAAATACATCCAATGGGAGTCCTTTATGCCTAGTTACCATCAGGCCTGATGTTTAAGCCAAATTTTAAATACGGTACCAGTTAATCATAAAGAGTATATCTGAGCAGTTATAAAATTACCTTGAAATAGAGCTTGGTATGATATGGCATTTGAGTGAAACAGATCGTAAGAAAAATAATTTTAAGTTGTGTCTAGAAACTGGGGGTGACTCTTTTGTCAACAGATTTTTTAAAAAAG
Organism: Pteropus vampyrus; assembly: GCF_000151845.1. Lineage (NCBI taxonomy): Eukaryota > Metazoa > Chordata > Mammalia > Chiroptera > Pteropodidae > Pteropus > Pteropus vampyrus. The sequence goes on from NW_011889252.1 coordinate 1,049,633, forward strand.
ATTTTTATTAAAATATAGTTAACAGAATATTAGTTTCAGATGTGTGTCAGCACTGATTTTTTTTTTAAGGAATCCTATTATGATTTGATTTTGTTGTTTCCTTTTAGAGTATATTCCGTGTAGTGTTCCATGACAGACGGCTACAATATACTGAACACCAGCAGCTGGAGGGCTGGAGGTGGAACCGACCTGGTGATAGAATTCTTGACATAGGTGAGTTAAGAGAATCTGTTGCTCAGGAAATACCTATAACTATGGTCTGAGAATTGGTTTTCTTTACTTTAATGTTTACCTTGATTCAAAATGTTTCAGGGGCTCAATTAGCATGAACTTGGAAGTGGTTATTGACTAAACATAAAAAATTATCGGTATGATGGTATCAAAATTAAAGTTGGAAGTGTAGACACTTCAATTCCATAACAATTGCATCCATTACTTCAGAGTGATTTTGGTTTTATTTTTGTTTTTTTAATTTAGTTGTGGTAAAATATATATAACAAAATTTACCATTTTAATCATTTTTAGCAAGTGAAATTATCCAGTATTTGTCTTTTTGTGATTGGCTTATTTCACTTAGCATAATCCTCAAGGTTCATTCATGTAGTGTCAGAATTTCCTTCCTTTTCATGGCTGAATAATATTCCATTGTATTTGGATACCAGATTTTGTTTATCCATTCATCTCTCAATGGACAGTTGGGTTGATTCCACCTTTTGGCTATTGTAAATAATGCTGCTATCAACATGAGTGTACAAATACTTATTCAGTTCTTTTTGGTACATACCGGAAGTGGAATTGCTAGATAATACGGTAATTCTATTTATAATTTTTTGAGGAACCACCATACGGTTTCCACAACAACTGCACATTTTACATTCCTTCAGGATTGCACAAGGTTCTAATTACTCTATCTCCTCAACAACATTTGTTATTTTCTAGTTTTTGATAGTAGCAATCTTAATGGTAAAGAAACGGTATCTCATTGTGGTTTTGATATACATTTCTCTAGTAATTAGTGATGTCTGGCATCTTTTAATGTGCTTATCGGCCATATCTTTGGAGAAATGTGTATTCATGTCCTTTGCCCATTTTTGAATCTCGTGTTTTTATGTTGGATTATTTTTGTTTTTTGTTGTTTATGAATTGTAGGATTTCCTTATAAATTCTGTATATTAACCCCATATCGGATATACTATTTGCAGTATTTTCTTCCATTCTGCGTGGGTTGTCTTTTTCAACTATGTTGATAGTGTTCTTTGATGCACAAAAGTTTTAAATTTTGATGTAGTCTACAATATCTATTTTTTTTATTGCCTTTGTGTTTATTGTCACATCTAAGAAATCATTGCAAAATCCGGTGTCATGAAGCTTTTCCTGGTATGTTTTCTAAGAGTTTTAGGTCTGATATTAGATGTTTAGTTAATTTTTATATATGGTGTAAAGTAAGGGGTCTAGCTTCATTCCTTGCATGTGGATATCCACTTGTTGAAAAGATTATCCTTTCCTGTTGAATGGTCTTGGCACCCTTGTCTAAAATCATTTCACCATATATGTGAGGGTTTGTTTCTGGGCTCTTTGTTTTTGTACCTTTTGTCCATTAGTCTATCTTTATGACAAGTACCACACTGTTTTGATACTGTAATTTTGTAATAAGTTTTGAAATCAGGAAATATGAGACCTCCAATTTTCTTATTTTTCAAGATTGTTTTGGCTATTCAGGGTCTGATATTTTGTTGGGGTAAGTACGTAAAAGGGGACAGGTTTTTTTCCCTAAATTTCACAAGTTCCTTTGTCTTACTAATACCTGACCTAGATTAGTGGTTTGACTTAACCTAAAGTAGGACACCTGGGATTAGAATCTGTGTCTCTTGGTTTACAGTTAAGTTTTTCCTACTTCACTACACAGAGTAGAATTTGTTTTTCTTAAATCATGGGACATAAGGGAAGGATCTTTAGAAACACATACTGTCTCTCTTCATGAACATACTTTTAATCCCAGCGTTTGTGTCTTTGACCTCTTATTGGTTATTACCTCCTATTGGTAAATATAGTTAAACAAATCTAAGTACTGTTTTACCTGAGAAAACACTGGTTCTCTTAGATATCCTGATATTCATTTGATAAATTAGCTTTAGGGTGAACCCAACACAACTAACATTGTGGAGTAGTGGGACCACTTAATGCTTTCTTGTTTGAATCATTGATACTTAAACAGTAGTATAGTTATAGTAATAAATATCAGCTTGGCTTTATCTCCTAGTTTGAATATTAATAGAAGTAGTCAGGGAATGATATTTGAATATATGCTATATGAAATGGAAAGCAAAGTTCTACTAAAGCACATTTTTGCTTACCTCTCGAGTATAAGATGTGTCACTCTGTTAAAAGATGAGTTGATGACTTCATAAGTCAGCATCAGTCTTTACAATGCTTTCTGCCTTTATTCACTCTGCTTAATCTGTAGCAGTGCTCTTACTATATGTCTAGTAGTACCACTACTTTTAAAACTGTAAGTGAAACAGATTATAAGTTAAAATTTTCATGACATGAGCTAATGTGTAGACTAAAGTTATCTTTAAGTTGAATTTTGGCCAATTAAAAAGAAACTGCTTCTAAATTGTCTTACTTTAAAAACTTTTTAAAGATACTCAGAAGGAAAGTACTTAGGTCAATTTTATGTGCTGTTCAAACCTTCTTCACTGGCAAAAAGAGGTTCACACAAAAACCCTGATTACTAGGGACCAGTAATACCTGTGTAAGAATCAGTGCTTTCTTATTTAAACCTAGTAGCACTCAGAATTGTTCAATGATTACCATTTGTTTCTCAGATATCCCAATGTCTGTGGGTATAATCGATCCTAGGGCCAATCCAAACCAGCTAAATACAGTGGAGTTCCTGTGGGACCCTGCAAAGAGGACATCTGTGTTTATTCAGGTAAGGCATTGCAGACGGGGTTCCAGTTATGAAGAGTATCTCTTACTGCCAGTTTGTTTCTTAAAGAATAAAACATGTTGAATTGGAAATCTTTACAGAGTTCCAGTCTGATTATCAAGAGCAGATTCTTCAACATGTGCCTAAGAGCAATGAGGAGTTTCTGAATTGTTCTTCTAATTTTCCTAATTTATTTATTTGTCCCCAAAATGCTTGCTAATGGCTGCATGTTTTATTCTTTATGTAACATAACTTACCTAACAATTATTTAGCATTGAGATTGTCTGAATTTTTCACAATTATTCATAAACTTATTTTGAACATCTTTATACTTTAAATTTGTTTTGCATATCTGATTATGTCCTTTGAGTAGATTTCTTGAAAATTTTTGTCATGATAGTTAACAGTTCATTGTGTACTTCCCATGAAATAGTCACTGTATTAAGTAAACACTTTGTATGCATGTTTTTATTTAAGACTTTTGATAATAATCTTGTGGATTAAGAATAGTCCTTGAGGCCTAAAGAAGTTAATAACTTACCAAAGGTAGTATTTGGTCGATCGAGTTTCCACCATTCATATTCAGCAATGTCTTAGACTTTACGCAGTAGCTGAGTAAACCATTTTTCCCCTATTGCCTGTGAACTTCCATATTTACTATTTTCCCAGCATGGATATTGTCCCCGCTTTCTAAAATCTACCTAAAAGTCCTAGAAACTTTTACTAATAGAAATCATTTCTCTTTATGTTAACTCTGAATTCTCTGATGCAGTTAATGAATTTAATTCCTTACAGTAGCTTTTGTTTGCATTTGTAAATCATTTAAGTTTTCATCATTTCCTCCATAAGAGTATAAATCCTTCAAGATCAAAAAGAGAGTGTAAGTTTTTTGTAGGTGCTCATAATGCTTTTTAAAGGTTTTGCTGTTAGTAGTTGCTCAAAAAATGTTACTGACTGGTTTGGCTAGCTAGCAGTACTGAAACCGAGTTGTTATATTCTCTTCAGGTGCACTGTATTAGCACAGAGTTCACCATGAGGAAACATGGTGGAGAAAAGGGAGTGCCATTCCGAGTACAAATCGATACCTTCAAGGAGAATGAGAATGGGGAATATACTGAGCACTTACACTCAGCCAGCTGCCAGATCAAAGTCTTCAAGGTATTCCTGGGCATTGTGTTGGCCCTTGGAACGCTTTTCCTTATCTTTCAGTTGTAACATTAGTCACTAGTCAGAAAGCCAACTTGTCTTTTTTCAAAAACTATGAAAACTCAGTTTAAGCTACAATCATTGAAGTAATTTCCGAGATGCCTGGTAAAGAAATTTAAACAGGGATGGGCATGAGAGAAAGAGAACATGAAAAGGGATCTAGAAGCAAAAAAACCAAAAAACAAAACTGAATTTTCATTGAATGCTTTTAAAGCTTATTGGTTACAAACTCTTATAAAAGCTGACAAAAATTATGAAAAGTTGACAGTCTTGGTTACGTTCATACTCGATCTTTTTGTCCTTATTTTGGCCTTTATTTTTAACACATGGATAAATACGTTCTCATTGCAAAAGATTCATTAACATAAAAGTATTCAGAATACGACCTTGAAGTCTCCCTCTACCACTCTCACCCTGACTCCCCAACCTCTCCCCAGAGGTAACCACTGTTATAATTTAGTAGGTATCCTTCTAGTTCCCTTCTGTGTTTCATATACACATGTACGTAGATATACACATATTTTCTTTTCAGACATTAATGGGATTATATTGTTTGAACTGTTTTGAGGCTTGGTTTTTAAATGAATTACGTGCTTTAGAGATCTTTCCATGTCCCTATCTATAGATCTGTTATTCTTTTCCAACTCCATCAAACATTTAAATTTCCTACTTTCAGACTTAGATACAGTGATTCATCTAGCCTTTACATCATTGTACATCTTTGTTTCACATGTAACTATTTAAGTTTTTAGAAGTAATGTTGTTGGGTCAAAGGATGAGTACTTGAGTTTAAAACAAAGTATGTCTCATTTCAGCCCAAGGGTGCAGACAGAAAGCAAAAAACAGATAGAGAGAAAATGGAGAAGCGAACACCTCATGAAAAGGAGAAATATCAACCTTCATATGAGACAACTATACTCACAGAGGTAAAGGGATTATTTTTGGTGACAATTTCTATCAATACTTCTAACTCTTAAGAAAAATACAATCGTTTTGTAATATATATGTGTGTGTGTGTGTGTGTGTGTGTGTGTGTGTATCTCAAATCATTAAGTTGGAACTTACCTAAAACTAATGTCATTTATATCTCAATTGAAAATGAAAATCACTTCTCACCTGCTCAGAACTTACTTGTCTTCTTAGTTAGGAGGGCCTCTGAGGAATTAAGATTTACTTTTACTAATCAAGATATGCTATTCAAGTTAACAATGTTTTGATGGACCGCTAGGTTCAAATGTACTTTTTAGTAATTAAGTTGTCCTTCGTTTTTAGTGTTCTCCATGGCCCGAAATTACTTATGTCAATAATTCCCCATCACCTGGCTTCAACAGTTCTCATAGCAGTTTTTCTCTTGGAGAAGGGTAAGTCTAGGAAATGAAATTGGTTTTTGTTTCTCCTAAATGTGTATTTTCTCATTATCTTTCTATAAATAAGATCTTTCTAAATCAATAAGTACTTCTATTCGGTCAGTCTTTTGACAGATTTATTTAGTAAATGAGGTTGGATTACTTTCAAAAGAGACTGAAAGGTTTATATTGCCTTTTCTCTTCGTTTTTTTTCCTTTTATCAGAAAATCACATTGATGGTCAGTTTTTGTGATCCAGAGACTGGTTTTTCTGGGCTTTTCACTTCTTCCTATTTCTGCTTACTTGTGGTTATTTCACTTCCTGATCATACTTTCACCATAGAGTGGTCATTGGGAATTGAAAGTTGTACAAACACTAATATCTGTTTTGTTACTTAATAAAAATGGTCCTAACACCTCATAATCATGAATCTAATCTGTAGAAGAAGGTTGAAGATAATAGCTAAAATGAAGTTTTGATATTATCTATGAGATGCATCTAATCCTGCCTTATTGTCTCTTTTACTATCAGAGATAATTGAAAGTTGATACAGACACCTACTCCAGTTAAAAGAGGGTGTCATATAGTCCTAACATTTAGCACGTATTCTACATAGGCCATATTGAAATTTCAAAGAGGCTATGAATTTGTGAGTATGTTGTTTGGTCGTAATGTTTATTTTTGAATTTATTTAGGCTCTGTGTTCAACCTACTTCTAAAAGTATTTAATAAAGATAGCTTAAATGTTCAAAATATAGCAATTAAGAATAAAAATAGGTAGAAGTTGTAGAAAAGATAGATAACTAGGGCCCTAAGATAAATTAATTTTTAAATTCAAATACTGAATTTGAATTTTACAACTAAGGCCAAAAAAAAAAAAAAAAGGAAGAGGAAGAAGAAACTTTTTTGAAAGAAAAATCTCTTGCCATCCATGTGGATTATTTTATTCAGTCTACTTATAAGCAATTTTAAATATTATATAGGATTTAAGAGTTGTTTCACCCCTCCTTCTCTTTGTCATGTACTTTATTATAGGCTCATATTTCCTTCCATTAAAGAAGTAAATGTTAAGGAAGAGGGACAGTCTATAAAGCAAAAGAAAGTACAGGAGAAAACCAAGGTTGTGGAGATAGCCTTTGGATTACAAATTAGATAACACTAATTTTTGAACCTGCTTTAAGAATTATTAAGTATTTTTTACTATAAAAAGTGTGATCCTATTTCATTGCATAAATTTCCTTCTAATATTTTTCTGTATATGTTTGTACATTTATATATTTAATGCAGTGGTAATATATTGATTGCTTTTCTATTCTGATATTTGTTTACATTCTAATAAATTTATATTAAATAGTCTTTATTCCATAAATTATCTAATCAGTCCCAAATTACTGGAATCTTGATTTTTTTTCAATTTCTTCAAAAATAAAAAAATGTTGCAAATGATAGTTCCCCTCCCTTGACCCCCAAGAAATCTTTACATTAATAAACAGATAATAGAAGTTTTGGGTCCAAGAGTAAGAATGTCTATGAGAAAGTACATATTCTTTTAAATCTCTAGCCTAGGACTTATTATGAGGATTAAGAATGAGATGATGAACCCTAGTATGTTTCATGGACTCATCCTTTCATTATAAATGTTTCTTTAGAAATGGTTCACCAAACCACCAGCCAGAGCCACCCCCTCCAGTCACAGATGTAAGTCTAAAGTTAAATGTCAGTTATATGCAATATCTAATAATACTTTGATGTCTGTGTGATTCAGTAGAAACGCCCAACTTTTAAGAAGTATTCATTCATTTATTAAACATTTGTTGAATTTTGACTGTGAACTAGATACTATGCTAGGGACTAGAGATCTGAAACAAGTAACACAGAACTCTTGTATTCAAGAAACTTACAGTCTAGTGGGGAAGATAAGGGTGGAATTTCATGGGT
>NW_011889252.1:1057104-1059751 GCF_000151845.1 Pteropus vampyrus
ATGTGGATTATTTTATTCAGTCTACTTATAAGCAATTTTAAATATTATATAGGATTTAAGAGTTGTTTCACCCCTCCTTCTCTTTGTCATGTACTTTATTATAGGCTCATATTTCCTTCCATTAAAGAAGTAAATGTTAAGGAAGAGGGACAGTCTATAAAGCAAAAGAAAGTACAGGAGAAAACCAAGGGTGTGGAGATAGCCTTTGGATTACAAATTAGATAACACTAATTTTTGAACCTGCTTTAAGAATTATTAAGTATTTTTTACTATAAAAAGTGTGATCCTATTTCATTGCATAAATTTCCTTCTAATATTTTTCTGTATATGTTTGTACATTTATATATTTAATGCAGTGGTAATATATTGATTGCTTTTCTATTCTGATATTTGTTTACATTCTAATAAATTTATATTAAATAGTCTTTATTCCATAAATTATCTAATCAGTCCCAAATTACTGGAATCTTGATTTTTTTTCAATTTCTTCAAAAATAAAAAAATGTTGCAAATGATAGTTCCCCTCCCTTGACCCCCAAGAAATCTTTACATTAATAAACAGATAATAGAAGTTTTGGGTCCAAGAGTAAGAATGTCTATGAGAAAGTACATATTCTTTTAAATCTCTAGCCTAGGACTTATTATGAGGATTAAGAATGAGATGATGAACCCTAGTATGTTTCATGGACTCATCCTTTCATTATAAATGTTTCTTTAGAAATGGTTCACCAAACCACCAGCCAGAGCCACCCCCTCCAGTCACAGATGTAAGTCTAAAGTTAAATGTCAGTTATATGCAATATCTAATAATACTTTGATGTCTGTGTGATTCAGTAGAAACGCCCAACTTTTAAGAAGTATTCATTCATTTATTAAACATTTGTTGAATTTTGACTGTGAACTAGATACTATGCTAGGGACTAGAGATCTGAAACAAGTAACACAGAACTCTTGTATTCAAGAAACTTACAGTCTAGTGGGGAAGATAAGGGTGGAATTTCATGGGTATCTTGCTTGGTTAGAGAAAGGAGACTGATGTATAAACAACTTCCAGTCAAACTAGGCCTGTCTTGAGTGTGGGCGTGCTTGGCTGTGTTACCTAATGATGTTAATTTAACATTTACCCTTTTTTAAGTAGAATCTATTTAGTTACCAAAAAAAAAAAAAAAATACTTTCTCTCTTTCAGAATCTCTTGCCAACAACCACACCTCAGGAAGCTCAGCAGTGGTTGCATCGAAACCGTTTTTCTACATTCACAAGGCTTTTTACAAACTTCTCAGGTTAAATTTTGCTTCCCTTTTTGTTTTCCCCAGTATGGGATATTCTTTTACATTCTAGGGCCTCCTGGTATCCATATGAGGGGTGTGTGTGTGTGTGTGTGTGTGTGTGTGTGTGTGTGTGTGTGTGTGTGTGTGTGTGAGAGAGAGAGAGAGAGAGAGAGATTAGTGCATTTTCCTGATTAAATGAATTTAATAGAACCCTTCAGACTTTCTCAACAGCTACAGCTGTGCTGTGTAATACTTAAAAAGAAAGACCTTAGTTTAACTCACTTTAATTTAAAAATATTTATACTTTACAATACTTTTAAAATGTATATTCCATACAGTATTTTATTAAGGAACATTTGCAGGTAGTCTGAAATTTCCCTCTTGGTATCACTATATCGTATTTTATTTGCACATTCTACTTTTACTTAACACCTTTGGTGTACCAGGTATGGTAAGAATACACAAATGGATAAGGCATACTTCCTTATTATTCATCATCTAGAATCAAAAAAAAAAAAACAAAACAAAATACCAAATCAAATCAAAATGAAACCCCAGGAAAAAAGTGAACAAGTAGTTGTGATACAGTAGGTACAAAGTGAGGCATTTGGGGGAGGGCCTGAGGTTTGGGAACTTGTAATGTGTGAGGGATGAGGAGGAGTATGTTGATCAGACAGTAGTAGAAGGATAGTTTAGGCAGGAGGAATAACTTGTTCATAAGACATCATTAGTATGATGAAAGCATAGGGTTAAGTGGAGACATTAATTGGTTGGGAATTGAGCTAGGAGAGGAAGCAGGGGCCCAGGTCATGGAAGACCTTATATACTGTGCATAAGGTTATGGATTGTAATACACTAGTAATAAGGTGTCATTGTAATGGAGCCCATTTAAATAGTCATTAACAAACAGAATCTTTGCTTCTATCCCCCATTTTCTTATATTTATTTCAGGGGCAGATTTATTGAAACTAACTAGAGATGATGTGATCCAAATCTGTGGCCCTGCAGACGGAATCAGACTTTTCAATGCATTAAAAGGCCGGTATGTAATTAGTATTAAAATATCAGTGAGTTTGGATTTCAAATGGATTTGAATTCAGAGACTCTTCACAGTACTCTTTGCACAACGAAATACATCTTGTCAAAACATTCTTTTTGAATGCCAGCTATGTTCCAAATAAACAAAGATGAAAAATATTCTTTCCTACACATGAAGGAATTCCTCATGATATCTCATTATTTTTGTTTTCAGGAATTTTTTTCATTAAATAAATATTGTCTCTTATGAGCTCTGGGGATACATTAGTGAACAAAATAGGGTACCCATTATCATGGAGTTTATTTTCTAATGGGAAGAGAGATAAATATATAAACAATA
>NW_011889252.1:1059801-1062240 GCF_000151845.1 Pteropus vampyrus
TGTTGATCAGACAGTAGTAGAAGGATAGTTTAGGCAGGAGGAATAACTTGTTCATAAGACATCATTAGTATGATGAAAGCATAGGGTTAAGTGGAGACATTAATTGGTTGGGAATTGAGCTAGGAGAGGAAGCAGGGGCCCAGGTCATGGAAGACCTTATATACTGTGCATAAGGTTATGGATTGTAATACACTAGTAATAAGGTGTCATTGTAATGGAGCCCATTTAAATAGTCATTAACAAACAGAATCTTTGCTTCTATCCCCCATTTTCTTATATTTATTTCAGGGGCAGATTTATTGAAACTAACTAGAGATGATGTGATCCAAATCTGTGGCCCTGCAGACGGAATCAGACTTTTTAATGCATTAAAAGGCCGGTATGTAATTAGTATTAAAATATCAGTGAGTTTGGATTTCAAATGGATTTGAATTCAGAGACTCTTCACAGTACTCTTTGCACAACGAAATACATCTTGTCAAAACATTCTTTTTGAATGCCAGCTATGTTCCAAATAAACAAAGATGAAAAATATTCTTTCCTACACATGAAGGAATTCCTCATGATATCTCATTATTTTTGTTTTCAGGAATTTTTTTCATTAAATAAATATTGTCTCTTATGAGCTCTGGGGATACATTAGTGAACAAAATAGGGTACCCATTATCATGGAGTTTATTTTCTAATGGGAAGAGAGATAAATATATAAACAATAAGTATTTTGGGGAGAGAGAAGTGCTTTGAAGGAAAACAAAACAAACAAAAAAAAGGCTATGGCCTATAAAGTACCCAGAATTTGGTCAGGAAAGATCTCTCTGAGGCGGGGATATTTAAACTGAGGAGAAGAATGGAAGCTATGGGGTCATGTGAAGGAAGAGCCATTTAGGCAGAAGGAACAATAGGTATAAAGGCTCTAAGGTCAGTTTTATCTAGAGAAGAGATCATTCTTAAGTTTGGGTAGGAATTGCATAAGTGGCTGCTTATAAATAAATATTACCTATAATACAGAGTAATTTTTAGTCCCAATTTGTGATTTCCAATAGCTACTAGTAATATTGATGGAAAAAACAGGTCAGTGCCATAGAACCAAATCAGTAACTAAATGAAACAGATTGTGAAGTATTAATGTTTGTGTACATCACAAGAGATATTGAATCATGTTGGCTGTAATCTTGGAAAATTTTAAGGAAAGAAGTGAAATTTAGAAGTTGTTGACCTGAGGAAAAAGAATGGATCTTTCATTTCAAAATGTTTTATCTAAAGAACATTTGGAAATAGGAAGAAATAAGATGATCAAGTCAAGAGGTAATTGAATATGGTTATCTAAGAAGTAAGAACAGAAAGAAGGCTTAGGCTATTTAGGAGAAGATAATGAAGGAAATAATGTTCTCCAGTTTACTATATTGGTACTTTTAAATAAAAGATCTTGAGCCTGACTCATAAAACAGTGGTTCACAAATTTTGAATACAGATGGTCCCCAACTTACAATGGCTCAACTTAACAATGTTTTGACTTTATGATGGTATAAAAGCAATATGCATTCAGTAGTAGAAATGGTACTTCGAATTTTGAATTTTGATCTTCTCCCCGAACTCTAGCGTTAAGTAGTACTTATCTCGTGATGCTAGGTAGCAGCAATAAGATGATTTTGCCCAACTGTAGGCTAATGTAAGTGTTCTGAGTATGTTTAAGGTAGACTAGGCTAAGCTATGATGTTCAATGGGTTGGATATATTAAATGCGTTTTTGATTTACGGTATTTTCAACTTACGATGGGTTTATTGGGATGTAACCCCATTGTAACATTTAACCTTTACATCAAGAGTCACAAACATTAATCACTACAGAGGCCACATGTAAATAACAGTCAAGTCTGGGGTGTACTGAAGAATGCATGCACCATGCAAGATGAATAGCTGCTTGTTTTCTTGTAGAATGAGGCTTTGGGTTGCCAGATAAGATTTTTAAAGAAAAGCCAAAATTTAGAGGTTTATGTTGGAACGAATTCAGTTAAACATACACAAAGATATAGACACACACATACACTAATGGGGAACTAATAAAACATAGCAAATGAGTTGCATTGCCCCATGGGCTGCCAGTTTTCAACCCATGCTCTATAGTATAAACGTAGATAACATGAATTTTTCCCTTGAAATGTGCTTACCATGAAAAATGTAAGACTAACAGCTATTTTTTTCTTCTTAGGATGGTGCGCCCAAGGCTAACCATTTATGTTTGTCAGGAATCCTTGCAGTTGCGGGAGCAGCAGCAACAGCAGCAGCAACAGCAGCAGAAGCATGAGGATGGAGACTCAAATGGCACTTTCTTCGGTAGGTCATTCTGGACAGGCCATCACAGATATGAAGAAATGCGAAGAGATGATTTATGAGCATGTGTGATGGGAATTTATCAAATAGCAGATTGAGCATTTGCTAG
>NW_011889252.1:1062290-1101199 GCF_000151845.1 Pteropus vampyrus
GTTAAGTAGTACTTATCTCGTGATGCTAGGTAGCAGCAATAAGATGATTTTGCCCAACTGTAGGCTAATGTAAGTGTTCTGAGTATGTTTAAGGTAGACTAGGCTAAGCTATGATGTTCAATGGGTTGGATATATTAAATGCGTTTTTGATTTACGGTATTTTCAACTTACGATGGGTTTATTGGGATGTAACCCCATTGTAACATTTAACCTTTACATCAAGAGTCACAAACATTAATCACTACAGAGGCCACATGTAAATAACAGTCAAGTCTGGGGTGTACTGAAGAATGCATGCACCATGCAAGATGAATAGCTGCTTGTTTTCTTGTAGAATGAGGCTTTGGGTTGCCAGATAAGATTTTTAAAGAAAAGCCAAAATTTAGAGGTTTATGTTGGAACGAATTCAGTTAAACATACACAAAGATATAGACACACACATACACTAATGGGGAACTAATAAAACATAGGAAATGAGTTGCATTGCCCCATGGGCTGCCAGTTTTCAACCCATGCTCTATAGTATAAACGTAGATAACATGAATTTTTCCCTTGAAATGTGCTTACCATGAAAAATGTAAGACTAACAGCTATTTTTTTCTTCTTAGGATGGTGCGCCCAAGGCTAACCATTTATGTTTGTCAGGAATCCTTGCAGTTGCGGGAGCAGCAGCAACAGCAGCAGCAACAGCAGCAGAAGCATGAGGATGGAGACTCAAATGGCACTTTCTTCGGTAGGTCATTCTGGACAGGCCATCACAGATATGAAGAAATGCGAAGAGATGATTTATGAGCATGTGTGATGGGAATTTATCAAATAGCAGATTGAGCATTTGCTAGAAGTAATGGTAATAGCTAACATTTATTGAGTTCTAATATGTGCCAGGCAATATTCTCAGCTCTTTTACATGTTTTAATTTTTATAAGTATCTCCTCTTTGCAGTAGATTTTATTGTTATCTATAATATTTAGATGAGGAAAATGAGATATAGGGATGGTTAATAACTTGTCCCAGGTCACACACTAGCAAGTGGTTGAATCAGGATTTGAACTCAGGATTTCGCTCTTGAGTCCTTTAGAAAAGTGGGCATTCCTAGTGATCAGATTACCTTTAAGAGCAGATAAACTTTGTACTGACTGCCATCGCTCGCTCTCTTTTGCAGTGTACCATGCCATCTACCTAGAAGAACTGACAGCTGTTGAACTGACAGAAAAAATTGCTCAGCTTTTCAGCATTTCCCCTTGCCAGATCAGCCAGATCTACAAGCAGGGGCCAACAGGAATCCATGTGCTCATTAGTGATGAGGTAGATTTTCAGTACAGCTGAATCACCAGATGCCAATTAATTTGGAGCAGGAGCAGTTCTACTGGGACAGAGTGCTTTGTTTTCTAGACCAGAGGATTTCAAACGTTTTTGCTTGCTTACTCCCTAAAAGAATTTTTTTTTTTTAAATGTGTATATCCTTGTACCTTTTTAGGTTGACTTAAAATTTTTTGTGTTAAGTTTAAATGATTACAAAAGACGTCATTTCTGGGCATATTATAGGACAGTTACAAATAGAAATTACATCACTATTCTAACTGTATTTCATGTAGCCAAAATATAAGAGTGATTTAATACCACTATCATCTGTTTAAAAAAATACATGAATATACCTTTTTTTAACAGAATTTTTATATCATTTTTTTGTTTCCTTGAATTTATATTTCCATTCACTTTCCCCATTGAATTTTATCTTACCATAACCTATTTTTATGCTTGAACATCTTTTATTATCATATTTCTTTGAAACAAAAATGTTTCAACAAAAATAATTGTTTCAGTAAAAATTGAAAAATTATTCTGAATAGAAGTATCACCATAATTATACAGTTGATTAAAACAATATAAATGTGTTATATATTTTGATAAATAATTATTAAACATTAAGAAAAAATTATTAGAAGTACATCTACCTATTAGATGGATAGGATTGTTCCATTCCCTACTCCTTCGCCCGCATACAGTTAATTCATCTGTAGATGAATACTACCTATTGATTGCTAGAATGAAATAGAGTTCAGCGTCAATTCCATCCAATTTTTTCCCCCCTAGATATAAATGCTCTAGAACCTAATTCACATTCATTGATAGACAAGAATAGACGGAGTTTTGTTATAACACCATTGCTAGGTCTTTTTTGAACTTCTGAGTTAATGCCAAAAATTACATAGTGATGTCAAAAATTGTTTTGAATCATCTGTCATTCGACAATTTGTGATTAGTTCCCTCTTCAGTTCTAGTGAAAGGAAATAATTAGAAACTATGTGACTCCCCTCCCACTCCCAACAGAGTTTGTTACCCAATTATTAGAGTTCACATTTACAGTTATACTTGGGCATCCTTGAGGCTTTTATACCCCAGGGCAAGGAATGCATCTTGGGTAGGATTCCAGGAGAGTGAGGCTTATGCCTTTATTTTATAAAGTGGGAAAAGGGAGTTTGAGAAAGGAAAGTGGCAAAGGAAAACTGCAGAGGTTCTCAGGCAGTTTTAGAAAAGAATAGATAAGGAAGTTGGAGAACTAGAAGTCATTTCTCCCGTATGGGCCTATCAGTGTCTGTGTACCCCTTGGAGAGTCTTGGGATTAATCCAGGAAAAATACTCCAATTTTATGATCACTGTTGTAGACTACTTAGCTTTTAAAACTTAAAAATGAGATAGGAGAAAACAAAACAAAGTATTGTTTTTCACTTAAATCTAATGTAATATAAAGCCACATAGGGAAAATAAATAGAACAAATCAAACTTTTTAATCAAGTTTTCTTTCCCCCTTTTTTTTAGATGATACAGAACTTTCAGGAAGAAGCCTGTTTTATTCTGGATACAATGAAAGGTAATAAAATAGTAAGACAAATGCCTTTCTCTAAGTTTAAGAGCTTTTTTCATACTTCTTAAAGGAGAGAAAGTTTCCAACACCACCATATTTGAGAGAGAGAAAGTGACATTATTAGAGGTTGTTTCTTTGTATGAATTGGCTTCTTGCCATTATCAGAATAGACAAAGTGTAACTGATGACTCTGCCATTCTCTTCCACCTTCTGTGGGCAAATGAGGAAATTGAGGCATGTAGTTTTTATAATACACATTTATTATAAGCATTCTGTGATAATAAGTATGCTGCCTTTGCCCTGCTTTTTTTTCTTTCTCAAAAGAATCTTACCATATATTTTCTCCTACTCTGTTTTAGAGGTGACTAAAGATTATTCTCTCTCTCCCTCTTTTTTTTTTTACAGCAGAAACCAATGATAGCTATCATATTATACTGAAGTAGGTGGGAGGCATTTCATTCTCAGTGGCTGCTGGTTCCTTCACCTCTTGGAAACTCCCCTCTGGAAGGGGTCACACATGGAGATTTGAAGGTCTGCAGGAACCTGACCCGAGGGAGTCCAGGCCATGGAGGCAGAATCCCAGCCATCTGTGTTGGCCCAGACTCTTGTGGCACACACAGATAACTGCCCAACACACATTTCTGCAGCTATTTCTTAGTTAAGATTTCTGGATCCTGTTGAGTATCAGTAGAAACTTCATATCATTTGAGGTGTATGTAGGGCATAATGATGATGAGAATTGTGTGATGTTTAATGGAAAGATGTTAAATTTCGTGATATGGAGCTGTGTAAGTTTTTTCTAATATAAAAGTGAACATCTATATTCATAAGACTAAATCCTTAATCTCTGCATCAAACATGCTTGCTTTTTACTACAAAATTGGCCTCTGAAAACCTCATCAAAGAGGAGAAATACAGAGATAGAATAGAAATTTTCTTTTGGTTTCCCTGTAATTCTTTGACTAATAGTAATTTTAGCTAACATTTTTGGAGTATTTATTTGTGCCAAACAGTTCGATAAATTCTTTAAATGGACTATCTTGTTTAAATCCTCTTTTAGAGGTGACTAAAGATTATTCTTGATTGAAGAGGCAGTGGAGACATGTAGTAGCTAAATAGCTTGCTAAATAACAGGCAGCTAGCAGGTAGTAATGCTGAAATCCAAACCCAGGCAGTCTGGCTCTTATTAACTGCCATCCATTACTGCCCTTGCAGTACTCTGTGCTTGCCATCATTTCTTACTGTGGCTTCTCTGATGAATAGGATATGACACTGAATGAGAACTGAGTATTTAACCACTGATAGGGACAAACCAAACCTAAATAATGGTGAACAAATCAAGACCTACAAAAAATGAAAACATAAATTCTTTTAAAGCATCATCAGATGTCAGATCACGGAATTTGAGGTGGTAAAAACTAGGGTTTTCTATAGCTCCCCAAATTCATTATTCTTGAATGACCTTCTCAAGCTATTAATGAGAAAGGCTACCCCTTATTTTCTCTTCCCTCTCTCTACATCTTCTCTTGGTATCAGAAGTTCTTTTAGGCATGTAATGTTTTCTTATTTAAGCTTTACAAGATATTCATTTCGATCCCATTCACATTCTTACCATATGTTTTCGTTCTTTGTAAAGAGTGATTGCGTGTATGTACATGTGTAAAACTACGTGTCATCTTTTTTCACATGTAAGATTTTATCCAGAAATCCCTTTACACATTATGTTGAGGTAAAAAAAAGATAATGTTCAAAGATTATGTATTGGATTGGGATCTCTCGGTGGGTGGGTGTGTGTGTGTGTGTGTGTGTGTGTGTTTAAAGCATTTGATAAAGTTTAAATGTTTTTATACAGAGATTTTTGTTCATTAAAATCAACCTGCAACACGGTCTGATTTCTTTTGGTTGGAAACAAATCGAAAACTTTGAAACTGGAAAATTAAGTCAAAAAACTAGCTTAAAACTGACCTGGGCAACTTGCCGTATTAGGCCAAAATATTTTTTTAGTGAATGTTACTAGATATCCCCATTTTAGAAGGACATTTGTGATTTTATTTCTAGAACTGGTTGTCAGCTTCTGGGAAATCAGCTCTCTCCTCAGCAGGCTCCCATTGTTTTGTTTTTTCTCTATTCTGAGTGTTGTTAGGCTGGGAGGGTTGGACTAGATTACTTTTAAGGTCCCTTCTGAATCTAAATCTGTGACTCTTGTTTACTGCAAATGATACATAGAATTCTATTAATATATTTACTATAAATTTACACTTACTAATTTTTACATGGAGTTAGGGGTTTTTTTTAGAGTATTCAAATTTATAGAAATGAGTTTTTACAGTTTTGTAATCTCAGATCCTTAAATCAACAGAAAACCCCTTAGACTTTCTTAGGTCCAAAAAATATTTATAGTGCCAATGCTATATAATTAGTAAGAATTAGTATAGTAATAAAATATTGTGATTATTCAGCTTGCTTTAAAAATTGCATCTGTTCACAATAGAATATTGTGATTATTCAGCTTGCTTTAAAAATTGATCATTTCCGTTAAATGACAGTTTAAAACCAGCTTTTTTGTTATGAAAGTAATACACAAGGTGATAAATTCAAACAATAAAAAGGGTATAACTATTTCTCCTTACCTCCTGGTCCCACTCTTTAGCGGTAATCATTGCAAAAAAGTTTTGTCCCTCTTATCTGTCTGTCTGCCTATCAACCTACCTACCTACCTAATCTGTTTTCTCTATCTCTGACTCTGTCTCTCTCTCTCCTCTCTCGGTGGGCTCATGTAATACTAAGAATCTGCAGTTTGTCTTAACATCTTGAACATCTTTCTATATTAGAATTTATAGTTCTACATTATTCTTTTAAAAATGGCCATTCTTTATGGATGCCATTTAGGTTAAGTCCATTTGAACAGTGTATCTTCATAATTTTTTTGCATGTATCTCTTAAGATATATTCCTAGAAGTAAAATTTGCTGAATTTTACCTTTTTAGCAATATGACAGCTGATATTTAAAGTAGATGGTGTACTGTTTGTGTTAGAGTGAGGGTACATGAGAAGGAGAATGGTTAGATTTTAGGCCCTCCTGAGAAGTAGAGTAGCATCTGTTTGACTTAGCATTGTCGGTACTGTTCCCTTGAAGTATAATAGAGTCCATCTAGAAGAATCTGCTGTTAAAAGGGAATTATTGGGAAATAAAGGGGGAGAGGTCATTGCAGGACTATAAGAATTGAGTACTAGTCACTACATGAAATGTGGCTATTAAGTAATAAAATTGACCAATATTATGGCCTGTTTGGCCACATAAATGATTTCTTTAAGAAGCCGTTAATAGGGAGGGGAAATGGGAATGGTCATATTGTCTGGAAAGAGATTACAGTACAATGAATATGGGACCACTGGAGTCTGAAAGTGAGGTCCACATGAGGGGACAGATGCTCTGATTCCTGAAAGTCAGGTACTGTCTATGTTGTGAGAGGTAGATAATGACCTCACCACTGCGAGTTGGAGGAGCATGGGGAAACTTGGCAAATGAAAGGCTTGGCATAATGGAACTAGCCATTTCTAATATATGCCTAATGAAGGAGTGTTCTGAAAACTCTTTGTATTCCCATGTATTCTGAGAAAGTATTTTGTATAGGGGTGCTGCAGAGATTTGGACTATCTAGTAAACTACCATGAAGGATTGAATGAGCTTCTGCACTCAGTTTTGAAAGTAACACAGATTTGGAGTGCAAATACTTGAAGTCAGGACTGAGCTGCTCCCTCTTCACTATAGCTTTTGTCTCTGGCCAGTACCTAACACTTCCAGATAGCTTGGGACTAGAGAGCCAAAGTTGAGTCATTTTATCATTTTTCTTCCTTGGCCATGGGTGGTTCCTCTATAGGAATTTAATCTGTTATGGCCTCTACTGTCCATTATGAGAACTCCAATCTCAACAGGAATGGCACTAATGCCCCAACTAGTTGCATTCTTTATATACTAATTCATACAGAGTAATCCTGCATCATTCTTCTGCTTTCCCTAAAAATACTCTATTTTCTTAGTTGTACCCTAGGGCTTTTTTGTTAGAATATTTATTTTTAGTTTACCATTAAAGTTTTGTTTCAAGACTTAAATGAGGAAGAATTTACTACCACTGCAAAATGGAACAAGCTAGAAAAGATGCTCTATGTAATGTGAGATTAATGCCGTCAGTACCTGTTTTTTCCTTTATCATTAATACTTTATTTCTCCTTCAAGCTGCCTTTTTTTTATTTTTGCTTTTAATGACTTTATATTTTACCTTTGACTTTCAACTTCCATCTCTTACCACTTCCTTTTTCTTTCAGTTTTCCTCTTCACTTCCAGATCTCCTCTGTGTTGTTCCTGATGAACATAGGCCTATTCAACAAGTTACCTTGGAAACTGCAACAAAGTCTAACATTTTCTCATTCAGAGATTCAAAAGTTACATATGAATTAAATTTTCAATGGGATTAATGTCAATTATAGAAACTTGCTATTTAAAAATACTAGTATATTTATTGTACTGTTTTGTACTGTATGGGATCTTTTGGGACATGAGTAATAACTGATTTATCTATTATGTGAATCTGTTTTCATATATTTGCATAAGATGAGGTACACATTCCTCATTTTAATCACTGCAGATTCCTGTTTTCTTTCTGAGTTCTAATGTCTGATTTTTCATTTAAGGATTTAGTTAATATCTTTTTCTAGACATCTTTATAACTTTACTTCAGACTTCCACCTCCTTTAGGCTTATTAAGGTTTCCCTCTTCTAAACTCACCCCTACACTCTACCCCCTCAAATCTCATTGTTAACTTTCTTTTACTAATAGGGTGTGTGTGTGTGTTATGTAGATCAATCTCTGTATGTCCTTTTTGAAACCTTTGATAAAAACACAGCTTCTTTGGTGTTTGTGCTTTTAAATTGCTGTGGTCCTTTTTCTCAGATTTGCACATACTGATCTCTCTTGGTTTCTGTGGAATTAGTAACAGAGAGGTGCCTGTCTCTCTAGATCTGGATTATAATTAAATGTAAATTAGTAAAGTAACACACAAACTTCAAGGCTAAATCTACAAGTTTCCTATCAGAAAAACAAATACAAGGCCTTAGATTTTTATCTTAACTCTTTCTCTCTGAAGCTCAGCCCATAGTATCCTCTCACCTATTCATTTTTCAACCCATCCCCACCCCAAGAGCGTATTCTTGCTTATCTTTTGGTGGTAAAGAGTAGTTAATACAGTATATACTGTGGTGTCAGATAAGCCTCTGTTCAAATCCCAGATCTTGTTCTTCTTGGATGTGACCTTGGACAAAATAATCTGTTAAACCTCTACTTTCTCATGTTAAAAAGGAGATAATACTTTAAAAAAAATTTTTATTTTTCAATTAGCATTGACATTCGATATTAGTTTCAAGTGTACAGCATAGTGATTAGAAATTTACATAATTTATGAAGTGATCCCCCTAATTAGTACCCACCTGGTACTATACATAGTTATTACAATATTATTCACTATATTCCCTATGCTGTACTTTACATCTCCGTGATTGTTTTGTAACTACCAATTTGTACTACTTAATCCTTTCACCTTTTTCACCCAGCCTCCCCAAACCCCTCCCCCCACCGCAAGATAATATTTAATTCATAGAGCTGTTGTGGAGATTAAAAAGGATGAGTACAAAAGTTTTATTTTGTATTTAATACACTTCCTCAGTTGCTCAATAAATTTAGGATACTGTTAACTACAAGATCATCTTTACATGTAATTGTAACTAAGACAGATGGGTAAACACCACCTAGGACATGAACCTCTGACCTTTGATTTTCATCTGTGGCTGCTGTTCTTGATCGTATGTCTTTTCTTCCTCTTCTGCTTTTGACTTTTTTGTCCCTAAAACAAACCACCCATCCGTGATTTCATTCAAGCTGGTCCATACATAGCAGCGTGGTCTGGAAGGAAGCAGTAACATTTAGAATTGGACGTTCAATGTTATTATTTACATATTAGTATTAGGATTTCTTTTCACTTTTTTTTTGTAGTTTGTTCTACTGCACTTGAGCTTCCTGGTCATTTAACCTCCATAGGCCCTGCTTAGGCCGGAGGCAGAATTGCAGTTATTATGGGCTAGCTGGCACCATTGAGGTAACTTGCCTAGTGATTCTATCAAGACAAATATGATGAAAAATGACTCGATGATAAGAAGTTGTGGTGTTAGAGGTCCAGATGGTATCTTGATTGATCTAGACCTTATTGCCAAATTGGATTCTGCTATCTTAAAGAATGTGCTAACTTTGCTCTGGCTGTCATCTAGGTTGATGTCATTAACCAACAAAGGTTGGGCACTGAGGCTGATGGTACCCTGATAAATTTCCACGACTGCTCAAAATCTGGATGTATAGGCATATGAAACACTCTTTTAGCCTAACCGCATGACTTTTAGGCTGTTTTTTGTTACTCAGCCCACTGATTCTACAGAGTGGTCTGAAGCCTCCTCTTCCTTTTTGTCTTGTCTTCTTGTGTACAGGAAAAATAGAATCATGAACGTTTACATAGCACTGACTTGTAAACATACTATATTAACTGTTTAATCTTCACAAAACCCTATGAGATACATAGTGTTGTCTCCATTTCGCAGATGAGGAAGCTAAGGCACAGGAAATTTACAAACCTTGTCAAGGGTCACACCACTAGTGAGTGTGGAGTTGGAGTTTATATTCCAGCCATTTGGTTCCAGAATCCACAGTCTTAATCACATGTTATATCGCACCTAGATTTCAGTGGTTGGTATGATCAGTACATGGTAGGTACCCTAAGGACCGCTTTTTGTGATCTGCCGCTTTTTCATTTTAGTGTTGTTTCCTAGCCTCTTGGAGTCTCTGATGTCTTTTCTTCCTCTTCTGCTTTTGACTTTTTTTGTCCCTAAAACAAACCACCCATCCGTGATTGGATTCAAGCTGGTCCATACGTACATAGCAGCATGGTCTGGAACAAAGCAATAACATTTAGAACTGGACGTTCAGTGTAATTATTTACATATTAATATTAGGATTTCTTCTCTCTTTTTTGTAGTTTGTTTTACTGCACTTGAGCTTCCTGGTCATTTGACCTCCATAGTCCCTGCTTAGGCTGGAGGCAGAATTTCAGCTTAGACTGGAATTCTTGGCTTTTTTTCCAAACCACCCAACTTCTTAATTCTAAATCTAAGATAGCTTGATAGCCAGTAGATCTGGCTCCAATAGTTGTTGGTTACAGTAAAAAAGTACCCTAGTCTTTGGATCCAGGCTAACCTGAGTTAAAATCCTGCCATTCATCAATCCAATAAATATCCACTTCCTAAATGTCAAATACTAGGCTTTGTACTGGGTGCAGATGATATAGTAAACAAAACAATTCCTTGTCCTCATGGAATTTAGTCAAGTGATAGAAGACTGAAATATGAAATATATAAATATTTGTCAGGTGATAAATGCTAAGAAGAAATATAAGGCAAGGGGATAGAGACTAAGGGAAAGCACCATTTTAGAAATAACGGTTAGGGAAGGTATCTGATGAGTTATTTGAGCAAATATTAAGTGTGGGAGTTAAGTATGTGACTAGCTGGTGAAAGAGTGTTCCAGGCAAAAGGCACTGAGATGAGAGCATGATTGTCCTGTTGAACCGCAGGAGGAACCGCAAGGAGACCAGTGTTACAGCAGAGTAAGGGAGGGGAAAAGTAGAAGTAGAAACAAAACGACAGGATTGGGGGCAGTGGGGCGAGAGGATGCACCAACATCTTGTAGGGGCGTATAGGTCAAGGGAGAGACATATACTATTCTGAATGAGGTAAGAAACCAAGGCTGGGTGTCCTTGGCAATGACATAACTTCTGACTTCGGAATTTTTGTTTTTTCTAACATAAAAATGGGCTGCAAAGTTGTGAAGATCAGAGTTCATGTAAAAATAGTTTTGAAAAAAAACCCATCAATACATTTTGAGATAACACATTGCTTGTATTCCCTTTTCTATACCTTGGGCAGGCTGCAGCACCTCACGCTGCTTAAGACTAAGATCCCATGAGGGAGGATAAGGGGGATTATGTCCTTTAGGCATGGGAGTGTGGTCCTGGCGAAATGAAAAGAGTAGATTTAGAGGACAATTCCTTTAGTCATTGAAGATCTGTAGCTGAGGGTCTCCTTTCTTCAAAAGGCTGCAGCGACACCTAACTCGCTTTCCCAGGGTCCCCTGCAGCAGAGACGCTGCCTCCTGATCCTATTTGCTTAGCGTTTCGGCTTTGCGCCGGTCGCCGCCTGCAACTCCCGGCATGCTGCTGGGCGTGGGGCTGGCACATAGACTCCATTTCCCAGCCTGCCCCGGGGCTCGGTCAGGACGTGCCGGCGCCTATAAGAGTCGGAGCGCTGCGGCCGGACTCTATTGTTAGCCGGAGCCGGGGCGGTTCTGGGTGGCTACTGCCAGGGGCGCCCCAGTTGCGGGAGCCGTCTGCCCTCTGCCGCCTGCCGGCCGACCTGCCCACCCACCTTTCCTCCAGTCCTGCCGCCCTGGGAACTCCCAGACCGTCGCCGCGGTCCCGGGACTCGCTCTCTCCTCCCTCCTTCCTACCGGGCTAGGGCGACGGCGGCGGCAGCAGCGGGGGCGGCACAGACCATCACGGGAGGAGGCAGCTGCGGCGGGGCCGGTAATGGGCCTGGGGGTGCGGGGCGGAGGGTGCCGCCTGGTCCTTTCTCGGGATCGGCCCTTGGGCTACTGTGGAAGAGTGGTCAACCCAGAGCCGCGCTGGTGGAGGGTCAGAAATGAGGGAGGCTTGGTCGGGAGCGGTCGGGGGGCGGGGAGCTAGGGCGCCACTGGGAAGGGAAAGGGTAGGGAGAAGCGTGGGAGCGAGCGGTGCCGAGGACGCGGGCCGGGACTGCGGGGGCAGCTCGAGGGAGACGGATGGACGGCTTAGAAGCCAGCAGGATTGCGGATGAGGGTTGAGTTCGGAATGGAGGTGATGTAGGATGGAGGGAAGTGAAGGAAGGGGAGGGAGAATAGAGGAAAATGAGGGAGGAGTGGTTGAGAATTAGTGAGTAGCAGGCAGGAAGGGATGGGAAGGCTGGGTAGGGGCTGCAGAAGATTGGAATGAGCGGGAAGGTTAGCAGGAATCAGAGAAATGGGCCGGGAGCTGAAAGATTCAGCGGCGGTGTCCATTAATGGGAACTGGTGACTTGACATGTCCTTTCAGCTCAGGTTTCTGATGTCTCCCATTTTTCTGGCGTATCGGGAAACGAAAGCATCATTTGCCCTGGTTGCTAGCTTGTTCTTTTTCACAGGCCCATACACGCAGCTTACTGCCATCCATCCCTTTTAGGGCCATGGTCTTGATTCATCTTTTTAAATGGGTTTAGAGTGGCATTGTGACACACAAACTGTTCTTCAATATGAAATGTTAGAAGTTATCCCCAAGAGACACAGTGTCCCCTTGTCCTACAGTTTTCAGTTCAAGGTAAATCCATGCTTGATTCACATTTTCCTTTTCTTTACTGTCTTTACATCTTGCAAATCTCCAAAGCCAGAAGGATGTTAGTATGTGCCAGAGTTATAAATGACTGGATATCCTTGAGAGTTAATGGTCCCTGCAGCATCATGTGCCAGTTCTCCCACAAAGATCTTGTGTCTTCCATATGATGGTAGTTTAGATGGAAAGCCAGATTCTAACCTGTGTCAGCGAATGGGTAAAAACCAGGGAGCGATGGTTGGAGGATGTCTTCCTTTTAATACTACCTAGTTTAAACAGGATGTTTTTACCTGAGTGCTTTAAAAAGTTCATGATCTTGGGGTAATCACAAGAATGCATAGATCCACAGAATTCATGATATTTAAGAATCGACCACAGCATATTTTGTAAAAGGAGAAATGGGACAGGTCATATTATTCAGGTTTATCATAACACTTAGCAGCAAGCCTTCCTTCCTGTAACCTAGCTACAGATGGTAGCCGTGAAGCTCTTACTTAGAGATTTTAGTCCTTTGACCTTTAGAAGAAGGTTGGGTTCCAGTTGAGTGGAGAGGCTTTCTCCTGTGAGATGTACCTTGTCTTATTATTTTGGACTCATTAGATAGGCTTTTATTACTTAAACTTTATAAATGTGTATCCACAAAATTTTGTGGCAGGTACAGGGGCACCCCTATTTTGCTAGTCTCATGCTGGTTTGGGGGATTGTTAAAGTAATCCTTATAGGCCTTAAAAAGCTTAGATCTAGTACTAAAAATACGCATATGCTCTAGATCTGTTTTGTTTGGTGCTAGCCTAATATCTTCTACATACTGTGGATCTGAATTATTTCATATACTTTTGGGAAATGTTCAGCTAGAAACACTCGAGAAAAAACTGTAAGGCAGGTAGCCAGAAAGTGTCTGCTGACTTTTCATTTTACTGGCATTTAAAAGCTTTTATAGAGGTTTGCATTGTTTTCTCCATAAGCATTTATTGTTTGAGTTGCTTATTTTGACAGTTAACTGTCAGTTATGACCTGCATTTTCAGTCTCACCTTGATTATTTCTGTATGGGTTTAAGTTCTGGGACTATAACTTATAAGTGTGTTTGTTTCTTGAATACACACATTGATCCTCTGCCAACAAATAGCTGAGAGAGTGGAAATGACTGGTTTCTAATTGTGGTTTGAAAGGAGATTGATTTGATAAATTGTAATTGTGGAATCTATTCTAGTTGTTGCTGTTGCAAAGCAAGATCTCTTCAGGCCACTGTGGAAGTGGATGGGAGGTTTGTTCTTGGTACCCAGTGAACATCTTGGTCTGACAAGTCAAGTTCACACCAGAGAGTTGGACAAGGAGAGCTGGGTTGAAATTTAAACTTGATATTGGTTGTCAAGACCAAATCGATGGATTTTTTTAAATGAGTTAATGCCAGAGAAAGTGATGCTAACAGATCTTGGGTAGGGTTGAAGAGAGCTAAGTCAATATGGGCGTTACTATTCTTGGGCACTTTAAGGAAAATATTTTTCTTCTAAGTTACACATTTTTTTCTTTTTCTTCCTGTCTACCTCCTGTCATTGCATAGAAACCACTATTCCCGAAGTGGAAAGGGCAAACAAGAATGGAACAAGCAGCCAGCAATACTTGCTTCACCAAAGTGCTCAAAATTAACCAAAGAGAAGTGATATCCCTGGGGGCAACTGAGTGAAGACAGTGGAGAATTTTGATAATAAATATGATTTTGGACCAGACCCAATCTCATTCTCATGCAGGGCTTAAAGAGAAATATTCACAGGGAAGCCACACTACCAGAGGCAAAGGGACAACTAGGAAAGAACCAAAGTGCACATTTGCTTTCAGTCATAAGTCCCTGAGTGCTTCCAGGCTGAGGAAAAGCCACTTTCCTAGTAGTAGCACTAGCTGGATCTCAATTAAAACTGAAGCTGGACTTAAGCCCTTTCTGAGAAAGCAGAATTTTCAGGTCATTCTGAGTTTTCATGTGGTTTGGTAAGGTTTTTAAGTGGGGAGAAAAAATTAAATTCAGTAGTCAACATTATTGTCTCATTTTTTTTTTTATCCCATCCACATTAGTACTTAATTGCAAAGCCCCCCCCCATAATAGAATAGAATGAGAAAATTGTTAGTTAATAGATGTCTTTAAACTCAGCTGAAATCTTAACCCATAAAAAGTCCTTGTATCTCTCCATTCTTACTATGTCCTAGGAATGTGACCTCTGATGGCAAGATCAGTAAGTTAAAGAACAGAATCGATATACTGGGCTCATTTTTTAATTTAATTACAGTTCTTGTCAATTACTTGATTATTTGTTTATCTCCACGGCCAAATTTATTTCAGGAATTCGCTTGTCTGAGATTGTATACATGGCCAAGGTTTCTTAGGTACATCTTGTGACTTAAAGGCAGAATTTTGATGCGATCTGGCTAGATATATTTGGAAATATTGTCTTTAAAGTAGTTATTACTTCTGGTTGACTATGTAGAGCTTATCCAAGAGCAGGCAAATTCTTCTAAGAGACGCAGTCCAGAAAAACAATTCTGTAGCAGGCATCTCTTGACACCACAGTATATTTTGAGTAGCTGCTCTGCAGTAATGCAGCCCTGTCTTTTGGGGCAGTGTTGTTATTCTTGCTGCATAATTAGCAACTAGTGAGATCATAGTCTGGGGAGATTCTGGCCTTACTGTGGCAAAGGAGGGAGGCTTCATATCAACACATGTGGCTCTGGCTCTGACAGTATTTCTGTCAAGCAGATTCCTATCCTTTGGAACGTTATTTCCAAAGATGGAGAAAAAAAATTTGTACCCTAGACTCCTTGGTTGTGTGACAGCATGTGGAAGACAGTGTCTGTCATACCTATATGACCAGTGTAAATTGTGACTTTCGCTATTTGTTTTTCCTTTGCTGGTTTCTTTACAGAGGGCAGAGGTGGTAAAGCGAAGTTTTCCTTGCACAGAGGAAGATGATAGACCAGCGGAGCCCTATTTAATGGAGCAGTAGGAAATTGGGAAAGATTCTGAGTTTTGAAGCTAGTGCAGATTCTAATCTTTAGTCCATTCTTTAGAACCAAATTTGACCTTTTAGGAGCCTGGTGAGATACTTTACACTTGTGAAGATCTGGGTAAAGTGTTTGCCTGGCTGCCTGGCTGCCCATGTACTTAGAAATTGAGAGCCTAGAGCAGTATTTCCCAAAGTGTGATCCAGGGATCTTTTGCCCCTAAAATACTCTGGAAAACAAAAAGGGTTCCATATTCAGGTGTGTGAAACACTGCATTCTATTTTCTCCCACCCTTCCCCATGCTCATTAGCATGTTAAAAGCCTCTAAGAAGTCCTTTCCTAAGCAGTTTTCTAAACTATTTTGACAGAGCAGCCCTATTTCCTTATAAAAGCTATTAACATCCATGGAATTAGTTTATTTCATATAAACACTTTGGGAAATGCCAGCCTATATCTTCACTAGGAAAAATAATTGGATCTAGTCTGGGTTTAGGCATGGCCTAATTCTGCCTTTGATTCCAAATCCCTCCTACTGACCTCTTGGAGAGCTCTCCTGTGTAATCAGAAGAGCAGCTACTGTTATGCCTGGGCTAATGAAGCCTAGAGCTCAGCTGGCTAGGAACCAAAGGCCTTCACTCCACTGGGAAAGGTGCTGCTGTTTCTCATCTCATTATTCTAAGAGTGAGACTGGGTGGGGCGGAGGGGAAAGAAAAGTAGGAGAATGTTGGCGGGAATTAGCAGAGAAATGGCCTAGTCTCAAGGGACCAGACATCAGTGATAGCCCAGATGCTTTCTGTCTTCAGTTGGAGAGCTGTATTTATAGACTTGGAAGGGGTCTGTCTTAGGACAGGAATGCTGATTCCTTTTTTCCCCTAGGCAGAATCCTAATGCACCTGGCTAGCTGGTGGTGAGCAGGGGCTTTGGGGCCAGCGTGGTGGGATCTCCAAGGAAACCCCTTTGAAACCAATGGATGCATTTATGGGCTCGGGTCTCAAGAGGAAGTTTGATGATGTAGATGTGGGCTCATCAGTTTCCAACTCAGATGATGAGATCTCTAGCAGTGACAGTGCTGACAGCTGTGACAGCCTCAATCCTCCTACAACCTCCAGCTTCACACGTGAGTATATGCACATCCCTAAGCATCAGAGACCATTAAAGCTCTTGAGACAGCTTCTGTCCAGCTTGGGGATTTGCCCTTAATCATAATCTTTCCCACTCTTAGCTCAACCTTAGCTCTTAGTTCTTTGGAAGACCTCATTGCTTTAGTATCATAGACTTAAGTCTGATTTATTCTAGCTGATTTTACATTTGCTTGGTTTGTGGGGCCCCAGAATAAGTTGAATTAAATTGCAGGAGGAGTAGTCCAGGATTCTACCTTTCCCACCGGAGTCCTGTAGAGTTCCATGAAATGGTAGCTCTAGCAGAACATAAATGCTTATTGCCTGGACAACTGAGGCAACTCCAGATTGCTTAATTCTTCTACCTCAATTAGTTTCTTGGAAAGAACTTCTGATACTATACATCAGAGATTGCCTGTAGGCCAAATCTGGCTCACTGCCTGTTTTTATAAGTAAAGTTTTATTGGAACATAGCCACACCTATTATCTATGAGTGCTTTCATGCTACAGTGGCAGGGATGAGTAGCCGCAGCAGAGCCCTCATGGCCTGCAAAGGGTAAAATACATATTACCTGGCCCTTTACAGAAGAAGTTTGCTATCCCATTTTATGACACTGTCTAATAGAATTTTCTATTATAATAGCAATGTTCTGTATCTTGTACTGTCCACTATGATAGCCATTAGCCATTTGTGGCTATTGAGCACTTGAAATGAGATCAGTGTAACTGAGGAGCCGAGTTTTAAATTTTGTTTCATTTTAATTAACTTAAATTTAAATTGCCACATGTAGTAGTAGCTGCTGTGTTGGACAGTGAAGCTGTCTCGATTGTTATATTCTGAAAAGATTACCTAGAGATCTTCCCAACTGATGTCTAAACATAGATTTGGTGGTCTGTTCGGGTGAAGTCAGTCTGGAGGCAGGGGTGTGGACCAACTGATGTTCAAGGTCCCTTCCAACTATGCATTTGTGATTTGAAAATTAGAAATGTCTCTAAGTACAGGGAGCACCTTTGGAGAATAGCTGAGAACTAGATGGATGAGAAAGAATGAGTTCCCCAAACAGTCCGTCTCTGGGTTAATAAAATTTCTCTGTGCTCCCTTCTCAGCCACATCCATCCTGAAGCGGCAGAAGCAGCTGCGGAGGAAGAATGTACGTTTTGACCAGGTGACTGTATACTACTTTGCCCGGCGCCAGGGTTTCACCAGTGTGCCCAGCCAGGGTGGTAGCTCTCTGGGCATGGCCCAGCGTCATAACTCTGTACGCAGCTACACGCTCTGTGAGTTTGCTCAAGAGCAGGAGGTGAACCATCGGGAGATTCTTCGTGAGCACCTGAAGGAGGAGAAACTCCATGCCAAGAAGATGAAGGTGCCTAGGGGGTCTGGGGTCTGGTATTTCCCGTGTGCCAAAATAAAGTGGGAAACCATTAGGTCTCTTGACTTTTTTATTTGACTCTTGCCCTTGGCGTATGGATTCCAGATCTTTCTAATGAGACATCTCAGATTTGGAATCAAATCTCAGTTTGAGACACCCTTCTTTTTGTGTCTTACAGGGAGTCTACTAAAGAGAGCAAAATGGCTTCTCTACCCTCGCTCCCTCAACAAATGTTTTTAAAGTTTAAAATGTGACATTCAAGTCTGCCACCCCTAGAACCTGAGGAAGCATGATGTTCCAGTTTCTTGTCAGATGATTGTCATTGCTCTGATGCACAGAACAGGTTTTGGATCTTTTACATTGTCTGAAAGGATTGTACTATTTTTATAAACCCCATCACCTCTAGGTGATGGTCTTTTTGGTGTAAACAACAGCATCATGAAATAGTTATTTCGATTTGTATAGTACTGTGCTTGCCGTCTAATGCCGCACCAGCTCTTTAAGTGTAGAAGGAGAGGAGGGCTGGAAGAAGACCCATCCCAGATGGCTCTTTATAGCTACCCATTTGCTCTCTTAGCACTGCTTAGCACTCCACAGCCATAGTTTTCACCAGTCTGCAGAAATTTCCCCCGGAGTTCCTAGTTCCAAATTTGGAGAGCCCTGTTTTAGGCCTGGCCAAGTTTCTTGTGGGCCCATATTAAAATAAGTGGCTGCATTATTTCCAGGGTTGTGGGTTAAATCCTAATGAGACACCAGAATGTGGTAGTGTTGGAGAGCTGGTGCCAGAGGATGTAGGTTAACTAGATCTCATTCCATTCTCCCTTTGAGATCTCTGTCTACTTCCCTAAGCCTACTCCTAAAGCCTTGCACCTGTTTTTCTAACTAGACTGACATTCAGGTTTCCCTTCTGTCTGAGGAATTCCCTCACTGACCCTATCACCTTCCTGCTGCTCTAGCAGCAGCTGGATAAACACTGTTCTCATCATTTGCAATGAATGCTTTCTAACCTTTGCCTAAGAAGAAAACGTCTCTCCTAAATCTGGTAAAGGAATGACCTGTCAAAACAGGATACCATCCTGTTCTGTGGCCTCCCTTGTAGGAGGTCTAGAGACAAGGCCAGGGAAACTCAAGACTGAGGTACAGGATTCCTCCCTACTAGCAGATTTAGTGAGCAGCAGCAATGGTGGCATCTGATACACCTTTTTATGTCAAGAGAAAACTCTACCCTCCCTGAGTCTAGCTTACTCTTTTCTTAGAAATTTTTCCTATCTTTAGCACTCTATAGGGAGGCAATTGGTCTCAAAAATATGTATTATGCGTCTTCCCATCTAAGCCATCTAATACTTGCTTTCCTTTTGGACTGTCTTTCTTAAAAAAGGAAAGAAAAAAGCTGCTTTACTTATTGGTAGCTTTACTTACCAATAAGTTTTCTAATACTTTTATTACCTTTTTTGCCTTTTATCCATGTGGAATTAATTATTACAAATAATGTGAATTGGGAATCTAACATTTTTTTCCCAAAAGAATATCCAGTTGTCCTAACCATTTAATGATTAGAAGACTTTTTCTCACTGATATAAAACGCCACCTCTATCATGACATATTAAATTCTGATTTCTACATGGGTTTCTTTCTATTGCATTTCTAATCTGTTTTCTTAGAAAGGATAGTAGGAGGGAGAATGATTAAGAGTAGGTCGACCCTGGTGAAATAGACAGGAGCAATCCTGAGGTCTGCAGAAAGGCCCCTTGTAACGGGCCTGCCTGGTTCAGAAATGCTAGACTAGGGAATCCCCAGAAGTACTGCTTTTATTTCTCCTCATTTTTCTACTAATCTCTCCCAAAACAAAAACAGGTGTGTAGCTTATTAACCAAGTCTGTTGCATCACATTTCTCTTAGGAGTTGTTCCTTTACCAGCACTACTCTGTGGCTGTCTGATGAAATAAGCCAAACCCTCCAGTAGCATGGCTTTCATCCTGCTAGTAGCTTCCAGAGCCCTGGGGATTATGAGACCTCATTTTCTTTCCTTGAATTCTCTAGGGAGTTTTCAAAACTCATTCAACTATGAATTGTCTTTAACC
The DNA here is from genome assembly GCF_000151845.1 of Pteropus vampyrus. Taxonomy (NCBI): domain Eukaryota; kingdom Metazoa; phylum Chordata; class Mammalia; order Chiroptera; family Pteropodidae; genus Pteropus; species Pteropus vampyrus. The sequence continues at coordinate 1,082,216 of NW_011889252.1, forward strand.
TGTCTTTCTACTAAGATTCCCTTTCCTGGCTCTCTATCCCTCTTAGCCCAGAGAACCCAGATTTCTGCCTGTAGGTAGTAAGTCATTATTACATATGCCACCCTACCTCACATACAACTTTTCTTTGACATCAGAAATGGATTAGAAAGGAGAAAGAATGTATTTCTTTTAGGCGGTGGGTTGGAAGCAAAGGCTTCCACTGATACACTTTCTCCTCCCCGTGTTACAAGGTAGTTAGCCAAAGTTAAGGGACACAGGTCTGGGAATAGAGGGTATGTTTGTGGGAACAGATTATCTTCTAGGAGGGAAGATGAGACAGAGGTTTTGAGAAACTTTGATTCAGAAAGGTGATGTCCTTTCTGTTGACATGGTGGTGTGAGACCCGCATAAGGTTTCCTGTCTTCCTGCTCTAGATTTATTCTCTTGACCTACAGTATCCAATACAGTAGCCTCTGTGGCTGTTTGTAATTAATTAAAATTAAATAAAATTTAAAATTTAGTTTCTCAGTTGCACTAGCCACATTTACATGTGTTAGTGGCTTCTGTATTAGCAGGGATATTTCCATCATTGCAGAAAGTTTAGTTGGATGGATCATGCTACTCTAGATGCTCTCTGTGAGGAGGCTTGTGCTGCTAATGCTGTATGTAACCTTTCCTTCTTGTCTCTTGGCAGCTGACAAAGAACGGGACAGTAGAGTCGGTGGAGGCTGATGGCCTGACATTGGATGATGTTTCCGATGAAGATATTGATGTGGAAAATGTGGAGGTGGATGATTACTTCTTCTTGCAGCCTCTGCCCACCAAACGGCGACGGGCCCTGCTGAGGGCTTCTGGGGTCCACCGCATTGATGCTGAAGAGAAGCAAGAACTTCGAGCTATCCGCCTGTCACGAGAAGAGTGTGGTTGTGACTGTCGACTGTATTGTGACCCAGAAGCATGTGCCTGTAGCCAAGCTGGGATTAAATGCCAGGTCAGTCCAAGTTGACCTGAGGTGGTATATCTGTACTAGAGTCAGAGGGATGTGGCCAGTGAACATAGGAGGCTTCTCATCCATGGGTGGATTCCCCATGACTGTGAACACTCCCCAGTCCCATGACCCTCCTCCATGAGCTAAGAAAACCAACATGACAGGATTCTTAGGCCATGGAGATACCAATGATCTTGTCTATGTTTTACACCTGGAGGGTAATAAGAAGTAGCTGTCAGCAAATCGAGGAACAGGGGTTAGTAAGTTTAACATTTAGGAGCTGTTCTCTACATATTGGCTGATTCCTTCAGATTAAAAGGAAGCAGAGAAGTAAGGTAGGCCTTTACTTTAGATTGTGTCTTGCGAACACTTAATTCACAGTACTTGTACTTCGGTTTTGTAAAAATCAAAATAATTCTTGGATCCTGTCATTCAGGATCTCACTTGGCCTGGCAGAGCCTAAATTCATAGTGTCCTAAAAGATAGAAAGCATCATCTCCTAGTTGGCCCTCTGATAAGGGATAGGTTGAAAGACACATTTGAATTGAAAACAGCAGTATCATCCCAAAGAATTAAATTTATTTGGAACTTATATTCTGAGGATGTAGATGCTGAGTCTTTAGTTGAACTTATCCTAAAAAACCTTTTTATTTCTAGGAAGGTATCAAATAGCTTAGTGGATCTGGCCAAATATTGCTTTCCAGACTGAAGTCTCATAATGAATTAGTCTGTTATACAAAGACCTCAGGACAGTCCTAATAATTAGACTGTTTCTAAGAACTGAAATGGAGAGTTCTTTGACATCATAAGAAGACATTGTGTATTTGTACGTAACTTAGTAGCTTACTTGTGTTCTTAATTTTTATTTTTGGCATGCGGTGTTTTGGTTTGTTTTATTCCCTTTTTGGGATCCAAGAGAGATAAGGAGGTAAAAAGCATCTCCTTTTCAGATATCCCTGGTCTGTAAGTTAATTATATTGGTAACTGCTTCAGAAACAAACTGGTCAAACATCAGGGGAAATTGAAGCAAGCGGTGAAAAGCTGGCTGTAATTTTGTTTGAACCTTTATATAGCACCTTAGCAAACTAAGGCATTTTTGCCTTGTTTCCGTAGAATGTATTGCTTTGGACTAGCTAGGTCTTCCACTTCCTTTCCCATGCCTGTCATTGCAAAAGGTTGTAGGTTTAGGCCCCACTCTTTTGTTTTCTCAATAAACCAGATAAATTCTGGAAAAGTCTGAAGCACATAAATTTCTTTTACTCTGAGAACTGTTGGCATTCAGAAGGCATCTCTGGACTTTTTGACTGGAAGGGCCCTTTTATATGATTTTTTGTCTGCTTTTTGTTTAGAAGAGGGAACAGAGCCCTAGAGAGAGAAATGAGGCTGAACTAGAATTAAAACGCTAGTGGTCTAATAACTACCATCTAGTGTTCTGTTAGCTCACACTGCATATTATGTTTTTTATTGTCGTTTTAAATTTTAATTAAAAATTTTTTTTTAACATTCAAGAAAGTTTTTAAATTATAGTTGACATTCAAATTATATGTTAGTTTCAGGTGTACAGCATAGTGGGTAGACATTTATATAGCTTAGAAGGTGATCCCTCAATAAGTCTGGTACCCCCCACCCCCCGACACTATACATAGTTATTATAATTGACTATTTTCCCTGTGCTGTATTTTACATCCCTGTGACTATTTCATAACTACCAATTTATAATTCTTAATCTCTTCACCTTTTTCACCCAGCCTCCCCACCCCCTTCCCACTTGACAACCATCATTTTGTTCTCTGTGTCTACGAGTTTGTTTTGTTTATTCCTTTGTTTTTCATATTACACATATGAGTGAAATCATATGGTATTTGTCTGTCTTTGACTTATTTCATGTAGCATGTTATGTTTTGAATTGGTTGTTTCTCTTCTTGTAAGAAGACCTCAAATCCCAACTGCCTATTTTTGCCAGCTGTCTCCTTTTGCCATTGTTAAATCTGTTGGTCTCATCTTGCCTCAACCTCCTTGTCCCCTTCTCAGGTAGATCGCATGTCCTTTCCCTGTGGCTGCTCCCGAGACGGCTGTGGGAACATGGCGGGGCGTATTGAATTTAATCCAATCCGGGTCCGGACTCATTACCTCCACACCATCATGAAGCTGGAGCTGGAGAACAAGCGGCAGGTGAGCCGCCCACCGGCCCCAGATGAGGAGCCCTCACCCACTGCCAGCTGCAGCCTGACAAGAGCACAGGGCTCCGAGACACAGGACTTCCAGGAGTTCATTGCTGAGAATGAGACAGCAGTGATGCACCTACAGAGTGCAGAGGAACTGGAACGGCTCAAGGCAGAGGAAGACTCCAGCGGCTCTAGTGCCAGCCTGGACTCTAGCATAGAGAGCCTGGGTGTGTGCATCCTCGAGGAGCCCTTGGCTGTTCCTGAGGAGCTGTGCCCAGGCCTGACAGCCCCCATTCTCATCCAGGCTCAGTTGACCCCAGGATCCTCCGTCCTGTGTTTTGCCGAGAACTCAGATCATGCAACTGCCTCAGCAGTGAACAACCCGTCCTACTTGAACAGTGGGCCCCTGGTCTATTATCAGGTGGAGCAGAGGCCAGTCCTGGGGGTGAAAGGAGAGCCTAGTACAGAAGAAGTTCCACCCTCTTTCTCCAAGGAGAAGGATCTGAATGTCTTCTCTCTCCCTGTTACCTCACTGGTGGCTTGTAGCCCCACAGACCCGGCTGCCCTCTGTAAACCAGAGGTGGGGAAAACATCCACTCTAGAAGCACTAGTGCCCGAAGATTGTAACCCTGAGGAGCTGGAGAATGAAGACTTCCGCCCCTCTTGGTCCCCCTCAAACCTCCCCTTCCGCACGGACAGCGAAGAGGGCTGTATGGTGGAGAAGACCTCACAGCAGAGCGAAGACCGGCCCCCTGAAGATTCTTCCCTAGAACTCCCTCTGACAGTGTGACACAGGGATGGTGATTCTGCCTCTTACCCATTCTCTATTTATTCCCTTATTTTATCTAACACCATTTCAAAACAAAACTGTAGAAGCAGCTGCTGCTCACATGTTATTTTATTGGGGTCTTTAAGGAACAGGTGAGAAAGGATCGCACAAGTATTTTTTAAAGGGTAAACAGAACAAAAGAGACCAGCCCCAGGTTGATCTGGGGGATAGTCTTGGGGCAGAGGAAGCTGCATAGTGCCGAATACTGAGTTTTCTGGGCCATCGGAACAAAGAACTAGGATCTCACAGGAGACACTGGGTAATTCAAGCAGCTCTTCTTTATGTAGGGACCAGAACACATAATTTGAATAGCATGGCAAAGCCCCTTCTCTTCTCCTGAACTCCAGGTGGGGTACAAGCTCATTTTCATTTTCTTCAGTGGTTACTCTGATATCCCCTTTTGGTATGTCTTAATAATGCAGTTGGAAATGTCACCTGGTCGAATCTAGAGAGGAGTGGGTAGAAGGGTCTGTTTCTGTAAAAAGCCTCCAGGATTTATAAAAATTTAACCACCTTTTCCTGGCGCCCCTATTTGGTAAATAAGTTAATATTTGACACGTTTGGTGTTCCCTGACCTATTCCCCACACTGGGGATTCCTGGTCTGTAACTTGAATTGTTTCTTTCTCATGTTCTTAGGTACTAGAGTTTAACTTGTCATTCGTGTCCCCGCACTCGCCCTTCTGCCCCCATCCTTTTTCCTTTAAAGAAAAATAGCTACATTGGCTGGGGATGTGGTATAAAGAGCCCAAGTCTTCTGTGTGTGTCTAATATTAGCTCTATCAGGCAGCTCTAGACTGGGGCTCACACATCCCCTGGGGGGCATATATGGAGCATTACTTGTCCAAAGGAGGCAGAATAGGCTGCTCTCTAGAATGAAGATGACTTAGTTTGTGCCATGTTTCCTTTCACCCAGGTCTTTTTTCCCTGCCTTTGGAAGATTTGAGCTTTAAAGGAATATAGGATGTGGCAATCTAAGGTCACCAACTAGTTATTTTTTGTTGTTTGGGTTTTTATTTCTGCATCTACCCTCATGGTCCTTCTTGGACATACAGGGCTAGAGAGTTCTTAATGCTATTCCAGTTCACCCTCCAAGAATTGCAAATATTTATTGGACCTCCCCCCCCATCTTGACATATAAATATTGGAAGCCAAACCAATTCTTCAATGCTGCATACAATTGGAAATGTCAGTTTCTAGGTTCCAAAGAATTCAAGTTCTGATGACCACCTTTGAGGTCTATAGAATGGGACTCAAATTTAGTTCTTACCTCTACTGGGGGATATGGTTCCTATTCCTCTTATGTCTAGCTTATGTTCTGGATGTGTTCCATTGAACACCACTGAATTCTTTTTATTAGCAAAGTTATCTTTGCCTTTGTTTTAAAATGGAGGCAATAGTGAGCAAAACACTCTTCTCTAACATCCTTTATGCCATGCTTCACTCTGATGTGGTTTATTAAACAGGAAAGAACAAAGTGAAAAACATTTTTTTTGGTGGGAGACATAACTGTTCCTACTTATCTTGCTCATAAAGCCTTTTCTTGTGGGATATTACAAACCTGGTGTCTTAAAGCAACCTTCACGTATGTCACAGCAGCACTTCACCTGTAGAATCTCTAAACTGAGCCTGAAAGGCCTTGTACTTAACACAGATACATCTTTTAAACCCATTTCGCCTCTCCTTTTCATTCCTTTTTGCTGCGTTTTACATTTTGCAGAGAGTTCTTAAGTATATAGGTCCTTATTCTCTGCTCTCTAGCCTCACGAAAAGTCCCCACCTTAGTCTGGTCCCCTCAAATACAAGACCGAAGCTTAACTGGGAATTTGACTATGAAGAATCTTTCTGAAAATCTGTATTAGAAGGGGAGGGTGAGCTCTATACAGTCTCTCCTTAGGAGGTATTCCTAATCTAGGAAGTGGATTCCAGCTGCTCAGTAAGAGACACATTAACCTTTGGGATCAAACCAAGAATTTGAATCTAATTATTAAACTCATTGCCAACCCTCAAGATAATGATTTTTCTGAAGAAAATAGATTCTTAATCTAAGTCCATCCCTTAATTTTACAATTCCGACTCATACCGATCCCAAGCTTTTAAATGCTAAATATTAACATTTAGCATTAACTGTTTTGCCAAGCAAAGGGCCTTTCCTATACAATTTAGTCCATCTCATTTCTGGTGCTACTTGAGTTGGACAGAATTGTAGCTCATTGTTGCTAGAAAAGCTAGGCCTCTGACCACAGAAGCAGATAGCTTCAATCCCCGTTCAGTCCAGGCCTAGACAAAAGAAATAACTTTTTACCGCAACTCATTTTCCAATTTCCCTTCTCATTTACTGTACACAGGTAGTATTTTCAATGTGAATCCAAAGCTTATCTGGTTCTCTGAAAACAATTTTTTTGTTTTTGCCTTTTAGGTCCTTTACATTGTGATAATGCTGTATTTAAAGAGAATATTTAAATGTAATATTAAAGAAATATTCAAAAGAATGATGTGTTATTCTTCATCTCGGCAGGCCACAAAATTCAGTTACTTGTTAGGAAAGGGATGTTTCTCTAGTATTGTATACAAAACTAATGAGATCAGTTAGGAATGAATGCTAACAATAGAAATCTTTTATGGTGGAAAAATAGAATGTTCTCTTTGGAGCACCAAAAGCTTGACTTGCATTATATGCCCTTATGCACCTCTTCAACTGAAACAGGCCTTGATGGAGCTTCCTGCCCTGTTGGAGCTTTTCTAAACTGTCTGTAGTCCCTCCTCTTGGGGCCCATTTTCTAATTCCATTACTCATTCATATATATATATATATATATATATATATATATATATATATATATATATATATATATTATATATATCATATATATATCATATATTATGTATATGATATATATTATATATATTATATAATATATATATGAAATGCTTTATTCCTAGTCATTTAAAATCGAGCAAGAGGATCAACTTCAAATCAGTTCATAACTTCCATCCCATCAGAAAGTTCTACTCCAGCCAATTACCCTCCCCATTAGTTAGTTTACGTTAGTCTCAGAGCCTTAGCAAAATAATTAGAGTACACATAAGTAATTTCCAGCGGCTGATTTCAGGCAGTTTTTACTTGGGTTTAAAAACAGTGCTTCATGCATTTACAATAAGTTAACTACAGGTCACTGATGTACATACACAGACGAAAGCTAAACCCACCTTACTATCTGGATGCAGACCTCTCCTCTCCTGGGTTGAGTAGTAATTAGTGCCTTACAGGTTTGCTCCATGGCCTAAAGAAGGCAGCCATTGTCAGTTACAGTTAGATGGCTGCAACACAGTGGAGGTAGTGAAGAGTTTAAGACCCACAGGGTTGTAGTACAGCCCAGAAATTAAGACCAGGGTGTGAAGGCTGTAAACACTGGGGCAGGGGTCAAGAATCACTTGTAGTTTCTTTTATCTTTTCCATTAGAATGTCCTCGTAAGTCATTCACCCAAAAAAAAAAAAACAAAGGATTTGAAAAAGAAAGGGAGTAGTTAGCCAGCCCAGTGAGGGGGACAAGAAAAATCACTAATTTTGGTCCTCTCAAAGGGTTGAGGAGAACACTGAAGTACATGCATGTAAATGCTCCAGTTTAAGTAGTACTGTTCACCTCAGCAGCCGGAAACTGCTTTTAACAAAATCATAGCTGAAAAAGAATATGGCAGTGGTAAGTCCTGGGCCAAACGATGAGGATTCCCACCGGGGGCAAGAGCTCACTTCCTAGGATCCGAACTTAACATATCACAGTCAAAGCCTTGTACAGGGGCTGCTGCCAGCTACAGCTAATTCCAAGGAAGTTGGGATGACACCACACATGGGCCATCTCTGGTGAGGGTTTGTTTTAGTTCCAGCTCCCACATGGGTACCACATTATAAAGCCTGTGGCACCCCCTCCTCTGCCTTACACACATCTAACTGCACACAGATTACTGACAAGTGCCGTTTGGTCCGATGCTGCTGTATTGTGTGACTGCAGGACAATGCCATCTGCTCCATGTGCACTCAGCGCCTTGTCCCAATGTAGTTGGTGGAAAGCAGGAACACGTTGTGTAGCAAGAGGGACAGCTCAGCTTCTGAAAACACCATCAATGTTAGTGGTTTGGCCAAGGAACAGTTTGCCTTCTAACTACCCTGATGCCCAGGGCTTGAAACTAGAGGTGGGAAGCCACCTTCGGGAAGGCGTGACATTAAGAGGCTATTGTTCTCAAGTTCACCTGCTTCGTTCCAGTCTTTGCATGTATAATGTCCTTTCCTTCCACTACACAGTCCTATCTACTCATCCTCATTTCTTGACTCTCCTGTGATAGCAGGAGAAAATTCAAAGACAGTAATGGTACTAAACACCAATGTCACCCTTCTAGATTCTTCTGGTAGAAGCTGGTCATCTGGGGACGTTTTTCAGCTCCAAGGACATTAGTAGGCATACCCTGATAGTCACAGTTTAGGAAACATCAAGGTCTAGCTAAAGGTTCCAAACAGGAGACCCACAGGCCTAATACATACCCTTAGATACTATTTTTAGTCAACTGAATGTTTTTGTTTTGAATCTGAATGCCTTTAGACCAAAGCTTCTTAACTGAGACATTTCTGTTCTCCCCACCAAACCAGACATCTGGCAACGTCTGGAAACATTTTTGGTTGTCAGCACTGGGGAGAAAGGGTACCACTGACATCTAGTGGGTAGAGGCCAGGGATATCGTTAAACATCTTATAAGGCAGAGGACAGGCCCTTAAAACAAAGCATCAGTAGTGCCAAGGTTGAGAAACTGCTTCAGACAAGCATGCACTCCTCATGCTCCCACAATCCCCACTATTTCATCTTGTCTTGTATCATTACCTGCTTAGCCCCTTTAGGCAAATGAGTTTGTGCCCTTTCAATTAGACATATATGTTAGACAAGGGTCTCACAGTATTCAATAATTAACTCCAAAATAATCTTAGAATAAAATACAAAAATGACTTGTATTTTAGTGGCATGACCATAGGGATTTGTCTTACCTTTCAGACTGCAGGAAATCTGTAGCCATTCTCCGAGCCAAGTTCGACACCTCTCTTCAGCAATATGGGTAGAATTCAGACCACGAAGATAACAAGCCTGTAACACTCGGAAGGAAAATGATCCTTAATAATCATAGAGCCAGTATGCCAAGGAAGTGTAAACCCACACCACAAATAATCCAAAATCCCCTTTAAATAAGTTACAACCTCATCCCAAGAAACCTTTCACTATGGCAATCTGAACTATGACGAACAAGATGACAAGCAAAGATGCCTATATAATCTAAAACAGTAGATCTAAAGTGTATTGTCCTTGATTTCTGAAGGGCCAGAAGAAACAAACCAAAGTTACTGTGGGAAGTTCCTTCCCACTAGTTAAGTTCACTGTGAAAAAAAGATCTAGAAACGAGGTAGGAGAATAAAAAGCTTGAGTTTTGCTATAAACAAGACTAGGGGCTCTCTAGCCCCATGAACTCAAGAGCCCACCAAAGAGTGAGGCTCCCAGCCCCATGAACTCAAGAGCCCACCAAAGAGTGAGGCTGATATTGTAATCCAGCTCTTACCGATCTCACTTCCTGAGCAGTCAGCTGGCCAATCCCCAACTTTGCCAAAGCCTTGTCCAGTTGGTGAATCACAGTGGTATGAGCCTTTAAACGGTGTCTCAACAAGAAAGAAGGCAGATAAGGTGTGAGAAGCATGGCTCGACTCAAGGCTTTCTGTGACACAACAATATAGAAGAAAGTCAACATTGTATTACTACAAGCAAAGCCCGGAATGGAAGGAAGGTGAGGCTGTGGAAAAGAAAAAACTTCAAACTGCTCTCACCAGTTGCAAAGCATGGAGTTGGTTCATACTCAGAGGATGATTAGAGAAACACTCTCTCAGAGCCAGGATGTCATGTATTGCTGGATGGGTACCACGCTGTAGCTGAGAAAGTTAAGAGATTGGTAGATGTTATCAATGTCTTGACTAGCCCTCTCACCTAGTTTTAGTGCAAACTGGATCTAACAAGATTCCTAGTTTGTAGGAAGGGTTAACTGGAGGAATACCTTGGTGCACAACTCTGTCACATGCCACCGGAGTCCTGCATCAGAAATGAGAGGGATAATTTTTTCTAAATAACAAAGAATTTCTGGGTGGGACTGCTTCCGGAGAGCATGATAGATATCTAAGAAATCAATCTGTTGCTTGGCAGTCCAGAAATGTTTGATCAGTAGTTGTCTAGGAAACAGGTACCTGAAAGGAAAAGGAATCACAGAGTCACTTGCTGAAACTGGCATCTTTCAAAGTGAGCAAAGAAAGCACTTGGCAAACATAATACTAGGAAGAGATGAGACACTGTTTCCCTACCTCACTGTTCTTTTTTTGCAAATGAGTATCAGACCAATGTTTGAAGATACACTGAAGCACAATTTAAACAACATTACTGAGATTATGTGCTAGGAAGCAGTAGGAGGAAGCTAGGAGGAGCCTCGCATGTAGCAATCAGATAAAATCACTCCTTTTGAACTAAAGCATATAAAGAACAAATTTTGGACAGAGCTGGATACCGTATGTGATGTTGACAACCTCAAACAGTAGTACAGTCCTTATGAGTACACAAAATGGAAAAGGTAAATTTGCTTTTAATTCATGTATGGTGGTAAAACAAGGCTACAAATTCTCTGGCACTCCTCTTATTGAGAAGTGAGATCTATGACCCTTTTTAAAATCTGGGTGACTGACTTAACCAATACGAGAGAGGTGAGTCTTTGTGACCTCTAAGGTCACACTCACTCTTGGAGCCCTGAGCTGCCATTTGAGAAGTCCCATTACCCGAGGCTACCACATTAAGGCCACACTGGTTGGCAGTTCCAGTCTTCCAGCCATCTTTGCTAAAACACCAGACAGGGAGAGTTTAAGTCACCTATACTTACAGCTATCCCAGTAACCTAGGTGTTACTGAGTGGCTTTTATGAACCTTGGGCCAATGAAAAGATTGGAACATGAAGTTTGATAACATCTACCTAGCTTCTGAAATGGAAAGTTCTTAAAATATTAATTTTTAAAAATCTATATATCTCCAATATGCTGGTATATAGACAAAAGTCTATACTCACATTAGCAAGAAGACCAGGTAGTTGGCAAAGGGTGGAATGGAAATAATACCTAGGAAAAGACACTTGGTGACGTCTCGACGGAACTAAGCAGAAACAAACACAGATGGAGTTTTAACCCAAGTAAGTTCTTAATACAATGGACAATCCCTCCACCCCACTGTGTAGTGAACGTCTATTAAAGGCCAGTAAAGGATCAAGGTTATTTCTATCTACCTCTATTTGGTAAGTTCCTGGAGGACAGAAGCCCTGATTTTTCAATTTTATATTCCAAATAACGTCTAGTACAGGGCCTGACATTATACCAAATCCCTCTGAATTCTTCCTGATCTGCAGAATGGATCCTAGATCGGTACTCTGTTTCAAAAGTACCCAACAAGTCACCACCAAATACTGCTTTCCTACTGCCTTTTGGATCCTTGCAGATTTTCATATGTTCAAAAATGAATTGGATTTGAGCGTTTTCAACTTTTATTCAGAAAGTGTGTGTGCCAGAAACTCTAGTGAGCTCTGCTTTGGAGAGCTACAACTCTGAAAGAACTCAGTTCTGAAAAATAATCTGATGCTCTCAGTTCAATACTTTGATCTCGCGGTAAAGGGCAAAAGCCTAATCAGTGGTGAACAAGATAGGAGAGAAAACAACTTGAGATCTTGGTTAACTTTAATCACCTCACCATGAACTTCTGGATATCTGACCCCAGCCCATACCTGTCTCAAATGCTCCATCTCCCGGTATGAAAGTTGATGAAACTTTATATTGTGCTTCCACATATTTGTCTTTATTCTTCTAGCCTTTTTGGCATCAGCCCATAACATCTGCAATCCTGCCTCATTAAAGTAGAGGACAGAGTGTGATGTTACCCCAGTTTGAATCTTACCACAGCTTCCTACTCCATGTTCACTCACAACACACACACTTGTCCCTCCCCAATACTACTCTCAATCAAAGCTTCAAACTAGGTCATTTGAAACTCTTGTGTGGCCAACCTTTATCTCTTTGTCATCCTTTTTTTCCCCCAGCACATCACTTTCTTCTAGCTATGAGGCCCTTCTGTGATCTGCTATGGAATGGTCTCCTTTTTCTGGTTCAATACTCATTCTCTTTTTAAAATAAAAATTCAAAGCTCCCTAATCTCAAGATATCTTGCTCAATTAACCCTATGTATTTCCCAACCATATATTAGCTTATCTCCTTTCTAGAACACTTTGTTAATTACTGTTAATTCAATGTATTTCTTTTCTATAATACGATTTTTCTCTTCATTCTATAATTCTTATTTATCTAGAACTTTAGTTTTTAAAAATGCTTTCCTATTTATGAATGAAATGATATAATGTCTAGGTTGACTTCAAAATAATATTGGAGAAGGCATGTGTATAAATGAAATAAGATTGGAGGCCACAAGTTAATTGCTGAAGTGAAGATGAGTACATGGAAGTTCAATTTATTACTTTCTCTACTTTTATGTATGTTTAAAATTTTCCATAATAAAATGCTTAAAAACAAACTATCCAAAATGCTTTCAGACCCTTTTCTCATTTGATCCTAGTTATAAACGTGGGAGCAGACAGGCAGCCATTCTTATCTCCACTTTACAAGTAAGCATGAGCTATTTTGCAAGGCCATGGAGCTAGTAATAATTATAATACTCAGAGCTGACAATGTGGTAGTTTATTGTAATTGGTGTTATGATAAAAGTGTAGAGTATAGAAATAGTTATAGCTACATTTATTGAGCATTTACTATGAACAAGGCTTTAAATACTTTACATGTGTTGCTTTATTTAATCTTCACAACCATGTGGTCAATAGGTAGGTCCCATTATTATCCCCAATTTACAGATAAGAAAACCAAGGGATAGAGAGGTTAAGTTACTAGTCCAATCACACAGCCAGTGACAAGCCAGGATTTGAGTCTGGCTCCGGAGTAGACACTTGACACTATACATTCTCCTAATAACTAGCAGAGTTTTGATTTGAACCGAAACATTCAGAAACCAAGTACTGTAGCACTATTTCCACAACATGCTACTTAGGATAGATTTGTGATAAGCATGAAACAATATTTTCTTTTGGGCCAAGTCAACTGATAAATCACAAGGCAGGTCTGTACATGACGAAGAATTTCTACTAGAGTCAGGTGTATGGTTAAGAAAAATGCAAAAACACCTATACTCCCCCTGGGTATTGTCAGAAGTTGTTTCTCATTATACCTTTCTAGGAACATCCTCGAGAAGTGCTAACTTGTAAGAATTAGTTTCATGCTCAAGTATTTAAGAAAAATAAGACATCCCAGCTCACACTCCCATAGCAAAACCTGCAAATTATTATCTTACTTATCCTAACTCTCTGACATTGCCCAAGAGCTGACTCTAGCAATTTCTATTTGTTTTGTTTTTACCTTTCATGAAAGTTGTGTACAGGATATAGAAGCGGGGGAAATGACGACCCAAAAAACGGTGGTATTTCCCATTAATCACTTTTGTCTTGGTCACCACATAAGAGATTAAGCTCTTCACATCTGCCTTTGGAGAAAGGTGAAGCTTTGAAGACCTACAAGGAAGATCAAAGAGACTATCTGGAAATCAGTCCTGGAAACCCCTTCGCATCTGGTGTCCCTAATGTAAAACACAGGCCTCAGAGAATGTATACTAAGACTTGAAACTTCCAAAAACCAAGGAAAACCTTGGAATCAAGAAGAGATAAGCAATCAGACTGAGAAAAACAAATCAGACAGATAAGAGAGAGGCCAGGCAGAAAGGAAGTCAAGGAGTGGTATGAGCCTGGAGAGTGCACAAGGCCTGAGGCCAGAGCAGCAGGATAAGCCAGACAGGTGGGATCGAGGTAAATATCGGTAAAAGCTGAGCCAAAAAAGGCAGGCTGACAGATAAACTCAGGACACGTGGGAAATTCAAACTACAAGGGACACTCAGTTGAGAGGATCAGGAAGCCAGGTCACTAGCGGAGACCGGGGTGCGATTTCTGAGCAGAAGAATAAAAACCCATAGGCCAGGGCGTGGAACCCTGAAAACTAAGAGACAGCATGCAAGCAAGGATGAGACACTGGAAGGGCCTGAACGTCAAAAATGCTATTCTCTCTCCAGGCACCTCACCGAGGGTCCCCCCAGGCCAGTCCATAGCGAACAAGCTGCAGCCTCCGGTTGACATAAGATCCAGGGGTGACCGTCGAAACCCATAGAGCAGTCCGAGCCCAGCACACCCTGGAAAGCGCCATCTTCACCGCGAGGGAGGGGGAGAAGAGGCTCTCTTCAGGTCAAGGTTCACCGTACGTCGCGTCCTTTCGACCACGCATGCGGCCTCTCCTGAGAGCCTATTGGTCACCATAGACCGCTTGCCCCGCGCTAACGCGGCGCGGGAACCAAGGCTGAAGATTAAGTGTGAAAGCAAGACTGTGATTGGAAGCAGACAGCACTTCCTTGTTTAAAAGCGCCGGAAGCGGGCTATCCCCGGGGGGCGAAGGCTTGTGCCAATGGTAGGGTTTGTGATCTTGAGGACGTCCTCTTTTTGAGGTCTCAGTGACCCCTCGCGAGTCCCTAGCGCCGCCCTTGCCCTTTGTCGGTGTGCCAGTCTTCGGGGGCCTTGAAGCGGTAGATGCGGGCTGTTTCTTTAGCAGCGCCGAGGCCCACGGCGCTTCCCAAGGGACTGGGAAGGCCCGTCGCGCCCTCTAGTGGTGGCGGCAGGCTAGGCCGGGAACTATCCATTGCCAGTCGCGCGGTCCAGCGGCGAAGGTTGGAGGCCTGGGAGCGGCACCTGTGCGAACTAAGTCCGCTTTTAACTTTGGTCGGCGTTTCTCAGATTAGGTTTGTGGGAAAATGTCTTTCGTTAAGCGCTTCCTCAAGCCCAAACTCGGGTCTCGAATGTCACTTTCCTGAAAGGCCTCTGACCAAAACACACACATTTTCTCCTATCACCCTGTTTGTTTTCTTTACAGCACTTACCACTTCCGTCGTTTTATACATTCGTTTCCTTGTTTGGCCGGTTCCCTGAACTAGAGCAAGCATCTTGTCTTAGTCACTGCTATACCCAACCCCCAACACTAGGTGCCATACTTGGCACGTAGTAGGTGCTAGTAAACATTTTGAATAAATTAATAACTGAAACTGGGAAGGATTCCCAGAAGTGGCACTTAGCTGCCTCCAAGAGTTAACAGTTTACTTGAGTACATATGAATATTTACCCTCCGTGGAGGTAGTAGAGCATCCCATTTGGAACCAGGAGATCTAGGTTCAAATCTTAGCACTGCCATTTCCTTTAATGTATATGTGACCTTAGACATGTCACTTTAGCTCTCGAGCTTATTTCCTTTATAATAGTACCTATTTTATAACAGTTCTGTGAAGATGCAAGAAGAAAATGGTTGTGAAAGCTCCCACATCTGTATAACGCTTTATGGGTCGCAGTTTTATATTAGCTTAGGCTGTTTATGATTGTACCACTCATGTAGTCAAAGGAAAAGTTCAGTAAGTGAGTGACTCTCTGTAAGTGCTAGGAAGATGGGGTGGGTGGGATACAAAATTGACTAAAAATTGCCTGACTGTCTTCAGGCAATTCCTAAGTCCTCTCAACAACTATGTCTCTCAAGACTGTTCAGCCCTAAAATTCTAGAACACTCCAGGAAAAGTGAAAGGCAAATAGGAGTTTTGTGGAGGAGATTGGAAGGAACTGTGCCTGGAAGAATGGAATAGAGGAAAGGCATTTCGTGCAGTAAAACAAGATGACAGGAACACAGGAATTCAGATATTTGTTTATTGTTTAATGCCCCTCACCCCAGCTTACACTAAGTTTTGTTGGTTCTTCTATTACTTCAGTCATTTTGTTCTCTCTTCTGTGCCACTACCCTAGTCTAAGCTACAAGCCTCTGATCTAGACTACTGAAGTACCAACCTTACTGGTTTCCCTGTCATCTATTTTGGCCTTTCTACAGCCAGTTCTCCATGCTATAGCCAGAGAAAACTTTCTAAAATTACAAATCTTAGCTTGTTATTCCCCTTTATAAATCTTTCAAGTTTCCTCTGACTCCTAGAATAAAGTTCAGACTCCTTAACCTGGCCTGCTTTCCCAGCCTCATCTCATATCTCATGGCGTCTCTTTCCCCTTAGCTTTCTATACTAAGAAATATTGGCCTTTCAGTTCTGCTGTAGGCCAAGAAACTTTATGCCCCTGGGCTTTTGCACATATTGCTCTTTGCTTGGAGTTTCTTCCCTCCCACTTCCCTTCCTCTTAGCTTGTCTTTCAGGTTCCAGCTGAAATGCTAATAATAGCCAATATTTATTGAGCAGGTACTATGTGCCACGATTGTTCTTAGTGCTTTATGTGTATCAAGTCATTTAACCTCACTTAACTTCAAGAGGTCAATACTGTTGTTAGCTCAACTTTATAAATGAGGAAAGTGAGGTTAAATAACCTACTCAAGATTCGAGTCAGTCTGGGCAGACAGTCTGGGCACATGAATTACCGCTGCACTGTATGTAAACAGCATTGTTACGGGTAACTCTTTCTTAATCCCACAGACTTAGTTTCCTGTTACTCATCTTGTAGCTAACTATACTTACCCTTCAGAGTACCTAAAATGATCATAGTTAGTTACCTGTGGCACTATACATTTAATGACTCTGTTCCCCATTTGATTCTAAGCTCACTGTATTTCTAGTCCCTAGCACACTCCCTGGCGCAAGAGGTACTAATTAAGTATTTATTAAATGAATAAATACCTTATTTACCTGAATCTAAGGTAACATTTTTTCTCTCAAAATAATTCCTCAGGAAGTTGCTTTATATTTTATCTTCTCTTATTCACTGATAAGTAACTAAATAAATGGTTCATTTATTCACTAATTCCATAATTATTGAGCATCTCTCCCAGACACAGCATTGTTCTCTTTGCTTGGGATAAATCAGAGGTTACACAGATAAAAATTCCAGCCCTACCCAGTATAGTTTACATTACAAAATTGTTGAGAGATTGTTTGGAATTCTGCAGTGAGGCAGGACCCTTGGAGGGGCCTTATGTGAAGATTAGATTTGTTTCGGGGCCTCAGGTGTGAAGATTAGAGAACTTGATTTGATTTGAAAGATATTAGGGAGTCTGCATTTTGTCCAAGGGAATGACAATATGAAGGTGATGTTTGTAAAAATCAGACTGGAGTTAGAATGCATTGCGATGGGAAGAGACTGGAGGTTAATGATATATCAATAAGGTTTTTTTTAAGGATCTGGACCAGAGATAGCAAAGAACCACCAGACTGCCCCAAAATGAAGACCATCTTTAAGTGGTCCCAGATTTGTGGTGCAATAAACAGGAACCAGATTTAAGCTCCCCAAACCCATATGTCATTTAGCTTGTCATCAACATTTGTTGTTTATTTGGCAAACATTTGAGGGCCTGCTCTGTAGCCATTCTGCTAGGTTCCAGGAAAATAAAGGCAAATAGAGGCAGGCCTTTCCCTCAAAAAGCTCAGAGGTTTAGTAGAGAAGATTGACATTCAAAAATAATCATGTGATAGGTGCTGTAACAGAAATATGTCCAAGGTACAGTGAGAGTTGAAGGAATAGTAAATTGATAAATTCTGGTGGTGGCAGTGGTGGTAAATCCAGATGAAGCGAAGTCAGATTTGAACTAGATCATAGTGGATAAATTGGAGACTGGCAGACAAGTACTACGAGGAACGGCTTTCTGGGAAGAGGGAACAGTATGTACAAAGATTAGAAAGACTGGAAACTTCAGGGAAAGATAAATCTCTTACCAGTAGACATAATAATTGCAATGATTTGCCATCTTTAGATACTAATTCATTGAGTTTGACGGGCTGGTTTGGGGCAGGTTATTCTTCCCAAGGCACTGAAATAAAATCCCAGAATGAAAGACTTTTAATAACTAATGGATTGTAATTTGATACTCGGAATTCTGAGCAAGGTTAAAACTTAATTGCATTTATTTTTTCTACTGTATTAAAATATTTTAAAAGGAAAAGAACAAACAAAACTATAACATTCATCTATGTATCCACTACCCAAAATCGATAAATAATATCATACCTATTTTCTCCTATATCCCATTTACCTTTTTTCTTTAGGTGGCATCTTTATATCACTCCATTTTTAATACTTTGCATATATATCTTTGAATATATATAAAGCTGTATGTACATAAACAAATAGCATATGGTATTTTTTAATGTTTTAAAAATTCATATATTTGGTTTCATGTGGCATTTTTCTGTTTTGTTTCCCTCAAATTTGTTTTCAGCATTCATCCAAGTGATGATGTAGATCAAGTTCACTAGTTATAGCTGCTGTGTGGTGTTCCATCACATGAATACACTCTAATTTGTTTATTTGCTACTGATAGACATTTATATTACTTTCAATGTTTCATTATTACATACAGTACATTTTAGGGAACACTCTCAAAGGTAGCTCCTTGTTCTTATGTATAAAAGTTTCTTTTAAGAAACACGCAGTGTTTTCAGATTTTTTTTCTTAACCATAACTCATAGTAAGAAATATATTTTATATCCAAACCCAGTTTGTATATTTCCTATTACGAAATGCTGGACATGACCCACTCAATAGATTTCATAACCCTTAATGGATTGAAAAACACTGCTCTAAGGCAGTAAACTTTCTGGATCAAATGATATTTGCATTTTCAACTTGAGTGAATATCATCATGTTGCTCTCCAGGCATTTGTGTCAGTGTTATAGGGTATGAGAAACTTGGTTTCTCTACAACCTCACTGTGGACAAAAAGGGGCCTGTAATAAATCTAACTGAAAGTAACCTCTTAGGGTGATCTGATCATAAATTCCTAAGGAGCAGGTCATGGTCAGTAGTCAAGCTCCAGGCTGTAATTTTCTCAGTAACAGGTTTTTAAGCA
>NW_011889253.1:0-1381 GCF_000151845.1 Pteropus vampyrus
GATTTGATTGCACGTCTATGTAGCTCAACAAAGCTCTTTTTAAAAGTGTTTAAAATGTACGTCGTTTGCCCTAGCAATTCCATTTCTACACATACATACTACAGTATTTAATTTCTCATGTGAGAAGAGAGTGTTGCAGGGTAAAAGAATATAGTAATTTTTGTTGTTGGCCATATATTTTAAGTGCTAGAAGAACAGAGTCACAATTTATAGTTTTATTAATGGAAAAGACTACAAAGTTGAGGAGAAAAGCACTCACATTATCAGCAAGTGGGACTTCAAACTTTATACGAGATCACATCACAAGAATAGAAACAATCCCCAAATTCATGCAACTCTCTCTTTCATTGATTTTAATCCGAGATGTGTTATCTCATTCTACAACTGCGCTGACTTTTTGTCCAAGTCTGCAAAGAACATGGTTAGAAGCAACAGCCCTGGTAAAGTAGGTCAACTCATTAACCAAGCCTTAATCATTACAGCACCCTGTCACAAGGCCCTGAAGTTTTCAACTTAGTTTCACCTATGAAATGGGTAAACAAAAAGTTATATTAACTGATCACAAAAGCCAACACATGACACATAAGCTCTATGAGAGGAAGCTATGGTAGACGATGATCTAAATCTAGAAACAGAATGGTCTGGATTTGAAATACAGATGACACCGACAGTAGAGCTTAGTAATAAAATGCAGAGGATTATGGAGGCAGAATGTTCGGGTTCCAATACTGTTTCGACCATTACCCTGCATGTAGCACAGGGTCTGCATGCCCAAGACTATGTAGTACCATGGTTACGAGCACTTAGTGTGGAGCCAGGCTGCCTGGCTTTGAATCATAGCTCTTCCATTTATCATCGATATAGCCATGGGTATATCTCTTCATCTCATAGTTTGCCAGTTTACGGGTGAATTTCATCTGTAAAGCTAGGACAACAGCATCTGCTTAATAGGTTTGCTGTGTGGTCTCATACTCACAGGTGAACTGCTTAGAATTGCAAGGGCCTTCCACACGTTGGAGCGTCAATGTTCCTGGTCACTGTTAGCATCATGCCTGCATCTGTAGAGTCTTAATCATCCACCGTTATATATAGCTTTATCATTCTCATCAACAGCGGCAGCAGCAGTGGCAGCTAGAGATTCTTTTTACTTCTCAGAGTTCCAAAGCATCTCACTAGACAAAGAACAAGAGATCAGGGGAGTTAAGTCTAGCCCAAAAGTGCAAGCACACCACGCAGGAAAGTTTTGCTTCTGAAAAGGCACAGCTGGTAAGGGATAGTTTGGGATCGAAACCCAAGCAGTTGGCCTGCAGAAGCCATACTCTGAACCTCAACACCACAGCCGCCTCCTCAAAGACATGGATGAATTGATGGGATGGCTAGG
>NW_011889253.1:1431-3979 GCF_000151845.1 Pteropus vampyrus
CTCCACAGATTTCATGAGGTCAGGCCTCTCTATGTACTGGCCATTGTGCCTGAAAACTCTCGTCTTCCAAGTACTATAGGAACACAAAGGAAGGTCTGGAGCTCATGACGGTGCCCTTGGAAGGATTTAGGATAAATTTCCAAATACATGATTGATAGGTGTGATCTAGAATATGGCTATTCTTTCTATACATAGGTCATCTGACTACAAGTTGTAAGTGGCCAACCGCAAGCTGCGTTCAAAGAAGTAGAAAATTAAAAAACAAAAAAGCAGGGAGCCCTGCTAAAAATAGAAGAACATTGTGGAGCAGGCCACACACACACAAAATAGTGAAACAACAAGGACCACAAGGGATGAAAGAACTACAAATGAACAAAATACAATTAACAAAATGACAAGAGTAAATTCTTACCTATGAATAATTATATGTAAACTGGTGTGAGGTGATATCTCACTGTAGGTTTGCCAATATCCCTGATAACTAGAGAAGCAAAAATCCTCAACAAAATACCACTAAACCTAATTTGACATCACATTAAAAGAATCGTATGCCATAATCAAGTGGGATGTATCCCTGGGGATGTGAGCACTATTCAATATACGCAAATCAATCGATGCCACACACCACGTTATCGGAATGATGGAACAAAATCACATGATCATCTCAGTACATGCAGAAAAGTCATTTGACAAAATTCAACACACTTTCATGATAAAAACTTTGAACATACTAGGTACACAACATAATAATGGCCGTTTATGGCATGCCCACAACTAACAGATACTCAGTGGGGAAAAACTAAAAGCTTTTCCTCTAAGATCAGGAATAAGACAAAGATGCCCACTCTTACCACTTCGATTTAACATTGCACTGGGAGTCTTAGCCAGAGCAATAAGGCAAGAAAAAGAAATGAAAGATTAATATCAGAAAGGAAGAAGTAAAATGACCTCTGTTTGTAGCTGACATGGTCTTGTATGTAGGAAACCCTAATGACTCCACATAAAAACTGGTAGAATGAAAAAAAAATTGAGTAACGTTGCATGATACAAAATCAACATACAAAAAAATGAATGCATTCTATATAATAGCAGTGAGCCACCCAAAATTAAGAAATCAAGAACAAAATCCCATTTACAAAAGCATTGAAAAGAATAAAATACTTGGGAATGTGCTTAACTCAGAAGATGAAAATGTGAGCACTGAAAACTACAGAACACGGTGAAAGAAATTAAAGAAGACACAAACAAATAGACATTTCGTGTTCATGGTTCGGTAGCCTTTTTATTTTTAAAATGTTCGTAATCCTCAAAGCAATATACAAATCAGTACAATCCCTATCAAAATCCAAACGGCATCTTCACAGAAACAGAAAAGACAGCTCAGCAGGTCTTATCAAACCGCAAAAGACCAACGATCATCAATTCAATCTTGAGAAAGAAGAAAAAAGCTGGAAGCACCACACTTCCTGATTTCAAAACATATGACAAACTACGGTAATGAAAACAATATGGTTCCGGCTTCAAGACAGATATATATGTTTATATAGCAATGGAACAGATTAGAGATCCCAGTCATAAAAGCAAGCACATATAGTCAACTAATGATCCACAAAGATGTCATGAATATATACTGGAGAAAGTATAAGCTCTTTAGCTAATGGCATTGGGAAACCTGGATATCCATATGGAAAAGAAAGAAACTGGATCCTTACCCTATACCACACACAAAAATCAACTCGAAATGAATTAAAGACATAAAACGTGAAGTCCTGAAACTGTAAAACTCCTCGAAAACCATAAGGAAAAGCTTCATAACATTGTTCTTGGCAATGATTTTACTTACAGAATGTGAAAAGCACACACAACAAAAGTAAAAATAGATAAATGAGACTAGATAAAAATAAAAAGTTACTGTACGGCAACATGAAGAGCCATGGCAAGACATGAAGGCCAGGATCAGATTTGATCCTTCTGGTCCCTTGAGCTATGGATGCTTGTGTAAGCCAGTCACACTATGATTTGACAGGGAAAAAGCAGCTGGGTGGAGTCCAAGGCCCATCCTAACATAAATATCATCACACTGTTGTGATGGCACAGAGATCTACATCTTACTCTCTACACTTTATGATCGACCCCTGATGCAGAGACCGGCATATAGAGATGCTTGATAAATAATACATCAGTGAAAATTTGTTGGACATGGGCACTCAATACTACCCAATAATCATACTGTTTCCATAATACATACACTTCCTATAATCTGAGGCTATACCTCAAAATTATAACTATACTAGATAACGTGTCAATTACACAGAATTTTATACTCGTTAATGGAAAATTGGGAAACAGAGATGAGCAGGCCATTCCATGCCTCTCATTTCTCTGAGAAAATAAAGGCCACTGGACAGGAGCTCCCGTATCAAACTCCTGTCACCTGTCCTGCTTTCTCTGCCTTCTCTCTTGAAATAATTCAGGGACATTCAAGACTTCCACCAAGGCCAACCCCTCCACTGGGCACATTCCCTCTTGCCTCCATGAGGACTTTGCT
>NW_011889253.1:11064-11887 GCF_000151845.1 Pteropus vampyrus
CAAAGCATCTCACTAGACAAAGAACAAGAGATCAGGGGAGTTAAGTCTAGCCCAAAAGTGCAAGCACACCACGCAGGAAAGTTTTGCTTCTGAAAAGGCACAGCTGGTAAGGGATAGTTTGGGATCGAAACCCAAGCAGTTGGCCTGCAGAAGCCATACTCTGAACCTCAACACCACAGCCGCCTCCTCAAAGACATGGATGAATTGATGGGATGGCTAGGAGAAATTCGGATAACATCCCATTACAGAATCAGAGCCTAAGGAAATCCCGTCAAAATGAAAAAATGAGCAAAATCTGTCAGTTCAATCATATCACAGAAGAAAGTAGAAGGGACAAGGGAGACAACTGTCAGGCGCATGAAAACTCGCTCGCCAAAGACTCCTCCCTGTGGCCCCCTTGGTAAAAGTGGGGCCACTTAGAACATGCTACGGTGAGAGATTTCAGCTACAATCTGAACAGCATTCTAAGATAAAGGTGTACTGAGACTGGGCCACCTCTGCAGGGGTTCAAACTCCACTGGCAGAGAAGCTGCAGAGAAATGCAAGCACCAGGAAGGCCCCTCTCCCAAGGTCCTATTCTGAATTCACTGTAAATTTACTCTAGTGGAAGGAACTGCCTCCAGAGGCTGAAGCGCATAGAGATTAAGAATGTGAACTGAACTTGACTGCCTGGCTGTGAATTCTCCCGGGACATATAGTTGCTGTGTACCCTCTTTCACTCGTCCATGATTCCCTGACCTGGCTTTAACACTGAATGGTAATGCTATTACCTTCTTCATTGGTGTGTGTCGTGTGTCTGTGTGCGTGCGTGCGTGCGTGAGTG
>NW_011889253.1:12063-14796 GCF_000151845.1 Pteropus vampyrus
AAAAATAAAAGAAAAGTAACGAGATAAATTAATCTCCCTTGAACTATCTCTCCTTCATTCTCATGTCTTTGCTCCCTGTCAGGAAAATATGTTGAAAGAATAATCTATACTCACTTTCTCATCTCCTATTCTCTCCTCCCCCTTCTCTAATCAGGTTTTTAACCCCAACATGCTCCTGAAATAGCTTTCAGGATTACCAGTGACCTCCAGGTCACCAGGTCCATTGATCAATTCTCTATGCTCTCAACATCCAACCTCTTAGCACTTGACCCACTTAGTTACCCCGGGCTTCCTGACACGCTTTCTTCGCTTGTCTTCAGCATCGGCATCTCTGGGAGGAGGTCCTTCTCAGCCTCCTTTGCTAGAGCTTCGGCCAATGGCGACACACTAGAGTGCTCGACGGCCTAGTCCCTGTACTTCTTCTCTACTGACACATCAGTACTAAGGCTAAATTTCATATAATTGCCAATGACCCACATTTTCATAAATACATGGAGTTACAGACACAGATGTCCCATAGGTATCTCAAATCTAACACACACACACAAATTTAACATATCCTGAATTTCCTGCACACATCTGCTCTTTTCCCCACCTCCTCCATCTCTGAAATTCACAATTCTGTTCACCCAGTGGTTCAACACAAATCCTCTGGCACCATGCATAACTCCCTAATTTTCTATCACAACTCCCATCCAGTCCATCAGAAAATCCTATCAATACCTTCAAAACACATCTGAAATCCAATCATTTCTCACTCTCTCCAGTTCCACCACTCTATTCCAAAACACTTTCATTTTACAGCTTCAATATTACAGGAGATGTCTAGCTCACCTGATCCCTTCCCTCCTTGCTTACCAGCATCCGTTCTCCACATAGCAGCCATTTTTTAAAGATGTGTGAAATTTGTCTTTTGCTGAAAATATCCTAGTGGGCTTTTCTCTGCACTTCAGAAAAATCCAAACTCTCTGTCCTAATCTTCAGAGCTCTATGAAGTGTCTTCCTCTGTGCCCTCGTCATCTGCTACTCTCCTTCTGTCTCACCATGCTCCAGGATCTCATATCTCTTCATGTCCCTCAAACACATACACATGCACACACCCTTTTAGACTTGCTAAAATCAAAATCTGGTGTCTAAACTACATCCCTCCTGTATCCAAGAGCCCTTCCACGAGACACTCCGACACCAGAGAAGAAGCCATCCATGTGGACTGAGGGGCAGCAGATGTGGCGGTCCTCTGGAAAGGGAGCTGCAGTGGGGTCAACAGAGGCAAAGCTTGGAGCTCGCCTTCCACAGTCCTTGACAAGATTTTTCCACATACCTGAGCAAGGGTAGTTTGGGGCTCATGTTGGTTAGGTAGATAGAAAGTCAGATATCGGCAGGATGACACCTGATTGGAAAGGAAGGCAGTGGAGACAGATACGCTATCCAGATGCCTGCCTTCAAAGGGGAAAGGGGCAACTGAAGGAAAAACCAATCTTGTTGGGTGGGAGCTGTTTACTGTAGGCTATGACTTGGGCATTTTAAATACTGATAGATATTAGCCCTCTAAGAGAGAGGACCTAAAGACATTGGAAGAGAGGAGACAATCAATAGTGTGAAAAAGACTTCTTAGAAACAAAAGCAATGGGATCTGAAACACAAATGTGAAAGGTTAGCCTTAGGAGAAGGCCACTTCCATTCTAAGGAGAGGGGAGGAGGACATGATAGGTAAGGGTATGGTTTATCTTCAGGATCCGTTGTTAAAACAAACACCAAAAAATAATAGCTTTGGAAGGAAATGAAAAGCGACCTCACCCATACAACCCTACCTTCCAAAGAGAGACAGGCCTAAAATGGTTTTTAATAATGTACAATCTTCATAGAATATATAATTCTTATTTAAGAAATATAGACTTTATTTTTTAGAGCACTTGTAGGTTTACCGAAAATGGTGCAGAAGGGCAGATTTCCCATATGCCCCATGGCCCGCACATGCACAGCCTCCCCTGTTATCAACACCCCCTGCCCAACTGCTACATTTGTTACAGTCGAAGAACCCGCTTTGACACATCATTATCACTCAGATTCTATGGTTTACCTTACAGTTCACTCTTGGTATTGTACATCCCATTAGTTTGGAGAAAGGCACAGTGACATGTATCCACCAATATAGTATCATACAGAGTAATTTTCTGCCCCCCAAGTCCTCTGTGCTCTGCAATAATTCTTATTTTAAAATGTGCAGGAGCACAACGAATGAAAAAAAGTTTCCCAGTTCTTCATATAAAGCCAACAGGAAAGTGATTCCCAAAAATGACAAAACGGGTATAAAGGGAGAACTGTAGACCAATTGAGGATGCGAAAAAATATATATCTAAAAAAATTTAGCAAATAAATCCAGCAGTACATTAGAAGAAATGTACATCCTAATCAACTAGGGATCACTTCTACAAAGTAATAACAGCTCAGTATTAAAAACTGATTCATATTTTGTCCATCCTGATAGTTTAAAGGAAAAAGCTGTATGAGAAGCTTGAGCATGTTGAAAAAGCATTCAAAACATCTATCATGCCTGATTTTTAAAAACATCACCACTTTATCAACAAGGTATTTCAAAACAGATGTCAGTTTCATGCTTTCCACCAAAACGAGAACCAAATAAGAGCTATAACGAGTCTTTCTTGAATTTCAAGGTGCTCGTTTTTATATTTTAACCTTTCTGAAGATGATAGGCTATGCATAATTTGATTT
>NW_011889253.1:19336-22497 GCF_000151845.1 Pteropus vampyrus
GGTACCTTCCTAGAGCCACAGCTGCTGTGAGCACTCCTCTTCTGGAGTCCACCCTTCAGAAGAGACATTCAGCTTCGGTCATACAGTGGAACATGGTCCTCTCGACAGAGCTGGACTGTGCACCACGTACAATGAGATGCAAGGCCTTCTTCTGTCGCAGCTTCTGCCTCCTGCCACCCTCCAGTCACAGTGGCCACTAGAGAACTGCTTCTGCTTTTTCACCTCCGCCTCTGAGATGCTAAACTGCTGGTCAGTACCCTCACAAGAGCCTCCCCTGCCACCGGGGGAGCCTGCAGTTTCCCACAGCCCCTGAGCGAGCCCAGTGCGTGCAGCCACCTCCCACCACGGGCCACCCAATGGGGATGCGACATGTGTAGTAGCAGTCAAAGATTCGGTGAGTGAGCAGGTGGGATGGCCTGGTCCCTCCCATCAATGGCGAGAATGGAAGTATGGTGGCCATCTGGGAATCACTCTCAATACAGGCCCTTGTGAGCTCCTCGGGGAGTAGAGAGGATCATTTCTTGGGTTCCCCAGGAGGGCTAGGTTCCTGGCTTCAATTTCTCAGGGATCCAAACCTCCGTGCCTCAAAGGGTTTTTTGGTTTTCATTTGTTTGTTTGTTTTACCTTTGTCTCTGGGTACCTCTTAACTCCTTCTATCCAGTTACTGAGGAAGGGATTGGAACACAGTGAGTGGGTTCTTCTCCAAATCTCTGTCTGAACTATCCATCATCACCTCTAAATCTACTACACATCCTTTGGCCAAACTCATTCATCCCCTTCTTTACTGTATCTTCATCCTCTCCCTCTCTGAAAACTCATTCCCATCATCACCTATATATCCTTTGTAAAGCCCTTTCCAGGGCCCACACATCTCCCTCCAGCTCCTGACCCAATCTTTCCCGTTTCTGCTCCCCAGTAGGATAAGGTGATGATGCGTTTGCTTAGACTTCATGTCTCCGCATTACCCACCTCTAGTGTCCTTTCCTAACCTCCAGTCGGAGTTATCTTTTAAAATCTAAAATATGGTCATGGATGTTTCCTCCAGACGTGAGCCTCATTTCTCCATATTTCTTAGCAGAGTTCCTGAGACTCTGGTGTAGGTTTTCACTCTTGTTTATTGACTGACTGACTCACTGACAGACTCTCCATGCTTTATGGCAACTGCCTTTCCCTTGGCCACATGTCGCTCCATTAGAAGTTTCCTGAAGGCAGACCCTTGTCTGTCTGGCTTTCTGGGTCACTCAAGAACTGCAAGTTAAAGGGAAACCACTACAAGTCTTTCAAAAAGGAAGAGATCCAATGTTGAAATTCGGTGCTGCCTGATCAGAGGAGCAAAGGTCAAGGCGATGGGTATCATTGAAGACTCAGGGCCATGCAGGAAACTGTGCCAAAGCTAGAGCTTTTCTGATGCCCCAGAGCTGGAGACCGACAGGGGAATGTGGAATCTAAGAAAGCTCAAGATGTCCCTATCACTGAAGACTGCACTAGCCTGCCACAAGTACTGCCAGAGAAAGAACAGACTCAGCCTCCCTTTTGACTCTATATACTTTAGGAGATCCTCTCACGGTAGATTATAACTGGAAACTTGACAGCAAAGGTTTCTAGGGATTCGATTTCAAAGCTTCCAGTCCCTGAGTTATTGAGGGAGTAGTAAAGAGCCTGAGAATGGGGCCAAGTGCAAACAGAAAATCTGGTGCTGTTTCCACCATACTTAGCACTGTGACTGTATCCATAGTACTTAGCACTGTGACTGACAGCACAGTAGTTTTGTAATTATGCATTACATGGACCAATTGTATGTGTGTGTGTGAGAGGTATTTTGAGTATGGAACATTTTAGGTATGGCCATAGAAAGTCATACGCTATGACTTCTTATATTAAGCCCATTGCTAACTTATCACAGAACTCCTTGGTAATCATTACAACTATTTATTGAGTACTTAACCAATTATGCCAGCTAGTTGTTCCGCTAAATGCTTTACACTTATTCATTTTCATTTAATAAGTATATGTTGAGTGGTGACTGTGAGCTAGACACTGTTATGGGGACTTTGTGGAGCTGACATTCTTTCAGGAGGAGTGAAAGTGTGATGGTAAACATAATAAATAAATAAGAATACATGGTACAGGGGAAGATAATAAGTGCTATGGGAAAATACAGCAGGGCAAGGGGGTTCTGAGTGCTGGAAAGGGTTTGGGTTGCATTTTAGAGTGGGGTGGTGTGAGCAGGCCTCATCGGAAAGCAATAGTTGAGCCAAGTCTTAAAGGAGGCGATGAGGTTCATAAGGCAACTCTTTGGGGGAGGATCTATCAAGACAGGGACCAGCTCGTGCAAAGATTCTGAAGCAAGCGTGTGCTTGCTGTGTTCAAGGGGAAGCTAAGTGGTTGGAGCAGAGTAAGTGAGATCTAGGCTAGCAGGAAATGTGGTCACAGAGGTCATAAGGATTCAGGCTGTGTAGAGCCTTTTAAGCCATTGTAAATCCTTTGGCTTCTATACTACATGAGATCTGTAGTCCCTGAAGGGTTTGGATCCTTAGAGGAGTGATGAGTTATGGCTTATGTTTTGAAAGTAACATTGTGGCTGCTTGGGTGGATAGGCTATGGTGGGCTTAAATGTGAAGCAGGGAAACCAGTTAAGAGGGTACTGCTTAGAGATCCTTGTGAGACACAATGGGCACTTTGGATAAAACCTGTATGCCCTTCTGTTCTGCAGAGAGAAGCAGCAGGAGAACTGCAAAGAGGATCATCTGCTAGAGGAGATAGAAGGGGAGGGGCCCAGAACTAGGTGAGAGCAGTGCTGGGGCAACAAGGGTGTCCAGTGAAGTGGGCTGGAAGTGTTCACTGAGCTTAGGTGATCACTGGGGGTCGTGGGGTGGACTTGGGCAGCACCAGGTTGTGGAAAGAGTTAGAGAGTATGGTCTGGTCTTTCAACAAGTGTCCATATAAAAACAAATAAGAGAGAGAGATTAGGAAGGCAGGATTTTCCCTTAAGGTATTAGTGATAGCTAAGAGTTTAGAGTGTGTATTCTGTGCTGGATATAGTGCTGAGCCCTTTACATGCTGCAAATGATTAAATCCTCAAAGTTTTTCTGGTAGGTATTACTGTTATCCTCATTTTGCAGATGAGGATTCTGAGGCAAAAAGAAGTGGAATAACTTGCC
>NW_011889253.1:22757-32937 GCF_000151845.1 Pteropus vampyrus
TCAGATTTTCAAAGGCATAGGAAGCCCACCTTCATCCAAGGCCCCTGAAATAAAAGTGTGAAGGTCCTGTGCTCTGAGCTCTGGGGGACTTTTGAGAATGGTATGTGGAATACAGTGAGGCTGCCTAGCATCTCATCTACCCAGTAAGAATGTGATAGGTTCCTGGTCATTGTGGACACATCAGTAGGTAACTCAGATACCTAACACACAATAAATTGTTAGGTTGTAGTCCATGATAGACCAGTTCTCAATTGTGTTGACTTACTATGCATGCCTAACATAATTACTATTTTTATAATGCACAATGCACATAATAAACGGGGTTTTATTTGTAAAAAAAAAAAAAAAAGATGGCTCTGAGCAGTCATACTTCTCATGCTATATTACCTTGCAAATCTCTGATATAGAACAGCTATATAGTTAACATTAATGAGTGACCAGGATGGATAATGGCTAGAGGTGGGATATGGATTTTTAAAGAATGTCAGAGGGAAATGGTGAGGACTGGGCTTTGTGTCTTTTATAATGCCGTCCCAAGAATCTAACATGACTACTCTTATGAAATTTGACATGTTCCTACAGTGGTTACCTGACTGTGGTCAGTCTCATATGACAACAAAAGAAACTGAGGCATGGAGGTTTATGAGAAGAATCTAGGTCACATACTCCTTTTCCTGAGTAGCAGGGAAGGCTCAGTCATCCAAGTTTCCTCCTATCCCATGTAGAACCATATAAAGACACTAAGATACTGTGTTCGGTGTCTAAAAGAAATTGGAGAGGGATGAGAAATATCATTAGTGTACAGTATTTTACTAACTAAAGAAACTAGCAAAACTGTTTTGTTTGGTTTTTTTTTTTTTCTCTAAAGGGATTGCCTTCCTAGGAAACCCAAGGCAATCACCTAGGAAATAGATCAGGAAAGGTTGGGTGATATAAATTAAACACATAAAAACATAAATTTTGCATACTCTTCTAATAAGTAGGAAATATAGTAAAAATAAAATGTCCTATTTAAATTGGTCGCAGACATTGTAAAACATCTTTAAATATAATAAACTTTTTTTAAAGGAAAAATGTATATGTAACTTTTAATGAGCTCCTGGTTTGAACACTAAAATAACCTATTAAAATATTATTTTTTTTGGAAAGGAAGACTAATTTTTGAAATAGTGTCAATTATCATCTAAATTAATCTACGAATTCAGTGCAATCCTAATTATAAATCACAACAGGATTTTGAGTGCATAGGTGGAACAGGATGACTAGATCATAAAATTACCTTGAAGAGAGAATATAAAAGATTATCTGAAAGGAGGATTTTTCCACACTGTATATTAAAATTTAACCTGTAGGATTGGCATTTGAAACAGGAATTGATGAATTTGTCAATCAAACAAAATAGAGATTCTAGAAATATGTTCATATATATGTGGAATCAAAGAAATGATAAAGCTGGCATTTCAAAATCAGATGTTGCTCTAAAGCAGTCTCTTGTGGTCAACTGTGTGTGTGTGCGTGTGCATCTGTCTTCGTGTGTGTATATGTACACACACGTGTGTGGTAGGGAGATGGAAGTGCACAAGGGCTTCTGGGTCCACTTGGTATTTCTCCTACAGGTAATTCTGAATTCCATCATCTTTTTCAGATTCCCTCTTTCTTGCTCTCTTCCAGAAGTACCTGTAGAATTAACCAGTTGTGGATAAAGGGCAATCAGAAGCAATCCCAGCACACTTACAGCATGCATCAGGATGAAGGCAGATGAATACCTAAAACTCACCATAGCCTCTGAAAATGTGCTGAGCTATTTACTCAATAGGCTAAAAGGGAGGCACAGAAATCATAAGGTTCTAACAAAGTAGCTATGGACACTGGCACATATTACACCAGGGTGGAGTTGGCCTTTGTCAAAAAGTCATGTGATTTACCCACATAGGACCCCTGGAGATTATGAAAAATCCCAGACAATGGTGTGGATCAACCAATCCTTCCCTCGATGAAACTATTAAAATTGAAGCTAGACTACATCAAAATTACAGCGAAATTACAAAATAACCATTGTTAAGAACCACCTGAAGGCTAGCTGAACAGAAGTTCTATAAATCAGGATATAAAGAAGATGCCACATTGAAACTGGTAGGAGGGGCAGAGATACAGAGCAGGAAAACCCCACACCCATGGTGTGGCGGTTAAGAAACAGGAAGGCTATGTCAGCTGTAGAAGTTCCCTCTGAGGAGCAAGGGGTCCCAGCTCCACACCGGGATCCCCAGCCCAGGGTTCCTGTGTGAGGGAAAGAAGTCTCCACAATTTCTGGCTATGAAACCAGCAGAGATTGTGGCTGAGTGAAAGGGATGACAGCTAGAGTATCAGGTACTTCTCATAAAGGGCCCATGCATGGACTTACTCACTGACAGACTCACTCACTCTGAGCTCCAGAGTTCGAGCAGCAGCTTGAAAGGTGCCAGGGACATATGGGGAGGAATTGAGTTGTCTGGCTTCAGAATGAGGGCTGAAGGGGCAGCTTTCTCACAGACAGAAGTGCAGGCAGTAGCCATTGTTCCGTTGTAGAGTCCTCCCCACTCCCGGTGTGTGGACACGGGTTGCCGCCATATCTGAGATTCCATCAACCTGGCTAACACAGTTCGCCCCACTCTGGTGGTTCCCTGAGACCCCATAACATCCAACTCGTGGACCCACCCAAGCCACTTCCAGTGTGTTTTTCATACAAATGGCCTGTCTTGACTCATGCTGCAAACTTTCCTAAAGTCTCTCAAAAGTTCACAAACACCAAACAAGCAGCATCTGCTCTCAGTGTGCCCTGTACCTCTTGCTGAGCAGCCCCAAGCCCGGTTTGCAGTTGGGCCTTTTGAAACACATCCAAGCCCAGCATGGATGGTGGCCTTCTGTGGATTGTTATGCGACTTGTGGCAGGCAGCCATGGACAGGGTGCAGGCTGCAGCCGAACTTGGCCTGTGGCAGGGCCCCTCCCAGAAGGACCTGGACTGCACACCTGGTGGCCACCTTTGGTCTGAGCCAGAGCATGACCTGGAGCCGCATCTGAAAATGACACACCCAAAGGGCAGACAGGGCCAGCACCAGAGCCCTGCCAAAGTGAAACCTGCTCCATAGGGTCAGCCTCTGCACAACAGCTCCTCCAATGTAGTCACCAGCCAGTCCTCACAACCAATCTTCCTGAGGGTCATTCCCTCCCATTGATGTGCAAAGAGCAAGCAAGGCTCAGCTACAACAGGAGGGAACACACAACCCATACAAAGGACACGCCTGGAACATCCAGCTCAGGTGAAAAGGAAGACTTCATCATTGGGCCCCACAGAGCACCCACTACAAAAGACTCCTAAGACTGGGAGACATAGCAGCCCTACATAATACACAGAAACAAACACAGGGAGGCAGCCAAAATGGGAGACAAAGAAATATGTCCCAAATGAAAGAACAGAACAGAGCTCCAGGAAAAGAACTAAACCAAATGGAGATGAGCAATCTAACGGATGCAGAGTTCAAAACACTGGTTATAAGGATGCTCAATGGAAGAGTCGAGGAGCTCAGTGAGAACTTTAACAAGGGTAAAATATAAAAATGAAAATAGAAAAAATAAAAAAGAAATATTCAGAACACAATAACTGAAATGAAGAATAACTTAGGAGGAATTAACAGTAGATTAGATGAAGCAGCATTCGAATCAGTGATTTAGAAGATAAGGTAGCAGAAAACACCCAATCAGAACAGCGACAGGAAAAAAACATCCCCCTCACCCCCCAAAATGAGGATAGTTTAAGGGGCCTCTGGGACAGCATCAGGTGTACCAACATTCTCATCATAAGGATACCAGAATGAGAAGAGAGAGAGCAAGGAATTGAAAATTATTTTAAGAAATAATGATGGAAAACTTCCCTAGCCTGGTAAGGGGAATAGACATAAAAGCCCAGGAAGCACAGAGTCCCAATCAATTTAAACCCAAAGAGGCCCACGCCAAGTCACATCATCTAAAATGCCAAAGATTAAAGACAAAGAGAGAATCTTAAAAGCAGCAAGAGAAAAGCAGTTTCTTATCTACAAGGGAGCTACCGTCAGACTGTCAGCTGACCTCTCAACAGAAATTTTATAGGCCAGAAGGGATTGGCATGCAATACTCAAGGTAATGAAAAGTAAGCGTCTAAAACCAAAATTACTCTACCCAGCAATGTTATCATTTTGAATAGGACAGATAAATAGCTTACCAGACAAGAAAAAGCTAAAGGAGTTCATCACTACCAAGTGAGTATTACAGGAAATGTCGGAGGACTTCTTTATGAAGAAGAAAAACAAGATTAAAGATATGAATAATAAAATAGCAATAACTTCATATCTATCTATCAACAATTACTTTAAATGTAAATGAATCAAGTATTCCAATCAAAAAATAGGGTGGCTGAATGGATAAGAAAACAAGACCCTTACAAGAGACTCACTTCAGATCGAAAGACACACCGAGTGAAAGTAAACATATTGAAAAAGATTATTCATGAAAATAGAAATGAACTAACAAGCTAGGGTAGTAATATTTACAACAGACAAAATAGCCATATAAAAGGCTATAACAAGAGAGAAAGAAGGACCCACTTATCTCACTTCTGGGTATTTATCCGAAGAAACCCAAAACACTACTTCGAAGTGTTTTGACATGAGTTTGGACATGATAATTCATATGTTCGTTGCGGCACTTTTCTTTTTTACACTATTCAAGATATGGAGACAACCTGGGTGTCCATCAATGGATGAATGGATAAAGAAAAGGTGGTACATAATACAATGGAATATAACTCAGCCATAAAAAAGAATGAAATCTTGCTATCTGCAGCAACATGGATAGAATCACAGGGTATTGTGTCGAGTGGAGTAAGTCAGACAGAGAAAGACAAATGCCATGTGATTTCACTTCATGTGGAATCTAAAGGACAAAATAAACAAACAAAACAGAAGCAAACTCATAGATACAGAGAACATTTTGATGGTTGCCAGATAGGAGGGAGATTAGAAGGCGAGTGAAAGGGAGAGGATTAAGAAGGACAAATTGATAGTTACAAAATAGTCCTGGG
Organism: Pteropus vampyrus; assembly: GCF_000151845.1. Taxonomy (NCBI): domain Eukaryota; kingdom Metazoa; phylum Chordata; class Mammalia; order Chiroptera; family Pteropodidae; genus Pteropus; species Pteropus vampyrus. The sequence goes on from NW_011889253.1 coordinate 27,851, forward strand.
AATGTAAAATATGACATAAGAAATATAGTCAATATTGTAATAACTGTATGGTGTCAGATGAGTACTGGATTTATCAGACTGATCACTTTGTAATTTATAGAAATATGTAATCACAATGTTGTACACTTGAAACTAATAAAATGTGTATGCCAACTGTAATGAAAATTTTTTAAATTATTCAAATAAAGAAAGAAGTATAAATTGTTAGTTACAAAATAGTCACAGACATGTCAAGCATAGGGAATATAGTCAATAATGTGGCAGTAACTGCATATAGTGTCAGATGCTAGACTAGTCCGGGGGATCACTATGTAAATCATATAAAAGTCTAACCACTATGCAATATGCCTGAAACCAATATAAAATAATATTGACTATCTACTGTAATTGAAAAATTATGAGGGTGGGGGAAGGTGAAGAGGAACAAGAGGATCAAAGTTCCAGGTATAAAACAAATAAGCCATGGGGATGTGGTGCACAGCATAGAGAATACAATCAGTAGTATTGTGATAGCGTTGTGTGGCGTCATATGGTCGCTGGACTTATCATGGTGATCACTTCCTTAGGTATATAAATGTTAAATAATTATGATGTACAACTGAAACTAATACGATATTTTATGTTAGGTATTGTTTAACAAAAATCTTAAAAAGAAAAAAAAAGAATTACTCCCAACAAACAAGTCCTGGAATAGATGGTTTCAAAGGAGAATTTTACCAAACAGTTGAAGAAAATTAATACCGATTCTTCTAAACTATTCCAAAAAATTCAAAAGAAGGGAAAGCTTCTAGGTTTATTTTCTGAGGCCACCATTATCCTGATTCCAAAATAGACAAAGATATTACAAAACACGAAAATTAGAAGCCAATAATCCTGACGAACATAGATGTAAAAATCCTCAACAAAATGTTAGCAAACTGAATTCAGCAATACCTTAAAAAGATCATACACCGTGATCAAGTGGGGTTTATTCTTGGGAAGCAAGGTTGGTTCAATATCTACGAGTCAATTAATGTGATACAGCACATAAACAAAATAAAGGATAAAAATCATATGATCATATCAGTAGATGCAGAGAAAGCATTTCATAAGGTCCAGCATCCATTTATGATAAAAACTCTCAGTAAAATGGAAATAGAGGGAATGTACCTCAACATAATAAAGGCCATATAAGGCATACACACTAGTAAAATCACACCCAACATTTAAAAGGTAAAAGCATTTTCCTGAAGATCAGGAACAAGACAAGCATGTCCACTTTCAACACTTTTATTCAACATAGTGTTGGAAATCCTAGCCACAGCAATCAGGAAAAAAACAAATAAAGAAACAAAAGGCATCCAAATTGGAAAAGAAGAAGTAAAACTGTCATTATTTGCAGATGACATGCTACTGTATATAAAGAACTCTAAAGATGCCACCAAAAAACTGTTAGACTTTGTAAATGAATGCAGTAAAGTAGCAGTATACAAAATTAGTATTCGGAAATCAGTTGCATCTTTATACACCAATGATGAACTATGAGAAAAATAAATTAAAAAAACAATCCCATTTATAATTGTATCAAAAAAATAAAATACCTAGGAATAAATTTAACTGAGGAGGTAAAAGATCTGCACTTGGAAAACCATAAGACACTGAAGAAAGAAATTGAAGAAGACCCAAATAAAGGAAAGAATATACCATGCTCATGAATAGGAAGAGTTAATATCATTCAAATGTCCATACTACCTAAAGCAATCTACAGATTCAATGCAATAGCCATCAAAATACCAATGGCACTTTAAACAGAACTAGAACAAATAATCCTAAAATTTACATAAAACCACAAAAAGCCCCTAATAGCCTAAGCAGTCATGAGAAAAAACGAAGTTGGAGGATTCAAGCTACCTAATATCAAACTACACTATAAAGCTGTAGTAATCAAACAGTATCGTACTGAAAAAAAAAAGAAGGGATCTATGGAACAGAATAGAGAACCCAGAAATAAAACCACACTTACACAGTCAATTAATCTACAAAAAAGCAGGCAAGAATATACAATGGGGTAAAGACAGTCCCTTCAATAAATGATGTTGGGAAAACTGGAGATACACATGCAAAAGAATGAAACTGGATCACTTTCTTACACTGTATACAGGAATAAACTCAGAATAGATTAAAGATGAGATCAGAAACCAGAAAACTCCTATCAGAAAAAAAAGTAGTAAACTCTTCGATATCACTCTTAGTTATATATACACACACACACACACACATATATATACACACACACATATATTATATATATATATACACACATATATATGTATGTGTGTGTGTGTATCTATCTCTCTATCTATCTATCTATATATATATATATATATATGTATATATATATATATAAATACATACACATACACACACATATATATACACACACATATATATATGTATGTGTATATATATATGTATATATCTATTTGGCTATATCTCCTCAGGCAAGAAAAATAAAAGATAAAAATAAATAAGACCACATCAAACTAAAGAGGTTTTGCACAGCAAAGTAAATCATAAAAAAAAATAAATAAATAAAAGACAACCTATTGAATGGAAGAAGATATTCACCAGTAATACATCTGATAAGGGGTAAATATCCAAAATATATAAGGGCCTTCTACAACTTGGGAACAAAACAAACAAACAAACAAACAATCCAATTAAAAAATGGGCTGAGGATCTTAATAAACATTTCTTCAAAGAGGACATACAGTTGATCAATAGACATTGAAAAGAGGCTCAACATCACTAATCCTTAGGGAAATGCAAATTAAAACTACAATGAGATATCACCTCACACCTATCAGAATGGCTATCATCAATAAATCAATAAACAATTGTTGGCGAGGATGTGGAAAAAAGGGAACACTCATTCACTGTTCGTGGGATTGCAAATTGGTGCAGCCGCCTTGGAGAACAGTACGGAGGTTCCTCAAAAAATTAAAAATAGAACTACCATTTGATTCAGCAATTCCACTTTTGGGTATTTATCCAAAGAAACCCAAAACACTTATTTGAAAGGATGTATTCACCCCTATGTTCATTGCAGCATTATTTGCAATAGCCAAGATATGGAAGCAAACTAAGTGTCTACTGAGAGATGAATGAATAAAGAGGTGGTACATATATACAATGGAATATTATCCACCCATAAAAAGAGTGAAATCTGGCCATTTGCGATAACATGGATGGCCCTAGAGAGTATTGTACGGACTGTAGTAAGTCAGACAGAGAAAAACGAATACCAATCGATTTTACTCATATGTGGAATCTAAAACACAAGATAAATGAACAAAACAGAAACAAATTCATAGATATAGAGAACATTTTGATGGTTGCCAGATGGGAGGGGGCTTTGGGGAAAAGGGTTAAAAAGAAGGATGGTTAACACGTACAAATTTCCAGTTAATAAAACAGTCACAGGAATGTAAAGTATGGCATAGGGAATATAGCCAATAGTACTGTAATAACTATGTCTGGTGTCAGATCGGTACTAGACTTATCGGGGTGATTACTTGGTAAGTTATATAAATGTCTAATCACTATGTTGTACACCTGAAACTAATATAATATTGTATGCCAACTCTAATTGAGATATAAAAAGTTATTTAAAAAAGTATATTTAAGGGGTAAAATGATGTAGATGATAGCGGCTCTGTTCATACTTCTGGAGACCAAATCAAAGCTGTGACAAAAACAGAGTAAACAGCAAGGAAAATCACCTGGGATCTAGATGAACAAGCCCTACAACTAGGGAGAAAACTAAGAAATCACCCTACAATGGCAGAAGGAGGGATGGGGCGAGGATGTGAGGCTGCCCGGTCCCCAGAGGCTGAGTGGGACAGAGACAATAGCAGCAGCAGCGGCAGACACCTCTTAAAGGGGCCATGTCCAGAAGCAGACTTTTGCGGTGACGGACCTGCTCACTCTGAGCACCAGTGCCAGTTCAGCTGTGCAGGGGGCACCGAGGACTTACAGGGGGACACTGAGTTGTCGGAGAGAAGGCCGAGGTGAGACTCTCTCTGTACAGAAGTGTGGGTGGTATCCATTGTTCCTCTGTTGAGCCCTCCCCTCTTCCAGTGCGTGGACTCAGCACCACCATAGTGAAGACATCAAACTGGATAACAGAGGTAGCTCAGCCCAGAGGATTCCCTGAAACTGTGCCTTCCTCAACTCATGGCCCCACCCAGGCCACATCCAGGTGTGTCTTCGCTTAGTCAGGTGCCCCTTGTTGTGCAGTGCCTAGACTCACACTGGTGGCAGCTGGCCTCGGTTTCTGGTGTGGCCTTTTGAAGCAACTATAAGCACAGCATCTGTGCATTGCTTGCTAAATCTTAACAGGTGGCCCCGGAGGGCACAGGCTGGGGCTAAACTTGGCCTGAAGCTGAAAACCTCTCAGGACTGTGTCACCGGAAACCGACTTCACAAAACCACACTAATAAGACTGGGAGACTTAGGAGCTTTGTTTAGTACATAGACACAGGCACAAAAAGGCAGCCAAAATGAGAAGACAAAGCAGAAACCATATGAGAGAACAGAACAGAGACCAGAAATAATAGAGTCAAGCAATCACACAGATGCGAAGTTCAAAACACTGGTTATAAAGATGATCAATGAACTTAGGGGAAGTGTAGATGAATTCAGTAAGAACTTCAACAAAGAGATAAAAAAAACAAAAATGGAAATGGAAATTATAAAAAGGGACCAGTCAGAAATGAAGAACACATTATCTGAGATGAGAAGTATATTAAATGGAATAAAGAGAGTGAATAAAGAGGGGGATCAAATGACCTCTATAGAGGATGGGAAAGCCAAGGACACTCAATCAGAATGGCAAAAAAGAATAAAATAAAATAAGCCAAGGCTGTAATAATAATTTAAAGAGCCTATGGGACACTTGTAAATATACAAGTATCCCTGTCACAGGGCTACTGGGAAAAAAAAAAAAGTTGAAGAGCTATTTTGAAGAAATAATAATGGAAAACTTCTCTAACCTGGTGAAAGACATAGACATAAAACCCCAGGAAGCTCAGAGAGTCCCCAGTGCC
>NW_011889253.1:32987-35798 GCF_000151845.1 Pteropus vampyrus
GTAATAACTATGTCTGGTGTCAGATCGGTACTAGACTTATCGGGGTGATTACTTGGTAAGTTATATAAATGTCTAATCACTATGTTGTACACCTGAAACTAATATAATATTGTATGCCAACTCTAATTGAGATATAAAAAGTTATTTAAAAAAGTATATTTAAGGGGTAAAATGATGTAGATGATAGCGGCTCTGTTCATACTTCTGGAGACCAAATCAAAGCTGTGACAAAAACAGAGTAAACAGCAAGGAAAATCACCTGGGATCTAGATGAACAAGCCCTACAACTAGGGAGAAAACTAAGAAATCACCCTACAATGGCAGAAGGAGGGATGGGGCGAGGATGTGAGGCTGCCCGGTCCCCAGAGGCTGAGTGGGACAGAGACAATAGCAGCAGCAGCGGCAGACACCTCTTAAAGGGGCCATGTCCAGAAGCAGACTTTTGCGGTGACGGACCTGCTCACTCTGAGCACCAGTGCCAGTTCAGCTGTGCAGGGGGCACCGAGGACTTACAGGGGGACACTGAGTTGTCGGAGAGAAGGCCGAGGTGAGACTCTCTCTGTACAGAAGTGTGGGTGGTATCCATTGTTCCTCTGTTGAGCCCTCCCCTCTTCCAGTGCGTGGACTCAGCACCACCATAGTGAAGACATCAAACTGGATAACAGAGGTAGCTCAGCCCAGAGGATTCCCTGAAACTGTGCCTTCCTCAACTCATGGCCCCACCCAGGCCACATCCAGGTGTGTCTTCGCTTAGTCAGGTGCCCCTTGTTGTGCAGTGCCTAGACTCACACTGGTGGCAGCTGGCCTCGGTTTCTGGTGTGGCCTTTTGAAGCAACTATAAGCACAGCATCTGTGCATTGCTTGCTAAATCTTAACAGGTGGCCCCGGAGGGCACAGGCTGGGGCTAAACTTGGCCTGAAGCTGAAAACCTCTCAGGACTGTGTCACCGGAAACCGACTTCACAAAACCACACTAATAAGACTGGGAGACTTAGGAGCTTTGTTTAGTACATAGACACAGGCACAAAAAGGCAGCCAAAATGAGAAGACAAAGCAGAAACCATATGAGAGAACAGAACAGAGACCAGAAATAATAGAGTCAAGCAATCACACAGATGCGAAGTTCAAAACACTGGTTATAAAGATGATCAATGAACTTAGGGGAAGTGTAGATGAATTCAGTAAGAACTTCAACAAAGAGATAAAAAAAACAAAAATGGAAATGGAAATTATAAAAAGGGACCAGTCAGAAATGAAGAACACATTATCTGAGATGAGAAGTATATTAAATGGAATAAAGAGAGTGAATAAAGAGGAGGATCAAATGGCCTCTATAGAGGATGGGAAAGCCAAGGACACTCAATCAGAATGGCAAAAAAGAATAAAATAAAATAAGCCAAGGCTGTAATAATAATTTAAAGAGCCTATGGGACACTTGTAAATATACAAGTATCCCTGTCACAGGGCTACTGGGAAAAAAAAAAAAGTTGAAGAGCTATTTTGAAGAAATAATAATGGAAAACTTCTCTAACCTGGTGAAAGACATAGACATAAAACCCCAGGAAGCTCAGAGAGTCCCCAGTGCCAGGAACCCAAAGAGGCCCACAGCAAGACACATCATCATTAAAATGCCAAAGGTAAGAGAGAATCTTAAAAGCAGCAAGGGAAAAGCAGTTACTTACCTACAAGGGAGCACCCATAAGACTGGCAGCTGATTTCTCAAAAGAAACTAACTATGCAGAACAGAAGGGTCTGGCACAAAATATTCAATGTGACGAAAACCCAGGATCTACGACCAAGAATACTTTATCCGACAAAGCTATCATTAAGAGTCGAAGGACAGATGAAGACCTTCCCAGACAAAAATAAGCTAAAGGAATTCATCATCACCAAACCAGTATCACAGGCAATGTTGGAGGGACTTCTTTAAGAAGAAAAAACATGTATCAAAAACAAGAATAAAGAATGGTAATGACAGCATTCCTATCAACAGATACCTCAAAAGGAAAGGAATTAAGTGCTCCAACCAAAAGATAGAGTGGCTGAATGGATAAGAAAACAAGACCCCTACATATGCTGCCTACAAGAAGCTCACTTCACATTAAAAGACACACAGAATAATACGAAAGGGATGGAAAATGATATGGCCTTGATGGACCTAGAGGGTATAGCACTGAAAGAAATGGGTCGAATAGAGAAAGACAAATATCTCATGATTTCACGTACATGTGGAATCTAAAGAACAAAATCAACAACAACAATGACGACACATAGATACAGAAAATATTTAGAGGTACACTAGATGGGAAAGGGGTTAGGGGGACAAAAAAAGGCAAAGGGACTAAATGAATAGTTGCACAATGGACATGGAGATGTAGAGTGTAGCATGGGGAAGATGGTTAATAATGTCACAAATATGTAAGGAGGAAGAGGGGTACTAATTTTAGTGGAGTGATCACTTTACGAGTTATGTGGATCTCTGATCACTATGCTATAGAACTGAAATTGATATATCATTGTATGTCAACTATAATTGAAAACAAGCTCATTGAATTGTACAATGAAGACACAAGCAACTAATTGTCTATTATATTTCAATAAATACAGAAAAAGGTATATTTAAAAAACCGAAGCTATGTTTTCACTTCTTTTGGTTTGATGTGTGTGTGTGGTTTTTTTCCACATGGTCTTTGTACTTCTGACCCTTCTCTATGTGACCCAAAGACCACAAGCATATGAACTCTGGCTACTCATCCAAGAGAATGTTTACTACCATTGTAGAGTTTGGCAGGTATGAGGGTCAAGAGGGGCC
>NW_011889253.1:38737-39516 GCF_000151845.1 Pteropus vampyrus
GTCACTGGTGGCCTTCTCAAGCTTCGATGATATTCCAGTAATGAATCTTTGTCAAAATTCAGAGGAGGCTTACAATGCAGAGCTCCACCGTGTGTTGTTCCCCCCCCCCACCGCCTCCCCCCACCGCTCCCTATTTCCAGCCCCATCACTCAGCAATTATTGGCAAAATGCCTAAGAGCTACGACAAATTCAGACTGCATTTTCTGAGCATCACGTAAATGACTGGGGACTCCTAGTGGCTTGGAGGACCCCAGCTGCTTGCCGTCTGGATTAACTTCAAAAGAGTTGGATTAGACCCAGTATAGTCACCGTTTACAGTAAAACAGGCTAGGGGTGCTTGGGAAGAGCTATGTTTAAGCGGGGCAGAGAGAAAACCCGAGAAGGGAAATCAGACCATGCTGCCCAGAGTCAGTCAAAGAAAATTTGAGAAGGGAAAGGCTCTTTAGTCTCCCTGCCTATTCTTTAGGGATCCCTATCACTTCCCTTCTGCGTTCTAGGCCCAGATACACTGTTCACCACTTTCAATGATAGAATCATATTTCCCTAATTCAGAAAACACTAGATTTATGAAATGTTAATAATTTTTCTGAAAACAAAGTACTCCCTTGAGCAGCATGCTTGGGAACCTCTTTATACTGCATTATATACCTCCATTGGTGATGTACAAAGACAAGCAGCATCGAATACTTCAAGAGGCCTTCCTTAGCTCCTCTACCTCTCCCCCTCTCTCTCTTCCTCTTCGTTTCCTTCTTCCCCTTCCTCTCCCCTTCTCCCTCCCA
>NW_011889253.1:39566-39999 GCF_000151845.1 Pteropus vampyrus
CTTCAAGAGGCCTTCCTTAGCTCCTCTACCTCTCCCCCTCTCTCTCTTCCTCTTCGTTTCCTTCTTCCCCTTCCTCTCCCCTTCTCCCTCCCATTCATCCCTTTCTTCCTCCCCAAGATGGTATCTGGATACAGAGGGAGCTAACATAAGATGATTGCAGAAAAAGGACAGAGGTCCCCTCTGCTTTCTCATCCTCCTTCATCTTTGGGTGTTGGCCATTGTATTCTGGTTGGCTGTAGGCACATACCAACATCTGATGCTGGTGTCTGTGGTTGCTGCTGTGGCTTCCAATAAGGAGAGATGCACACCTTGCTAACTGTTCCCTAGCCCAGGCCTCTTCCTTTTAAAACTAAATATGTTGGGGGTAACAGTTAATAACATCATATACATTTCAGGTGTACAGGTTTGTTATACACACACACACACACACACA
>NW_011889253.1:42170-69741 GCF_000151845.1 Pteropus vampyrus
ATGTCACTCAGCGGCATAGTGGGGAGTCTCTATGTCAGATAGCTCCAAAAGGCAGCCGCAGTTTAGGGTGTTTTGTAGCTGCAGAATTTGACTTATCTGTGGTTAGCAGATATTGGGCAAAGTTTTGTGGAATGTGTAAAGTAGATAGGCTCCAGATGGCTTTAAGAATATGGGCGATTTTTTGGACTGTATTTAAAGCAATTTGAATTTGGCACCAGTGGGCTTTGGGCTAATGGTCCTAGCCTGCTCTGAAGAAGTAAACAACACGGGGCTCATCGGTGGGTGGGGGGGTCTCTCCCCTCACGTCTCCCAGGGAATCGAGCCTCCGGGTTTCACTCCATCGGCACTTCCGGATGAAAACTTCACTTCCCCTCAGGGTCGATGGCTTCTCCCCAAACCTTCCTGACGGAACCTATGCTCACCGGGCCTGCGGATAAAAAGGCGTGCGAAAGAAGGGCAATAGGGGAAAATTTACTGGGACAAATCTCGAAACGTCTAACAGCGAAACGTCTACGTTAAAATCGAATGCCGGTGGAGAGGGTGCTCCTCGGTGAAGATGTCCCGATTCCTGAAGGGGCGCACCCAGCCCAGGAGGACCATACGCCCCTCCGGCAGGGACCCGGGAGAGACAAGGGCCTGCCGCCCGGTCAAGGCTGGAGGAGACCAGGTCAGGGCTGGAGGAGACCACTTCCTGCAGCCCAAATGTGATGGAAGCCCTGCTTCTCATGTTCCAGGGACAGCCATGCCCTCTGGCCACGCCGGGACTCACCAGGTTCTCCCAGCTCACCCAGTGCAGGACCCAGGGTCGCAGCTGCACAGTGGACTTCATCTTTGAGACCCACTGACTGAAGGAAGCGCCAGAGCTGGCTGTGGCGGGGCGGAGATGGGCTCCTTGGTCTGTACTTGATGACTCTGCCGCCAGCTCCTTGGTGACTCAGCAAGGCCACTCATCTTCACAAAGGGTACCTTTGCAGGTGGATGCGGCTGGTTTTCAGTACCAGGCACTCCTGGGGCCTGACGTCAGCTCCTGGAGGAGAAGGGCTGCTGCTGCTGAAAGTAAAGGAGCTCCTGCCCTTCAGAGGGTTCCTCTTCCAGGAGGCCGCTGGTCCCATGAAACCCTCAGGCGAGTGGCTTTGGCTGAGAGGCACCCATGAAGCAGATCCAGGACCTGCTGGTGTTGGAGCAGTTCCTGACCATCTTGTCCCAGGAGATCCACGGTAGGGTGCAGAAGCTGCAAAGAAGCTGTAACTCTTAGAGCTGAGGTCCCTAACCCTTTTGGCACCAGGGACCGGTGTTCCTGTGAGAAACTAATGCCTGATGATCTGAGGTGGAGCTGATCTGCGGTGATGCTAGTGCTGGGGAGAGGCTGCAAATATAGATGAAGCTTCGCTTGCTTGCCCGCCACTCACTTCCTTCTGTGCCGCCCAGTTCCTAACAGGCCGCGGATCAGTACCGGTCCATGGCCCAAGGGTTGAGGACCCCTGTTTTAGAGTAAACGCCAAGAGAGCTTGTGAGACTGAGGGAATAGGTGAGAGAGAAAGGTTTCATCTGTGGTTGGTTGGCCCTGAGGACTGCGACCTCACAGAGTCTTACTTCCCCATTCCATTGTCTTGATTGTCCTGAGTAGACCTTACATGGCCAAGTGATTTCTTTCATAGTCAAGTCTGGAACTTTCATGCTCCAGACTTCCCAAGTACACAGAGTGAACAGTGGTGGGTGCTTGTTTCCACGGGGAGGCAGTGTCGCTGCTGCAACAGTGCCAGCTCCGGAGTTAGATCAGAGGGGTTCAGATCCTGGCTCTGCTGGCTGCCTACTAGCTATGTGACTTTTGGCAGGTTTCTACTCCGCCTTGGGCCTCCGTTTCCCCATTGGTTAAATGGCTTCTGGGATGGTTTTGAGGATTAAAGGGAGAGCAGCATGTAGTACATTTTAATCACACTGCTGGCACTAGTTACTGCTTAAAACTGATAGCTGGCCTGTTGTAGTGCCGGGTGCCTGGAGTCCCAGCTATTAGGGAGGAGCAGTGAAGCTGGCCCCGGGTTGCATTAGCTACTACACCTCATCTCCAAAGCGACCCCAAGCTGTAAAGGAGACAGGTGAGGAACAGTTATCTGGTCAGGTGGCAGGGAAGAAGAGCTTTGGAAGGGCCTCTCTGACATCAGCAGGATGGAGCACAGCTGCTAACGAGAGAGAATTTCTAAAGTTAATGTTCCTGAATATGGAGTGAAAGACCTCAGAAATGGTAGTTCTGGAGGAGAAATGGTGTTTTTCTGGAGGAGGGGGTATCTCTTAGTAGAGTTCCTCTTTTAAATTGTTATTATTTTTTTTAATTTCGACATCGCTGTAGATTAACATGCAGTTGAAAGAGATAAAGAGATCTCCTTTACCCTTTACCTAGTTTCCCTAATGGTAACATCTTACAAAACTCTAGTATAATCTACAACCAGGATATTGACATTAATAGTCTGGATACAGAAGAGTTCATCCCCACAAGGATCCCTCCTGTTGCTCTTTTAAAGACTGACCCACATCCTGTCCTTCTCTTCCACTCCTCTCTTATCCATTCCCAGATTCATCACTCCTGACAGCCACTAATTTCTTCTCCCTTTCTAAAACTTTGTCATTTCAAGAATGCTTTATAAATGGGAATGGCATCCTCACCTCTGCCTCTGGTGCCATCTTCCTCTGAATTCTCTCTCACCCTCTCCTCCTCTGAACCTATCAGTACCTTTCCACTTAAAGTTAAGACCTCCAAGGATCCTAATAGATCTCAAGTTTCCTTTGTTCCCTGGACTAAAGCTCAATTAGGAGCTATTGTTAAACAATTTCCTAAGGTAACTGAGGATCCTCACAAGTTTGCTGAGAAATTTGATATTGTTATTCAGACCTATCAACCTGGGTTTTCTGATTTATATCAGCTAATTCATAGGCCAGTTGATGAAGGCCAGGTTCACTATCAAATGACAGTTGCTGATGGAAATATCCCAAAAGGAATTTAGAAAAACAAATCTCTATTTTTGGGGAAGAAGCTAGAAGACTAGCTTTGAGTAATTACAGTAGCTATCCCAAGGTCTGTTGATTGGAGTGAAATTCAGACTTGCTCACAAAAGTCTGACAAATCTATTTATGACTATTATAATTGACTTCAGGTCATCCGCTTGGGTAACCGTTAACTCTTTGTGTGTTAATGGACTGAACTGAGATCTTTCCTTTTTAGGTAAAAGGGCCAGGATAGAATGGGAAACCATGTCCACCCTAGATTTGGCTAATCTGGGCAATCAGCTTGCTCGTACTCTACATGAGCTGCCTAGAAGTAAGACTGCCAAGATTTTTAATTTTCAGCCCTGAGTAATGAAGACCCTGTATGAAACCAGAAGACTCCAAGCTTCTCTGATTTTACTGCAAAGAGCCAGGACATGGGAAAGGGGATTGTAGCAAAGTTAAGCACTTCAGGTGTTTTCAGCCTTCTAACCAGCCTTCTCACGGTCCTCATAATCCCCAATGATAGGGCTCTGAGGAACTACTGGGGCTTTTCTTAGTCCTCCTTCTTAATTGGGTTGATGAAACTTGTTTTCTAATTGCTAATTAATCTACCTCTGTCCTTACTGACACTGGTGCTAAACTCTCAGTGCTCTACCCCACTGATATAAAAGAGCCCCTGCCTTGGAGTAATAGAACAGTTCAAATAGTAGGGATTTCAAATAAACCTCAACAGGTTCCTGTCTCTGAACCTATTCCTTTTTGCTTAAGCCCTTTAAGAGATACACACCCTTTTCTCCTTAGTTCTTCCGCCCCTATTCCTTTATTAAGCTAAGACTTCCTAGAGAAGTATCATACCCAAATTCCTTTCATCCACAATGGGGAAATAATCCTAGAATTTGATAGTAGCTGTCAGAACAGTCAATCAGTTGAATAACTTTTCAACATTTTTCCCCCATTTCTGATGGTATTATAGCTGAATCTGGGAGCATTGATCAATTGTCCCTAGTGGATAAACTTCCATCCTCCTTGTGGGCAAAATCTTCAACCAATATTGACAGAATCCATAGTGTACCTCCTATTAAGACAAAGAGATCCTTGAAAACCTCTTCCAAGAATTAATCAATACCCCTAAAGTAAAGAGGCCCTTCAGGAAATAAAGCCCATAGTAGATTACGTAACTCAGGGCCTTATTATTCCTTGCACTAGTCCCTGTAACGCTCCCACTTTACTTGTGAGAAAGCCAAAGGGACAAGGACGTAGGTGTGTCCAGAACCTCAAAGCAATAAAAAACATTGTTATCCCTCCACACCCTGTAGTTTCTAACCCTTATATGCTGCTGGCATCTATTCCTACTGGAAGTAAATTTATTCTGTAACTGACTTACACAGTGAATTCTTTACCATTCCAGTTGATGAAGCCAGCCAATACCTTTTTGCCTTTGCTTGGAAAGGAAATTATCTGTACAGTAAAGCCTCAGGGTTTTACTGAAAGCCCTTCTTATTTCTGAAAAATCCTAAAAGCTGATTTGGATGATATAACTTGCCTTAAAGGTTCTACTCTGTTGCAATATGTGGATGGTTTACTTCTTTGCTTTTCTTCCCAGGTCTCCTCACAAGAAGACATCTACCTGTTAGAACATTTGGTGTTAAGGGGACATCAGGTCTATAAAGGAAATTTAGTTTATCCAAACTCAGGTTTGATATTTGGGACACCTGATATAGGACCAAGAACTACACCTGGATCCAGATAGGCTTAATGGTGGCCTAAGTTTCCCAAGGCCCAAGACTAAGCATCAATTGTGAGGCTATTTTGGGGCTTGCTGGCTATTTCCGAAATTGGATCCCAAATCTCCCACAGCAAAACCTTTGTATGTTTTCCTAAAGAATGACAGCCTTGACCCAATTTTATGGGAAGAATGAAAACACAGCATAGACTTTAGAGCCTTAAAGAAGATTTTAATAAACCCACCTGCTCTTTGGCATCCCTATGATCAGATTTCCCTTTTCCTTTTTGTATATTAAAAGGAAGGGAATACCCCATCACAGGACTGAAGCTTTCCCTTATAGGCAAGTTACCACTTCTTTGGTGGCTAAAGTCCTGTGAGAGAAGTTTATCCCTACCTGGGGAACTTCTCTTGAACTTCCTAGTGATATAGGAACCCATTTTACTGGACAGATGCTTCAGTAAATCTGTTCTGTTTAGCCAGTTTTACAACATTTTCACTGAGCTTATTATCCTTAATCCTCAGCTCTAGTCAAATGTACTAGCACATTATTAAGATTCAGTTGGAAAAAAATATAGAAACCCTCCAAATACCTTGGCCAAATGCATTGCTCTTGATCCTTTTAAAACTCAGATCCACCCCCTTCGGAGTTCATAAACTCTCACCTTTTGAGATAATTACAGGATGCCCATGCATCTGACTCCTGCTGCTCTCGATCCAAAGTTGATAAAGGAGACATATTTCAATATCGTTAATACCTAATTGCTTCAACTGAAAATTGCCACGCTTTGGTAGAGCAATTTTTCACAGTACCCTCTAAGGAGATGGAAACCTCAAACACCACACTCTGCAACCTGGAGATTTTGTTTAATGGAAAAGACACCTCCAAAAAGACTCCCCCCAGCCTCAGTGGAAGGACCTTATCAGGTACTATTGACTACCCTTGTGCTGCTAAACTCCAGGGTGTTGGATACATGTGCCACATCTAAAGAAGGCGCCAAACCCTGACTGGAACTGCACAGTCTGGTGACCTGAAGCTAACACTGTCAAAAATTAAAGCAGGAGGCCTCTGAAGGAGATAGCTTCCCCAAAATGACTAGACCAGGCCTGTACAACTGCCAGAAGGTATAGGACATCAGGATCCTACCAAGAGGGTCCCCTCCAGGGACATGGAACATGACACACATTGCAGGAGACTAGTGGGAATGTGGACTCAGGGGATAAGGGCTTCTTTTCCATGTTGAAGCCTGAGCCATTTCTGATTACAGTCCTGTCCCTTAAACGCTCCACAGGAGGCATTCCTGGAGCTAATGTCCTCTTACCTAGGATCAGTTCAGTGCCTGCCAAGTGGCCCAGTAGCCTCAGACTCAAGCCTCAGCTGCTAGAGCATCAGGAAGGGATGTTGCTGAAAAGTTGCAAAAATCAGACCAGTGAGAAACCAAGCAGCACTCAGAGAGTTGGAGAACTCAGGTTTATTACACCAGCAGTTCCAGAGGAGCTAGTGCTCTGAAGATCTGGAACTTATTTGGCATGGGCTGATTGATTAATTTGTCCTCAGATGGTTATAAAGCGCAGGAGTTGCTATGGGTTGCAGGCAGTTATAAAGAGTTACAAAGTGCGAGAGTTGCTAGGGGGTACAGGCAGTTATATTTGTCGCTTAGACAGAACAAGCAGATGGGAAAATGAGTCTTTAGTTAATTTCTAGTATGGCCTATGCAGCAAGCATATCTACAGAAGCAGAATAAAGAGCTGATTAGCCTTTTGAGTGAAAATTCCTCTTCAGGGAGACTTCCTAGGCTTATACGTGTAGAATCCAGTGAAAACCCCCCATCACTGCCCTCACACTCACAGCATCCCAGGATACTGTGCTTGCTCTAAATTTTTGACTCCTGGCAATTTCAAGGCAGTCATTCTTCTGAATTATACTTTCTATTCCTCATTATTTCCTTTAGGTTCTTCACCAAAGACAACAGAGTGATTAATTTGTCATTTGTTTGGAGTCTGTTATTTCTTTATTTAGCTTATTAAGAGATATGACCTTGTATACTATTGCCTTGTGAAATTCCCACAGCGAATTTGTGCTAAATGGCTGGGATTCTAGAAGAGTTTTTCTTTTAATTTTTCAAAAAAAGTTTCTTTAATCAGGGGTTCTCCATGCAACAACTGCAGTCATTGTTAAGCAAAGTTAAATAGAAACTGTCCAGAGTCCCTGAAGATACATTCTTTCGTGTTTAATTTTTAAGACATTACATCAGGTAATCAAGAAACACACGTTGTAAGTATTTACAACTTACAACACAAGGATCTGATTTTAGTCCCATAACAGCCATATAAATCAGTTAACCAAATATGCCATAAATAGACCTTACAAATGAAATCTTATCTAAGGTTTACATTACTCATCAGCTCGAATGATAATGAGCTCAAAGTTCAGAAGTTTTTAAGTTAGCAAAGAGTCACTACGCAAACCGAAACTCTTGAATAGTCCTCACGAACTCTGTGTTTACAGTCTAAATGTTCACTTGCTTCTCCACATGTTCTTATTGACGAGGGTGCAGCGGCAGTCCCCCAGCTGCTGGTTGCTGACTGCTAATCAAGGACAACAGGTGTACAATGATGACTTCCTGGCATGACTTGCTTGATGTTTATAGCTAAGCAACTTTTTTCTTTGTCATAAACAAGTGGATTAAAACTACAGTCATAAACAAGTTAGTATGAAATCATAGTAAATCTATACACAAGAATATGAACAAGTTTTGACCAACTGGCTCAATGCTAGGTAAACATTGGTAATTTGGAGACACTGGCAACAGAAGATACTCAAGTTCTTAAAAAGTTCATTTATCCAGAGGATTATACTAAGCATTACAGGAAATATAAGCTGAAACAAGGTCCCTATACTCCAGGAAAGCATAATGTAGTAAAAACAGTACAGGATATAACAACAGGAGACCTAAATTCCCGTCTAAAATCTGCCACTGGTAATTTACGTGACCTTCAGTAAGTCACATCCTACATCCTATACACATTCTTTATGTGCCAAAGAGAAATATAAATGGAATCTACATCATGAGGTTAAAATCTAACAAGAATAAAATAATAATAGTTGAGGACATGCCAACGAACCAGAAAAGGTTTTTTAAAAACATAAGGGGCTCTGTAACCTGATCTAGCAAGGGATATCACCAGAACTAAAACTGCCTCTTATTCAAAGAGGCTCTGGACAAGTCTAGTGATGACTTTCGGAGCGGCGGCCCTTACCGGGCGAGGTTTCCTGTAGAAAAGGCCGCTGGTCACAGGAAAGCGACGCAGGAACAATCTGGATGAACAATACTTCGCTCGAGCAGGGGATATGAAATCGTGGCACTCGTTGCCGGTAGACTACATCTCTCCCGTGCGACGAGTGGCTTACAGGGCTCCTCTAGGCCCCCGGCAGGCCTGGAGACTCGTTGACATTAACTCTTTCTTTTTTTTTTTTTTTTTTTTTTTTGCATCCAGGACTGAAATGCAGCAGGCGGCCAGTTCTTCAGGGATGAAAAGGACCCGCGGGGCGATTCCTGGTAGGCTGAGCTGACTGTACAGGTGGAGGAAGGGAGATAGATGGCTGGGCGTGGCTGTCTCGAAGCCACCCGAAATGCATCTTCCTGTTCCGGTCAGGGCCCTGTCCACAGACCGCGACCCCAAAATGGAGAATTGGGGTGTGGTCTCCGGGCGGTAGAGGGATCCGGTTGGTGGCGGAGTGATCTGCCAAGCACCATGCGCTCCCGAGTCTTGGCGCTTCATTCGCCAGGCAGCGCGCGCTAACTACACCGCCTCTCGGACTGACGCAGGCGCCCAGCGCTTCCTCCCCGGAGCAGTGGGGAGGCGTGGCGACTTCGTAGTCGAGTGAGGAAGAGGGAAGTGGTGTCCACAGGGGCCAGAGCTGCGTGGAGGTAATCAAGAAGCCTGATTTTTCCTTTGGGTTTGGTCAGGAGAGCCCGAGAGATACGGGCCGCACGTGCCAGTGCAGCCTTTACGGATGGGTGGGAGGACGCAGCGGAGGCATCATTGCCTGGCGGGGGTCAGACTGAGAGCGGGCGGGACCTGTTCTCAGCAAGGCGGGTATTCAGGCTCCTACTTACACATCTAACCTCTGGAAGCAATCTTTTTGTACCCTGTGTGCAACTATCACTGAGGGATGCCGCTGAAGCACACTCGGAAGCTGCCGGCATGCACAGGGCTTATGGATGCTCTCGTAGCGAATTAGTAGTGGTGGGGGATGGGGCAGTCATGTCTACCGCTACACCAAGCAAAACTTTCCCGTTTCCACTCAAAAACATTAAACTTCCGACATAAAAATATGAGAAGCGTCCCTGTAATTCCTGAGCCAGGGTAGGCAGCAAAGAACCAACTATTTTTTGAATACCAGTGGCATCTCTGAAAGAATTTTGTTGCTCTTTCTGCTAGATCACCTCAGGGAAAATCGGACTCTCAAAGCTGTCCTTAGCCTTGCTTAAAGATCTGTATGACCCTGTAAAGAGGAGTACCTTTACTAGACCCGTCCTGTCTCAAGAACTTTAACCATCACAATTTCTCTTGCCTGTTTTACAATCTGACATTTGAATAGCTTATAAAAAATGTTAGGTCTTTCCAGTAAAATAAGCAAGAAATTTAATACACAGGTACAAATTTGCACAGTGCCCTTTGTAAGACTTCCCCCAAAGTACCAACAAAAACTGTCGAGGACGTCTGTTTGCTTAGTCGGGAGATATTTGCTGAGAGGAATAAGGTTACTTTTCCCCTGATTCCTTACTTTCTGATTTTCTTGTCGTGGTTCTGCCACTGTTAATGCAGGAAAGGAGACTATCATATGTTCCATGAAGTAATGGTTTTAATCTTCATAAGATAATGAAGGGGCATAGAAGTTAGTTTCCTCCTGACTAAAGATAAAAGACTGGGATGATCTTTTAAAATTTAAAGAAACTCAGATATACCCTATTTGTGAAGATGGGACAGGAAATGAACAGATTAGGTGTTGGATAGTCTCAAAGCTTCATTTAGCAAATGGGTGCCATTTTTTTTTCACTCACCAACCTTTCCTCAACTTTTTAACAAAAAGTTATCAATTGACATCTGTATTCTCTGAATTGTGTTTGTCTTTCAAAGTTGAGTAACAAAGGAGAGAAATATATGTCCTGAAATAATCTGTCA
This sequence comes from Pteropus vampyrus, assembly GCF_000151845.1. Lineage (NCBI taxonomy): Eukaryota > Metazoa > Chordata > Mammalia > Chiroptera > Pteropodidae > Pteropus > Pteropus vampyrus. The sequence continues at coordinate 52,066 of NW_011889253.1, forward strand.
TAATGACTGTCCTAATACTTGGCAGTTGATTTTAAGAAGGAAGCAGGACAGGAACTTTTCTGTTTATTTTTCTCTGATAATTATAGATACCAAGTGAATGTGTCATGTGACTTTCATTTGACATGTACTTTTTCCCCCCTCTCCCTCAGTGCCCTCGAGGAGAAGACCCACTCATTGGTTTTGAACCAAAGCTGACAAGGCCTCAGTTGTCAAAGGTGGCACCAGGAGGATGTCACACATAGGAGAAAAACTGTTCTTAGAGCAAATGATGATGAGACATCTGAACGTGGATGCATGCTTGTACCCACATTTGGAGGCTTTGTGGAAGACTAAGGGGTCTGTGAAAGAGAGCACCTGTCAAAATAAGAAATCTAGCCCACAAATAGACAACCGTGGTCCGGAGAGTGCTCGCCAACACTTCTGGAGCTTCTGTTATCATGAAGCATCTGGACCGCTTGAGGCTGTCAGCCAACTTCAGGAATTATGCCATCAGTGGCTAAAGCCAGAGATACAATCAAAAGAGCAGATCTAGGAACTGCTGGTGCTAGAGCAGTTCCTGACCATTCTGCCCAGGGATACCCAGAGCTGGGTGCAGAAGTATCGTCCACAGAGCATTGAAGAGGCTGTGGCCTTGGTGAAATGCTTTCAGAGAGAACCTGGTGGAATAAGCAATGAGGTGAGAAAGATTCTTTACGTGTATAATGAAATAGGATAAAGGTGGATATGTCCAGGTCGAGGGCAGGGGTTAATTGAGGAATGAGATGGATTAGGTCACGCTTCCATTGTTCCTTTAGGACAACTAGGTGGGATCAGAAATCACAGACACGCATCAGTAGTCTACAAATTTTGAAGCTCCTAGCAGTTTTTCCTGGCTTAAGGAAAAAAATGCATTTTGTCCTCTTTAGGGCCAATGCAAATTGAGGGTGGTGGGCCTAGTCTGGGATGGCCAAGGAGACATGACTTGATTTCTTAGAAACAGAAATGAAAGGCAAGAAAGAGTTGGGAAAGGGAAGAAAAATCTGAAAAAAATAATGAGCAGCACTCAAAGATCAAAGGAGAGGGTAGCAAACAGGTATAAATCACACAACTCAGGAGACTGCAGAGGAAGAAAAGCAATAGAAAAAATGAAAGGGAAACAATATGAAAGGAAGAAAAATGCCAACAGAGAATTGGAGAGAATCAAGATGCTAAGAGGCAGTGCCCTCCATAGTGGGAACATATATCTCTGGGTGAGGAAAAGAGCCTTCTTTCTCCTCCCATAGTGTTTTATGCTTGGTTTTGCTGGTAAGTGGGGGAACCAAAGTAAACCCTTGGGAGATGGCAGCACACTTCCTTTCCTCAGGATCCCACCTTGAACACAGGGCAGGATATATTTTTGGTGTCTTATTACAATTGAATCATGTGAAAGGAAGTTAGAGCCCAACTGTCCCCAGCTTTTCTTGCATTGCATCCCCTTCCTCTATGAAATTCTTCCCTAGCCATGGCAGGATTGGAAAATCTGACGGGCAGGAAAACTCTTTTAATTCATTGCCTTATTTTTTAGAGAAAACTAGAAGATAGAAATCCACTCAGACAAGAATCTAAAGTCAAAGAAGCAAGCCAGTGAAGGCAGTGTTAAAACAGGCAGCCTACTCCCAGTCCGCTAGTGGCCTGAACTGTGGCTGTGTGTGAAGGGGTGGAGGCTGGCAGCAATCACAGCTCTTCATTTTATCCTAATTTTCTCAGATGATATATTGGTTCATTGTGAGAAAATAGTGGCACAATACCTTTTCAGTGTTTTATTACTTCCTTTAATGTCACACACTCCCCAAATCTGGGCTCTACTCTTGTTCGTCCCTCCACCACCACCTCAAAACCCAAAGTAAGTTCTGTGCTAATGAGGGTGGGGATTATTTTTAGGTCACAGCTCATGACCTGGGAAAGGTGGCAGTGCTCTTGGGAGGAACATCAGTGGTCCCAGAGTTTAAGTGGAAGCCAGCAGAGCCCCAACCAATGGGTGTGTTCCAGAAAGAATGTTGGAATATATACCAGGTACTACAAGAACAGCTGGGGAGAAATTCTCAGAAGAAACCCAGCCTGTATATGAAAGAGGTGAGGAGCTTCATAATTCTCTTCTGGGAGCTGTGATAGTAATTTGTTCATCTAGACCGTCATAGGAATTTTCCAGGTACCCAGCCATGCTAGCAGTTAGGATGTCTCTCAGGTGAAAGTACAAGTAAGTCAGTGGTGAATGAGAGTGAGGGTCAGCATGGGATACAGAAATATCTGAACCACCAAACCCGGGTATTCACACCATGGGCCTCGCTCCTGAGAAATTTGAGAGAAGATGGAAAAGGGACAGGTGCGGTCATCTCACCCTTATAAGTTAGAGGAGAAATTGGATCAGAAATGGGCTGTCAGTGGCAAAATGGGAAGAGAATTGTACACCAGGAAAAAATAATAAAAGACAAAAATGTCCCACATTTTTTACTATACACTAGAGGACTTGAGTCTTTCATTTTGAAACACCTCTAATTCTTGCCTAGCCCAGTGAGCAACTTATTTTATGAGGGGAAAAAAATACTGGATTTCCTTTTTATTAATTTTCATGAAATCCAGGAAACAGTCCTATGGAATGTTGGATATTTGGTTCTTATTTACCATGAGAAAGCCACTTTAGGCACCACGCACACACCCCTCACTTGTGAAGGTAAACTATCATTACTGAAGGAGCCCTAATCTATATTTTAGAAATCAGCTCAGGATATTCATAAACAGAAAAGAGAAACTTTCTGGCTCTTTTCCACCCACAGCTATGCCTGCTCAACAGATTCTAGCCTTTTCTGAGCAGAAAAGCACCCCAAACTGGAAGATGGCATCTGAGCTCATCTTGCCTGAGTCCCAGGTGAGCTGTATTTTCCAGCTTTTTCAGGCAGCCTGATTGTGACCTTGTCTGTGCTTTTCTTTGCTGCCCAAGACCCACAGTGCCCAGCAGGTGCTCTGAGCCACGTTAGCCCTAGATGTCCTCTAGGCACCTAAGCTTGGCACAGTGGGAATTGGGCACCTCCCAAGCTTGTTTAATGGTCTCTTTGCTTCCTTCCTTTGCTACCATCTCACTTTTTCCCCTAAGTCTTACACACTTCAGTGATTGGCCTGCTGTGTAATTCAGAAATGAGTGATAGGACGACTTCTGTAGTGGCAAGTACTGAACTAAAACCCATTCTCTTTAGAGTTTGTTGACATTTGAAGATGTGGCCATATCTTTTTCCGAGGAGGAATGGAAATTGATGGACCCTGCTCAGAAGATGCTCTACAGTGATGTAATGCAGGAAAACTATGAAACTGTCATCTCTCTAGGTAAAGATACTTCCTTTCCTTTGTGTAGAGGTTGAATAATCTGTTATGTCCTCAGTTTATGGAAAATGCACTCCTGCGAGAGTTCCAGTGTTTCAGTAGCTGGTTGATTCTCAACTTGATGGTGTGGGGAAAAAGAAAGGCATATCTAGATCACCTAGAGAGCTTCTTACAAATACACATCTCACTTCTTTATTCTAAATAGAATTCTTGTTATATCATACTCCCACCTCACCCTGCAAACCTGCTCCTCTCATATTCTTTCTATCTCAGTAAAGGGTACCACAATTCACCCTGTTGCTCAAGCCAAAAACCTTACAGTTACTCATTATTCCAGTCTTTCTGTTATACCCCACAACTGATCCATTAGCAAGTTTTCAGAATAGATTGTGAATACAATCATGTCTCCACCTCTTCCACTCTTATCCTAGTCTAAGCCACCATTATCTCTAATTAAGTCTCTTCAATAGCACTGGATTCCCATTCCCCATATTGTGTAGATCGATCCTCCTTAAGTTTAATTCTTAGCTTACTTATTGGATATTCACCCACAATCACAGTAGAGCATAAAAAAAGATATTGAATCTAAATTTCTGCCTATTTAAACATTTAGAGTAAATGAAAGTAAAAAAGTCCTTGACTATTCCTGAAAATAGTCTGGAATTAACATGGCAGTCCATGACCTTAAGGTTTTATTCTCAGAACATTATTGTTGGGTTTTAAACTTAAAGTGATCTGTTAGAACAAGGGGAAGAACCATAGATCCAAGGTCCCCAAGAGTTCAAGGACAGTCTTGGAGAGCTCTACAGGTAAGTATATTCATTAGAAGAGAAGAAATTTTCCTTGATAGGAGCCTTAACAGGGGCTTAACATTTTTAAGATTCTGTTCCTGTATTTTAATTGAACTTTTTATTGACGTATTTGTGGACTTCGCTTGCAGATTTCAAATGTAGTACAAAGAAAACCCATGAAACTACCCAGTTTCCCTCAATAATAACTTTTGCAAAAGTAATATATGGTATCATAACCAGGATATTGATATAATCCACTGACCTTATTTGTATTTCCTGCTTTACTTGTTTATGTGTGTGTGTTTAGTTCTGCAAAGATTTATCACATGTGTAGGTTTGTGTATTAACTCCCACAATCAAGATGCTAGACAGGAACATTACTACAAGGATTCCTTCTATTGCCCTTTTATAACCATACACACTTTCCCCCCATACCCTACCACATCACCAACCCATGCCAACCACTTATCGGGTCTACATTTATAAAATTTCGCCATTTCAATAATGTTATATAAATAGAATATAAGGTATGTAACCTTTTAGGATGAACTTTTTTCATTCAGAATTATTCCCAAGAAATTCATCGACGTTGTTGTGTGTATCAGTAATTCACTCCTTTTTACTGCTGAGTAGCATTTCATAGTATTGATATTCCACCATTTGTTTAACCATTCACCCATTCAAAGATCTTTGCTATCTTCAGTTGTTGGTTATTGTGAATAAAACTGCCATAAACATTCATGTACAGGGTTTTATGTAGAGATCAGTTTTCATTTCTCTGGGATAAATGCCTTAAGAGTGCAATTGCAGGTTCATATGCTAATTACATGTTTAATTTTATAAGAACCTGCCAGACTATTTTCCATAGTGGCTGTACCATTTTATATTCTTACTAGCAATAGGTGAGTGATCCAGTTTCCCCACACCTTGCCAGTGTTTAGTATTGTCATCATTTTTTTTCTGCCATTCTGATAGCTATGTAGTGTTATCTTTTTGTGGTTTGGATTTCCATTTCCCTAATGAATAATGACGTTTTGTAGCTTTTTCATGTGCTTATTCGTAATATCTATATTCTCTTCATTGAAATGACTTTTGCCCATATTTTAATTGAATTGTTTTTTAAATGTTGAGTTTTGAGAGTTCTTTATATGTTCAGGTAACAGAATTTGCAAATATTTTCTCCAGCTCTGTATATCGTACTTTTTTTTTTTTTGGTCTTTTTTTTATATAATTAATTTATTTTATCATGACATTGCTTAATGAAATCCAGTAAGTTTCAGCTGTACATTTTAACAATAAGGCATACACACACACACACACACACACACACACACACACACACACACACACACACACACACTCACACACACTCTCTGTGTGTTCACCTCCCATAATTAGATTTCTTTCTGTTACCACATATTTGACTCCTTTTACCCCATCTACCACTCCCTCCCCCCCACTCTCTTATAACCACTAGCCTATTGTCCATGTCCATGAGTCTGTGTTTGTTTGTCCTATTCATTTGTTGCTTTTAGGTTTATATCCCACATATAAATGATATCACGTAGTTTTCAACTTTTTCTGTCTGCTTTATTTCGTTTAGCCTAATTATCTCGAGGTCCATCCATGTTGTCGCAAACGACAGTATTTCATCTCTTCTTATGGCCAAGTAAAATTCCATTGTATATATGTACTACAGCTTCTTTAGCCAGTCATCTATCGTAGGATGCTTCGGTTACTTCCATGTCCTGGCCACTATGAATAGTGCTGCTATGTGCAAATATATTTTCGCATATAAATTTTCAAGTCTTTGGGGTAACTACCCAGTAGAGGGATTGCTAGATCATATGGTCGATCAATTCTTAGTTATTTGAGAAACCTCCAAACTGTTTTCTATAGTGGCTATACCAATTTCAGTCCTACCAGCAGTGTATGAAGGTTCTTTTTTCTCTGCATCCTCTCCAACGTTTGTTATTGTCCTGTTGATTATAGCCATTCCAACAGGTGTGAGATAGTATCTCATTGTGGTTTTGATTTGCATTTCCCTAAAAGCTAGAGATGTTGAGCATCTTTTCAAATATTTGTTGGCCATTTGTATGTCCTCCAGGGAGAAGTGTCTGTTCAGGTCCTCTGCCCATTTTTTTTATTGGATTGTTTGTTTTTTTGTTGTATGTGTTCTTTGTATATTTTGGATATTAGCCCTATCGGAAGCGTTGCTTACAAATGTATTTTCCCATTCAGATGGTTCTCTCTTTACCTTGTTGATGATTTCTTTTGCTGTATAGAAACATTTTAGTTTGATGTAATCCCACTCATTTAGTTTTGCTTTTACTTCCCTTGCCTTTGAGGTCAAATTCATAAAATCCTCTTTCAGCCCAAGGACCTTGAGTTTAGTTCCTATGTTTTCTACTATGCACTTTATTGTTTCAGTTTTATATTCTGGTCCTTAATCCATTTTGAGTTAATTTTGGTGTGTGATAGACAACAGTCTAGTTTCATTTTTTTTACAGGTGGCTTTCCAGTTTTCCTAGCATCATATATTGAAGAGGCGTTCCTTTCTCCACTGTATGTTTTTGGCACTTTTGTCAAAAATTATTTGCCCATATAAGCATGGGTTTATTTTTGGACTCTCAATTCTGTTCCACTGCTCCATGTGTATGTTTTTCTGCCAATGCTATGCTGTTTTGATTATTGTCACTTTGTAGTATAATTTGAAAAAAACTCAGATTTATGCTGGAGGCCTCGTTCTTTTATCTCAGGATGGCTTTGGCAATTTGGGGTCTTTTGTGCTTCCATACAAATCTGATGATTTTTTTTTGTTCTATTTCTTTAAAAAATGCTGATGGGATTTGGATGGTGATTGCATTAAATCTGTGTAATGCTTTAGGTAATAAGGTTATTTTAACTATGTTGATCCTTCCCATCCAAGAACAAGGAATGTCTTTCCATTTCTTTGTATTGTTTTCAGTTTCTTTTAATAGGGTCTTATAGTTTTCATTATATAGATCCTTCACATGTTTTGTTAGATTTATTCCTAGATATGTTATTCTTTTTGTTGCAACTGCAAAAGGAATTATTTTTTCCACTTCTTTTTCTGACGCTTCATAATTAGAGTATAGGAATGCTATGGATTTTTGAACATTGAGATTGTTTCTAGAAATTTTACTATATTTGCTTCTAGTAGTGTTCTTGTGGAGTCTTTAGGATTTTCTATATAGAAAATCATGTCATCTGCAAATAGTGACAGTTGGCCTTCTTCGTTTCCTATTTGGATGCATTTTATATCTTTCTCTTGTCTTCACTTGCCAGGACCTCCAATGTTATATTGAAAAGCAGTGCGATAGCGGACAGACTTGCCTTGTTTCAGATCTTAGAGGGAAGGTTTTCAGTTTTTCACCATTTAAATATAATGTTGGCTGAGGGTTCGTCGTCTGTGCCCTTTATTATGTTAAGGTACTTTCCTTCTATACCGATTTTGTTAAGTGTTTTGATCATAAATGGATGATGTATCTTGTCTGGCTTTTACTGCATCTATTGATATGATCATATGATTGTTATTTTTTAATTCATTTATATTGTGTATCACATTAATCGATTTGTGTATGTCGAACTATCCCTGTGCCTCTGAGATTAAGCCCACCTCATCAGGCCGTGTAATCTGTTTAATATGTTGCTGTATTCGGGTCACTAGTATCTTATTTATGATTTTTTGCATCTGCGTTCATGAGAGATATTAGTCTGTGGTTTTCTTTTTGTGTGTTATCTGTACAAGGTTTTGGTATCAGGGTAATATTGGCCTCATAAAATGAGTTGAGAAGTATTGCCTCCTGTTCAATTTTTTGGAAGAGTTTAAGGAGAATCAGTATTAAATCTTCTTTGAATGTTTGGTAGAATTCACTGGTGAAACCATCTGGTCCTGGACTTTTACTTTTAGTAAGATTTTTGATGATTGTTTTGATTTCCATACTGCGGATCAGTCTATTTAGATTTTCCAGTTCTTCTCGATTCAGTCTAGGAAAGTTGTATCTTTCTAAGTACTGGTCCATTTTGTCTAGGTTATTAAGTTTGGTGTTATATACTTTTTCATAGTATCCTTGTATGATCTTTTGTATTTCTGCAGTATCTGTTGCCATTTCTCCTCTTTCATCCCTGATTTTGTTTATTTGTGGCCTTTCTCTTTTTTCTTTAGTGAGTCAGCCTGCGGTTTGTCAATTTTACTAACCTTCTCAAAGAACCAGCTTTTTGTTGCATTTATTTTTCTATTGTTCTTTTGTTTTCAATTTCATTTAATTCTGCTCATCATCATACTCCTTGTTATGCATTTTTTTGTCATTTTGTTTTCGGTGAGCTGACCCCTTTCAGTATTTCCTGTAATGCCAGCCTCATAGTGGAGAATTCCCTTAATTTTTTGTATGTCTAGAAAGGGCTTTATTTCTCCTTCATATCTAAAGGAGAGCTTTGCTGGATACATTATTCTTGGCTGGTAGTTCCTTTCATTTAGTAGTTTGAATATTTGATTCCATTCTTTTCTGGCTTGTAAGATTTGTGCTGAGAAGTCCAACGATAATCTAATGAGTTTTTCTTTATAAGTTATCATCCTCTTTTCCTTGACTGCCCTGAGAATTCTGTCTTTGTCATTGATTTTTGATAATTTTAATACAATGTGTCTTGGCGAAGGCCTTTTTGAGTTGAGATAATTGGGTGTTCTGTTGACTTCTTGAATTCCAAGCTCCAGCTCATTCCTTACATTTGGGAAATTCTTATCAACTGTTTGTCTGAAAATGCTTTCTAATTCTGGCTCCTTTTCCTCTCCTTCGAGAATGCACATTATTCTTATGTTTCCTTTCTTGATGGTATCAGCTAGTTCTTGTATTTTTCTTTTATTATTTTTCATTCTTCCTTCTGATTTATTTCTAGATTTGTCTTAAATATCACTGATCCTTTCTTCTATTAGGTCGACTCTATTTCCCAAGCTTGCTATTTCATTTTTCATCTCTTTCAGTGTGTTCTTCATCTCCAGAAGTTCTATTCATTTTTTTTTTGAAAGTTTCAGTCTTCTTTTTTTTCTTTCAATTCCTGAAGTTGTTTATATGACTCGTTTCGGATCTCACTAAGTTTTTTCAGAAGTACCATCCTGAATTCTCTGTCATTTAAGTCACACATTTCTATGTCTGTAAGCTTATTTTCTGGAGATTTTTCTCTTTCTTTCTGAAATGCCTTGTCACCTTGGTTGTTCATGGTGTTTAATGGACTGTTTCTCCGCCTGGACATTAATGGAAGTGAGTTCCGCTTTTTTTTCCAGAAAGATTTATTATATAAAGATCTTTCTTTAGCCTATTGCAAAGAAGGTGTTTTTCTTTTGGTTTCCAATAAGTGGTGTCTAAGCCTCTTGGATCCCTGCTTTATATAAAGTCTTAATAATGCCTTTTTTTTCCTTATAGATAGTCAGTCATGCTTGCTACCCTCAGTTTCAGTCCCTGTCAGTGTTAGTGACAGTTTTGGTTGCGTTTGCTCTGATTCCCCTGTGGCTTGCAGTGTTCGGTCTCAGAGGATATGGCAGAGGGGCCCTCTGGTTGAGGGATGGGGCCTGTGGCTCAGCCTTGAGTTTTGCAACCTCAGCTGATAATAATCGACTGTTGTTTCTATGCTGTCCCCACTTCTCTGCCTTCTGCCTTGATGACTGGGCCCTGCCGCCAGCATCGTGGAGCTCACAGCTTTCTCAGGCAGGGCTGTTTGGGGAACTTACCTCTCCTTCTCCTCTCCCCCTCCTCCTGCAGGGAGCTCTTGCTGCAAGTGGCAGCTTCTTTGTTTCTCCCAATGCACACCCCGACATCCAGGTTTCTAACCTGTGGTAGCTCTTATGTGCAGATCCCACGCTCAGATGTGCTGGTGTGCAGTTTGGGTGTTTTTTGTTGAGTTTTAAATGTTCAGCTTATTGTTGTTTCAAGGCAGAGATCTGGGGACGACTCTCATTCCACCATGTTTCTGACGTCACTCAAAATTACGTATATTGTCCTTCTATCATCTTCCCCATGGGCTTCTACAGAGTAAAAGTTTTTAATTTTGATGAAGACCAATTTTTCATTTTTTCCTTTTATAGATTGTAATTTTAGTGTCAAGACTAGAACACTGACTAGCTCTCGATCCCTAAACTTTTCTCCTGTTTTTTCATAAAAGTTTTATAATTTTACATTTAAGTCCATGATCTATTTTGAGTTATTATATTAGGTGTGACGTTTTGGTTGAGGCTCATTTTTTTGCCTATAGAGGTCTAGATGTTTTAGTCCCCATTTGTTGAAAAGGCTGTCCTTCCTCCATGGAATTGTAAAAACTTTTGTCAAAGATCAATTGGGCGTATTTGTATGTATCTGCTCTTTTTCATCAAGCTGTGTGTGTCCCTTCCTCTGCCAATATCATATTGTCTTGATTATTGTAGCTATATAATATAGTAACCCTTAATATATATCAGGTAGAGTGATTCTTTCGTTTATTCTTTTTTTGTCAAGATAAAATTTTATTTTAGCAATTCCATGACCTGTGCATTTCCATGTAAATTTTAGAGTAAGCTTTTCTGTGTCTACAAGGAATTTTGTTGGGATTTTGCTAGAAATTACTTTAAACCTATATATTAGTTTGAAGAGGGTTGATTTTTCCGATCAGTGAACACAGTATGTCTCTATATTTAGGTCTTCTTTGATTTCTTTCATCAACTTGTAATTTTCAGTGTATTTATCCTCTACATGTTTTGTTAAATATATGCTGAAGCATTTCATTTTCTTTGGAGTAATTATAGATGGTATTATTTTCAGTTTTATTTTCTGCCTGGTCATTGTTTTTATGTAGTAATACCATTGATTTTATGTTTTGATCTTGTATCCTGTGACTCTTCTGAACTCACTTATTATTAGTTCTAAGTTTTTTTGTAGATTTCTTGAGATTTTTATATAGAGACAGTCATATAATTTGCAGTGCCTTTTATTTTTCTTATTGTAGTAGCTCCAACTTCCAGTACTATGTTGGTAAGAGTGATGAGGGTACACATCCTTGCCTTGTTTCCAATTTTTAGGACAACAATAAGTCTTTCACCATTACTTATGATGTTAGTATAGGGATTTTTTATTTATAGCCTTTATCAAGTCTATATAATTTCTAATTTTCTTAGCGTTTTCATCATGAATGGATGTGGAATTTGTCATATACTTTTCTGTGTCAGTTGTTAGGAGTATGGTCTTTCAGAGCTTGTTGATATGAGGGTTGTGGTGATTGATTTTAAATGTTGAACCAGCTTTGCATACCTGCAATAAATCCTATTTGATCATGGTATATAATTCTTACATATTGTAATATTTAGTTTGCCAATATTCTGTTGAGAATTTTTGCATTTAAGTTCGTGGGAGATGTTTTTATGTAGATTTCTTTTTTAGTGTACTGTATATGATTTTGCTACCAGGGTGACACTGACCTTATAAAATGAGTTAGGTAGTAGTTCCTCTTTTTCATTTCTGGAAGAGATTGTATTAAATTGGTGATCATTCTTTAAATATTTGGTAGAATCTTCCATAACACCGTATGGACCTCGAGATTTCTTTTTTTTCTAAAATTTTTTTAATTATGAATTTAATTTCTTTAATGGTAATACTGCTATTCAGATGATCTATCTCCTTTTGGTTGAATTCTGATAGTTTAGGGTTCTGAGGAATTTGTCCATGTTCTCTTAACTTTTAAAATTTGTAAACCTAAAGTTGTTTATAATACTTCCTTATTATCTTTTTAATTGCTGCAGAATGTATAGTGATATACCCAGTATCCTTGCTGATTTTGATGATTTGTCTTCTCTCTTTTTATTTTGTCATTTGTGATAGGTTTATCTATTTTAGTTTTGCTTGTTTTACTAAAATTATTGGGATGACATTGGTTAATAAAATCAACTAGGTTTCAAATGTACAATTCAGTAATACATCCTGTGTATATTGCATTGTGTGTTTACCACCCAAAGTTAAATTTCCTTCTTTTACCAAGTATTTAATCCTCTTTACCCCATCTATCTCCTTCCTCCCACATTTCCCTCTGGTAACCACTAAGCCACTATCCATGTGTCTCTGTTTGTTTGTCATGTTTGTTGTTTTCAGTTTTATATGCCACATATGAGTGAAATCATATGGTTCTCATTTTTTTCTGTCTGATTTATTTCACTTGACAGTCTCAAATGGCAGTATTTCATCTTTTCTTATGGCCAAGTATTATGCCATTGTATATATGTACCACATCTTTTTTTATCCAGTCATCTGTGAAAGGATACTTTGTTTGTTTCTATGTCTTGGCCACCATGAATAATGCTGGTATAAAAGGAGGTTGCTAAGACACAACTGTTACCCCTCCGTGCTCAGTCTCTACCCTGCTCTCTGTCCTGATCACTGGGTTCCATGCATGGAATATGCCCATCACTCAGGCAGGACTTTTTGGAGCTTCAAAGAGCCAAAAAAACACTGCATAATCCCCTACTCCCCCTCATCCTGCTGGGAGCTCCAGGCTATTTTCCACTGCGCTTTTGTATGTCTCTTTCCACTTCCCTGTATTGCACAAATAGTCAAATGTTCTGATGTGCAGATCTCTCAGATAATATTTGTGTGCAGGTTGGGTGTTATTTGTTGGAGTGTAGATGTTCAGCTTGCTATAATTTCAAGGGGAAAGATCAGGAGAAATCCCTTATGCCACCATGCTTCTGACGTTACTCCTATTTTATTTAATTTTTTTGAAGAACAAGCTTTTGTTTGATTGTGATTTCTGCTCTGTTTATTATTCACTTTCTTCAACTTGCTTTGGGTTTCTTTTGCTTTTGTCTAGTTTCTTGAGGTAGAAACTTAGATTATTTATTTGAGACCTTTCCTCTTTTCTATTGTAAGCATTCAGGGATATACATTTTCCTCTGAGTACTTCTTTAGCTTTATTCCACATATTTTGATATATTGTCATTTCATTTTTGTTCAACTATGTATTTTTAAATTCCCTTTGAGACTTTCAGTTATGGATTATTTAGAAGTGTATTGTTTAATTTCATGTATTTTTAGATTTTCCTGTTGTCTTTTTTTTTAGTCTGATTCCATTTTTGTCAGATTGTCTTACTCAAGTCATGATTTTTTTGGTTCTTGGTCTGATAGGTGATTTTTTATTGTATCTGGATCATTTTGTTAAGTTAGGGGAGTCTGGGTCCTATTTAAATATTTTAATTAAATTTAATCTATTTTAGATTAACACATACGTTCTTTTCTACTTTTAGGGTGTATACTTCCAGTGAGAGTTTAATTTTCAGAGTCTTTATGATGTTTCCTTGATTTATGTAGTACTGCTAGGGCTCCCATGTGTCCCTGCTGATGCTCCCTGAGGGTAAGGAAGGTATTTATGTAGGCCCAAGTGTCTCTCAATGAAAATGGGGAGTCTCAGACTCACAGGGATGAAGAGGCCTCTCCAGGCCACTTGTTGTGCCTGGGTACCTGTTGCTAGTTCTGCCTGCCCACTTTGGTGTCTCCTAATAGGTTCTGATGTTGTCAGAAGGTTTCCCATTCAGACTTGGGAAGAGATAAGCCTATCCAGGCAGCCTTCTATTGCTAGGTTGAGGGTTAGGAAACACTAGATCTGGGATGCCTTCTTTTGTCGGGTGTGGGGGTGCTAGATAACCTTGCTATGCTATTCTACTGGTCTTGGGGTCCAAACCATTTTGCCTTCTTTTTCCCACTTTTTAGAATTCTCTGTTGGTTGTGTCTTACATTCTTTAATGGGTTAGTTGTTGGGCCTGGCAAAGAGGATTAGGGAGAAATGGGTCTATGCAATTTTGTCGAGATTGGACCAGAAATCACTTTTTCCTCTATTTTTTAAAAAGCAGTCATCGATTTTTTTGCTCCATTCCCAGTTTTCTTGTTCTGGGACACAGATGGCTGATTCTTCTGTTTATTCCAACAGGGTTAAAACTCAAAAAAGACACTGGAAATGACCAACCTATATCTACTTCTACATTAGAAATACAAGCATCAGGATGCAAAGTATTAAGAAAGGCCAGAATGAAAGTTGCCCAGAAAACAACTGGCAAAGAAAATCATGGTGATACACACAGGGTACAGAAACGGCCTCGAGCTTGTCTAGGGAAGAAAAGAAAGAAACTTTCAACTTGTAAACAAGAGCTTCCAAAACATATGGATCTTCATAGGAAAGGCTATGTAGGAGAGAAACCTTTTAAATGTCAGGAATGTGGGAAAGGCTTTAGAGTTAGCTCTGACCTTATTAAGCACCAGAGAATTCACACTGAAGAGAAACCCTATAAATGTCAACAGTGTGATAAGAGGTTTAGGTGGAGTTCAGATCTTAATAAACACTTACTGGCACACCAAGGAATAAAACCATATAGATGCTCATGGTGTGGGAAAAGCTTCAGTCATAACACAAATCTGCACACACACCTAAGAATTCACACAGGAGAGAAGCCCTTTAAATGTCATGAATGTGGAAAAAGATTCATTCAAAACTCACACCTTATTAAGCACCAGAGAACCCACACAGGTGAGCAGCCTTATTCCTGTAGCATATGCAGGAGAAATTTCAGCAGGCGGTCAAGCCTTCTTAGACACCAGAAGCTCCACAGGAGAAGGGAAACATGTCCAGTGGCTCCAGTCTGAAGAAAGTCACCATATGGAGCTTCACCCTAGAGGTGATGAAAGAATACCAAATTATGAGGTGCCTGATGATAGGATTTTGTCATCAACAGAAAATTTGGGAGGAGTACATGTCATACTTCACATAAAGGAATCTAAGCTATCTCTCTTATTCAGCATTGTATCTTCGGTGCCTAGCACAAAACTGATACGTGTGTACTTTATAAATAAAAGATTGAAAATTTAGCTATTATATGTCTATAATTATATATCTGTCTGGTTACTGAGCTTCCCCACCCTTTGTGATCTAAATTCCTCAGGTATCAGGTGCCCAGCAAATATATGATGGCCATTAGCCCTACTCTCATTCTTTCTTGGGAGAGATAGAAAACAAAAATATTCAGATTCTCTGGAAGGAGCTCAGGGTATTAGCATTCCTATGGTTATTGTTCTGTCTGTGTGAACAACCAAGCCCAGGACTCAAGAGACTTTATTCTGGAACAGGAGGAGAGGATTCACTGTTTGTCCTGAGCGAAGTGCCCCCATTCTAGTTTCCTCTTCCTTGAGCACTGACCACCACAGTGTTTTCTGTCAAGTAATTCCAAGCAACAAATGAAGGCCTGAATGCCAACACAGACATAGGGCCTTGAAAACACTTGATATCTCTCGATCTGCTGATCCTCTCAGCACTGAGGTATATAGAATGAAATGGTGAAGGAGGCAGTTTGGACCCTCATTCAGCTATCTGCCTCTTTGTGGAAAGCACAGAATGGTGGTAAATGGCCTTATTTTACTATGTAGATTGAAGGCTTTCAAATTGGTGCCACACTGCTCCCAGAGGGAGGCCCATTATTATGGCTGCTCAGCACAACCCCATATACCTCTGCAGGAAGGTCTAGGGAATTTGCAAACTGATTTACTGTGAATGGCAAGGATAGCACTGTGGCCTTGTAGCCTCAGTGCAGGTTGGATACCAAGGTGGAACATCCAGAAGTGTCAGAAAATAGCAAGGCCTGTGGCTTAGGATGATGATCCCAGTGAGAACTAGGTCAGACGGAATTTTTTTTAATGATAGTTTCTCTTGCTTTGCCATTGGCCTGGTCTCAGTGATTATCTCCTGAAAAGCAATGTGATATCAAGGGAAGGGCAAGGAAGTTAGAAGACATGGATTTATATCTATGTCAGATCCTAGTTTCAGGTGTTGGAGAAGGCTTCTATATATTCAAAATTTTTACACTTTTTTATGAAACTGGCATGTTGTTTCATTGCATTTGAATGTAAATGGTAATCTTTCATGCAGAAAAAAATATTTCATCTCCCCAAAGTCCACAGCAATATAGAGAAGTTACACTTTTTAAAGAAATAACAAAGATATATCCCCAAATAAAAGTGGAATAACTATCTCCATGGACCAATAGGGGGTTCGAACAACAAGGAAAAAGGGAGGGGAAGCCACACAGCCTATTAGGCTTCACAACCAAAAAAGTAAGTTGCTAAAGCCATAAATGCACATCCAGAGCTTGGCGGGATGGGGACAAGAGGTGGATTAATCCACAGGAGAGGGAGTGGGAGTGAGAGGCAAAAGCAATAACTGTGATTCTGTTCTTTCTGCTGCTAAAGACAGTCATGGAGGCAGTTGGTTTTCTATGGCCTGGTTAACCCAGGTTCGATACTTCCAATAAGCCTCTGTTTTATGGCTAAATTTATGTGAAGAAGAGTAAAAGATTTTGACCCCCTCCAGAGGATTCATTTTTTCATCTCCCTCCCTCCTTCCTTTTAGCCATCTTCCTTCTTCCTCTCCTTCCCAGCTTTATTTAGATATAATGCACTTAAAAGACTGTGTTTAAGGTGTATAATTAGATTATTTGATATGCATATATATCAAAAAATGATTATCATTTACCAACTTCATCACCTCACATATTTACCTTTTTCTTTGTGGTAAGAACATTTAAGATTTACTCTCTTAAAACCTTCAACTATATAATACAATACATTTACCTATAGTCACTATACTGTATATTAGATGCTCAGAACTTATTCATCTTATATTTAACAGTTTGTACCCTTTGAACAACATTTGCCAATTCCCAAACGCCAGTCTCAGGTAAACAGCATTATACTAGCTGTTTCTATGTGTTTGGCTTTTTAAGATTCCAAATACGAGTGAAATATACAGTATAACATCTTTCTTAGCTAATCATACTCTGTCCCTTCTGAAGATAATAACCTAGCTAACAAATAGCTAAGACGGGCCTCATACAACATGATCATAGTATGTAAAAACATCTGCAATATGCAGAATTCCTTAGTGAGTAGCCATTGTTTCTGCTCACTGTCTTAAAGCTCAACTGTCCCATCTGTGACTCTTCTCCTAGGATTAAGGTGAAATGTCCAGAGTAATCTCAGGCGCCTTTGAATGCATAGTAGAGGATGCCCACGTGGTAAAATCCAGAGGCAGGGGCAGGAAGCCACCCATCCGCCCAGCCCCCTCCAACATTGCCAGCCAGCCCAGCCAGAGGGAGCCTGTGATAATGACAAAGGCTCCAAAGAAAAATGGCACTGAAGCAAGGTCGATGGCCTTATGTGAGTCCTTAAGAGGGATTTTTGTTTAATGAAGGTCAGTGTAGCTACAGGTCTGTGCTGAAGGACCTTCCTTTGAGCATTGCACTTTAACTATCTGAGATTCCAGTAGCCAGTTCGATTCCAGACGGCATGCTAACAGGCTGCCCCAGCTGCAGTCACAGCACGTGGCAGACCTTTCAGCCCGAGCTCGCCCATGGCCAGCAGCTGAAGAGCCCTGGGTCCCCTGGTACGCCTCACCTAAAAGCCCTCACAGGCTCTCACAGCCCCCAACTCGCCCAAGCAGCGTGACACCGGAATATCTTATGCATGTTATATGACGGTTC
>NW_011889253.1:71696-73025 GCF_000151845.1 Pteropus vampyrus
TCATCATACGCAATGCCCGTTCTACAACAAATATTTTGTAGTGTCCCTGTAAATATATTTAAATGAAAGTCACAGATAACATTACCTACCTACAGTCATCCATCAGGAACACCATTATTATGCTCAAGAGTCTGCAGATCTGATCTGCCATGACCTTTGCTGTATTCCCTGAGATCTAATAATGGTTTTGACCTGTTATATCATCGTTTAAAAAAAAAGGACAATAAGTGACAGATGGAATGTAGCACACAAAGCCTAAAATATTTACGATCTGGCTTTTTACAGAAATTTGGCCCACCCTGAGTCAAGTAGAGTCTAGAAGAAATCTAAATGAAAAGGAACGTAGTTTATTATAAACTAGTAACCATTTCAGAGTACACATGACCGGGCATGAGTGCACCAGAAGACCTCATGAACTGGTCAGATGCTTGCCTCTCTGCAAAGACTCACTGCAAAGGCAACAACCAGAAATTCAGACTGAAAGAGCTCACGCATGGTGAGAGGTATGGATGCTGGTCATGTGGTTTTCCAGAGGCAAATATGCTTGGCGTTTCTGAACAATTAGCAGTATAGCCTCTCCTTGATCTCCGAAGTAGTGCTTTCCTAGAAAATTTAAGTCATAGTAAAATGTGCAAAAAATATTTTGTGTTTACATGACCAACAGGGTGAGGTTCTTGACAGGTTCTTTTTGTCAACATGACTGTTTGAGGGGGTGCTCCAAAGTTGGTAGGGATCCGGAACAATTCTGCACTGTGCATGACCTACACTCCCATCAGTGCACACAAAAATTCTGACAGCCGCCACTTGCCGTCATATCCAAAACACCTCTTGGGGGCAGTGGCCCTGACCTCCGTTCAGAACCACCCAGTAAAGCCTGGTTGGGGCATGCACAGCTCAGCACAGGGTGGCGTCATTGGAGAAGAGAGGAAGTGCTTCTAGTTGTGCAGTAGGGGCACTCGAGACTGGTGTGATGATGGGGCTGAGCAGTTAGCCTGCCTGAACAGGACTGTTGCAACGCTTCCTGTCCCCGGCATAGAGTGAGCCTGCGATTTCCTTTTCTTCCTCTCTCTCATTGTTTGGCCTACCACATACGGTTTTGTCTTGTGTGGTCTAATCCTGCCCTGCCAGTGCGGTCACCACCAGCCAAGTGTGTCTCTGAGCACTGGAAATGCGGCTAGTCCAAGGTGGGAAATGCTGTAAGTGTAAAAGGCCCACCACTTCAGAAGACTTTGGGTGAAAACTAAAGTAGCTTAAATATCTCATTACTAATTATTTATACTGATTACTTTCTGAAATTATGATATTTTAGATATATTGGATAAGTAATGC
>NW_011889253.1:79165-80423 GCF_000151845.1 Pteropus vampyrus
AGCCTGGACTCTACAGAAGCCTTTGTTGACTCAGACCGTCCTTCCTCCCACCTCTCCTATGGCCAAGATACCCACAGCCGAAGCCTGGCCCAACCTTCCCAGTGGAGCATAGAGAAGAGCCCCAGGTGAAGGAACCATAGGAAGTGAAACGACAATGGCTCGACTCCCAGAAAAGTAGGTGAGGGTTCACAGAATGCTCAAGAAGAAAGAAAAGAAAAATTCAGTCTCACTCCCAGGGTAAAGAGGTTTGGGATGGCACTTGGAAATTTTACCTTCCTATTATTTGTTGAGTATAATTCTTCTCCATCCCTATCGCTCCATTCCCTTTGAAACATGGTGGCACCTGCAATTTCTATGCATGCTCTCAATTTTGATATCAGGAGAGAACCTGAAAAAAAATATGTCAAAGGAGAACACACTAGAGAGTGGGTATCCATTTTCTGTGTCTACAGTCAGAAATGAACTTCTTGGTCCCAATTTACCAGATAGCTCTGAACGGCTAATACTCAATTGGCAAATCGCACCGAGCAGCTCCCCAGAGACTACACAGTGACTGTCCATGATCAGAATGTCCCTCTAGGAGAGACAGCTGAGAGATCCAACCAGGAAGAAACTCTCGGCCCCAGAGCCCGGGAACGAAACAGTCCCCGAGTGGAGCCACACCAACGTACTCAGTGTGTGGAAGGCTCTGCTTCCTAGAAGATACTTCATGGGCAGCTGGGAAGTTCTCCGGAGAGCTCCTTCACAGGTGCCCTGGATGTGGAAAAAGATTCCTTTGTAGGTCGAACCTCTTCAGGCATCTTCGAGTTCACATGAGGGTGGCACCCTATAAATACAGTGTGTGACACACCATTCACTCAAGTGCCATACCTTGCAGAATACCAGAAAATCTATAACTAGCAAGAAACATACCCTGGCCTTGGATGTGGGATACTTTTCTGTACTAGAGGGAGTTTTATACGACACCTAAAAACCCACACAGATGTTAAAGCCCATAGTGGTCACAGCTGTGGGAAAAAGTTTAGTTGACACAGAGAGATTACTTTGTACCAGTTATCACACACTGGAGAGACCCTTTATGTGTCAGTATTGTGGAAAAAGTGATAGAGAGAAATCGTGCAAGGGAGGAGGCATAGAAGTGCAGTCATTGTTCTCAAGCTTCAGAAAGAAGACAGGCTTTAATATGCACCAAGCTGCTCACGGGAGAGAAGAATTCTCTGAGAATTTGTTGCGGGAAGCAGCTCCTACTCAAAAGGAC
>NW_011889253.1:80473-81635 GCF_000151845.1 Pteropus vampyrus
GCATTGGATGGAATAGGGTGCAGTGGGAGCCCGTAGTGGGGCAGACCTATCATCTTTGAGCAGGGAGGAAAGGCATCCTGGAAGAAGGCAGATCTGGGTAGTAAGCTATAGGATGAAGTGGAGTAAGCCTGCTGAGTGTGGAAGTGGGGAGTGGCGAGGACCCTGGACTGAACGAAAGGCATGTGAAAAGGCTCAGAGAGATAGGGAGGGTGGCATATTAAAGATATCCTGCTGCGTTGTGAGGGGCCACAGGCAGAGCAGGGGAGGCAGGGTGGCATCGATGAGGCCAGAGACAGAAGCAGGGTCTTGCGTCATGAAGAAATGTGTCATCCTTCTGAGAAGTTATGCTTTATCTTCAGGACAGTTAGGACCCACTGGAGGTTCTTAAGTAGGGGAGTGATACACAGAGATTTGCATTTTGCACGATGATCTCTCCGACTGCAATAAAAATGAGTAAGGCCTGAAGCAGGGACACCATTTGCGAGGTGTTGCAATCACCCAAGTGACAGAGGATGGTCTTGTGAACTAGGGTCGTGCCGGTGATGATGGAATGAAAAAGGGGGTCCGATTTGAAAGCTACTTACCCTGTGTAAAACATAGGACTTGGTGATCGACTGGGCACTGCGTAATGAGGGAGAAATGGTTGCGAATGTCATCCAAGTTTCTGGCGTGTGTACCGCATAGATGACAAGAGTATTCACTGACATAGAGAACAAGAGAAGAGGATCAGATTTGGTGGGTCAAAGTGAGTTTAGCTGGAACATGAGTAATTTGAGATGCTTACGGGTCTCCAGGTGGAAATGGCCAGTGGGGAATGAGAGCTCAGGAGAGAGAGCAGGGTTTGAGACGGAGATGTGCACATCAAAGGCTCATAGACGATCATTTATGTCTTGAGAATGGTCGAGGATATTTTAGGATTGTAGAGAAGGAAAAAGCACAAGCTCCTCTGGGCAGACCCTGGGAGATGTCATGTCAGAAAAGATCATTATATAAGGATTCAAAGACCTGTTAAACTTTCAGGTACCTTGCCTAGGTTCCTTCCTTTCCCGTGCCCTGTCTAAGCATACGAGAACGGGCATCCTAGACACTTTGACCCATTTCCTCTTGAAGCCAGTAGAAATTCTAGCTCTGGTGCTTACCTGTGGTTCTCTCCCACCCTCCA
>NW_011889253.1:89310-165590 GCF_000151845.1 Pteropus vampyrus
TCCTTTACACTCTTTATTATTCGTGTTGTTTGAATCCTCGTGAAGAAATGTTTGTCTACCCTAATATCGCGGACATATTTTCTACATTTTCATTTTAAATTTGTATTATTTTAGCTTACATATAGAGATCACAGTTCACAGATCACGTTTTAGAATGGAAGGGTTCTTGCCACTTGATATTTTGTCCTTGAGCTTTGCTCTTAGCCAAAATTGAGATGGTAAGAGAACTTTTTACCAGCCCATTAACTGGAGTTGAGCAAATATTTTATGAATAGCATCCCAGGCAAAGGGATGTCTCATGCAGAGGCCTGAGAAGAGGAGCACGGAGTAGCTTGAGGGGAAACTAGAGTGGGCAGAGGTGGGCTTCAGGGATTCTTTAAAAGGCCAGATGGTGCCAGAAGCAGAGCAGGCAGGCCCGTCCAAGTGAGGGTTGGGGCGGTGTGAGGTCAGTGCCAGAGCAGGAGGGGCAGGCAGGTCTGAGTGGGGGCTCAAGTTTCGTTCGCACAGGAGTCTGGTAGAAGTGTGGCAGGATCAGGAGACTGGCTGAGTAAGGCGACTGAATATAACGAGAGCCAGATTTCTCGCTATTGGAGAGGGGAGGCACAAAAATGCAAAGGGGAAGTCTAAAATGAACTCTGCACTACTGCATTGGATCGGGAGCTATTGGTTTGAATGTTTTGGATGTTGTATTAGTTTCTGAGGACCGCCGTAAGAAATGATCATACACTGATACACTGGGTATTTTGCAGTAACAGAAGTTGATTCTCTTACATGTCTGGAGGCCAGATGTCTGAAATCAAGGTGTCAGTAGGGCCGTACTCCCCGCGAAGGCCCTAGGGAACAATCCATCCTGACTTGTCCTGCCTTCTGGTGGTTCCCGGCAATCCTATCATTCCTTGGTTTATAGCTGCACGACTCCAATCTCTGCTTCTGCTCTCACGGAGCTTCTTTCTTTGTGTGCTCTCTTTTTCTCATAAGGACACCGGTCGCTGGATTTAAGGCCCACTTTTACCCTTTATGATGTCCTCTCAATCCTTAAATACTTACAAATTCGAGGCCTCCATTTCTAGATAAAGTACCATTCTGAGATTCTGAGTAGACATGGATTTTTTGGGGGAGGGACACGCGGAAAGCATTGTGGACAGCATTTGTATATATGTATATATGATTTGGGTACACTTGTGTGCACAAACATGTCTAGACAGACACATAACTTAGCACTGCACACTGAGAAGGCCATAAAGATTGGGTGTCAGGGTGGAGAGATTACAGCTTTAAAAAAATGTACAAACTACACTTTCTAATTTTGCCATAGTGAGAACAACATGGTTTATACAACAAAATACTTATGTATGTTTAAAAACACACACGCATACGCACTATCTCCAATTGTCTGCAAAAGTTCTCCACTTATGTCCTTTGGAAGGCTACATCTGAGCTCAAGCTCTCCAAAGCCAAACCCACCAGCCAGCAGAGGGCCAACGCTTATTTAACACTCGACATCCATCATAATGATCTTTCGCTGTGTATTCCACAGCCACCCTGAATATCTCCACAGATTTCATGAGGTCAGGCCTCTCTATGGACTGGCTATTGTGCCTGAAAATTCACATCTTCCAAGTCCTATAGGAACACAAAGGAAGGTCTGGAGCTCATGACGGTGCCCTTGGAAGGATTTAGGATAAATTTCCAAATACATGATTGATAGGTGTGATCTAGAATATGGCTATTCTTTCCATACATAGGTCATCTGACTACAAGTTGTAAGGGGCCAACTGCAAGCTGCATTCAAATAACTGGAAATTTTTTTTTTTATGGCGACATTGGTTAACGAAATTCAATTTCAGCTGTTCATTTTAACAATAAGACATATATATGTTTACACAGTGTGTTCACCTCCCATAGTTAGATTTCTTTCTTTCACCACTTATTTGACCCCTTTTACCCCATCTACCTCCCCTCTTCTCACTCCCCCTATCCTCTGGTAACAACTAGTCTTATAGTCCAAGTCCATAAGTCTCTGTTTGTCCTGTCCCTTTGTTGCTTTTAGGTTTATATCTCACATATAAGTGATATCATGTGATTTTCAACTTTTTCTGTCTGGCTTATTTCACTTAGCATGATTATCTCGAGGTCCATCCATGTTGGCAGTATTTCATCTCTTCTTACGGCTGAGTAATATTCCATTGTATATATGTACTACTACTTCTTTAGCCAATCATCTATCATAGGACACTTCGGTTGCTTCTATGTCCTGGCCACTGTGAATAGTGCTGCTATTCAAACATATTTTTGCATATAAATTTGCAACTCTTTGGGGTAACTACCCAGTAGAAGGATTGCTGGATCGTATGGTCGATCAATTCTTAGTTATTTGAGAAACCTCCAAACTGTTTTCTATAGTGGCTATACCAATTTCAGTCCCACCAGCAGTGTATGAGGGTTCTTTTTTCTCTGCATCCTCTCCAACGTTTGTTATTACTTGTCCTATTGATTTTAGCCATTCTAACAGGTGTGAGATGGCATCTCATTGTGGTTTTGATTTGCATTTCCCTAAAGCTAGAGATGTTGAGCATCCTTTCATATATTTGTTGGCCATTTGTACGTCCTCCAGGGAGAAGTGTCTGTTCGGGTCCTCTGCCCATTTTTTGATTGGATCGTTTGTTTTTTCGTTGTTATTGAGTTGCATGAGTACTTTGTATATTTTGGATATTAGGCCCTTATCGAGGCGTTGCTTACAAATGTATTTTCCCATTCAGATGGTTCTCTCTTTACCTTGTTGATGATTTCTTTTGCTGTGCAGAAACATTTTAGTTTGATGTAGTCCCATTAATTTATTTTAGTGTTTGCTTCCCTTGCCTTTGAGGTCAAATTCATAAAATCCTCTTTAAGTCCAAGGTCCTTGAGTTTAGTTCTTATGTTTTCTTCTATGCACTTTATTGTTTCAGGTCTTATACTCCGGTCCTATATCTGTTTTGAGTAAATTTTGGCGTGTGGTGATAGACAACAGTCTAATTTTATTCTTTTGCAGGTGGCTTTCTAGTTTTCCCAGGACCATTTATCGAAGAGGCTTTCCTTTTTCCACTGTATGATTTTGGCTCTTTTTTTCGAAAGTTATTTGTTCATATAAATATGGATTTACTTCTGAACTTGATTCTGTTCCACTAGTCTGTGTGTCTGTTTTTCTGCCAATAACATGCTGTTTTGATTACTGTCATTTTGTAGTATAATTTGAAGTCAGGTAGAGGATGCCTCCAGCCTCGTTCTCTCAGGAGGCTTTGGCAATTTAGGGTCTTTTGTGCTTCCATACAAATCTGATGATCTTTTGTTCTATTTCTTTTAAAAAATGCCAATAGGATTTTGATGGGGATTGCATTAAATCTATATAATGTTTTATGTAATAAGGTCATTTTAACTATGTTGTTTCTTCCAATCCAAGAAAGAGGAATATCTTTCCATTTCTTTGTATTTTCTTCGATTTCTTTTAATAGGGTTTTATAGTTTTCATTATATAGGTGTTTCACATGTTTCTTTAAATTTATTCCTACGTATTTTTTTTGTTGCAATTGCAAAAGGAATAATTTTTTCCACTTCTTTTTTCTGACACTTCATTATTAGAGATTAGGAACATTATGGATTTTTGAACATTGATTTTGTGTCCAGAAACTTTACTGTATTTGCTTATTTTTTCAAGTAGTGTTCTTGTGGACTATTAAGTGTTTCCTATATAGAGAATCATGTCATCCGCAACATAGTGACGTTTGACTTCTTTGTTTCCTATTTGGATGCCTTTTATATCTTTCTCTTGCCTGATTGCACTTGCTAGGACCTCCAATGTTATATTGAATAACTGACGATAATGGACAGCCTTGCCTTGTTCCTGATCTTAGAGGGAAGGTTTTTAGTTTTTCACCATTAAGTGTAATGTTGGCTGAGGGTTTGTCATAGATGGCCTTTATTATGTTAAGATACTTTCTTTATATACTGATTTTGTTAAGTGTTTTGATCATAAGTGGATGCTGTATCTTATTGAAAGCTTTTTCTGCATCTATTGATATGATTCGAATTTTTTAATTTATTTATTAATGTGGTGTATCACATTATCGATTTGCATATGTTGAACCAGCCCTGTGCCCCTGGGATGAAGCCCACTTGATAGTGGTGTGTAATCTGTTTAATATGTTTAGGATTTTTACATCTGTGTTAATGAGAGATGTTGGTCTGCAGTTTTCTTTTTTTGTGTTATCTGTACCAGGTTTTGGTATCAGGGTAATATTTGCCTCATAAAATGTGTTGGAAAGTATTGCCTCCTATTCGATTTTTTGGAAGATTTTGAGAAGAATAGGTATTAAATCTTCTTTGGATGTTCAGTAGAATTCACTGGTGAAGCCATCTGGTCCTGGACTTTTACTTTTTGGTAGGTTTTTGATAATTGTTTCAATTTCAATACTGCTGATCGGTCTATTTAGATTTTCCAGTTCTTGATTCAGTCTGGGAAGATGATATTTTTCTAGGTACTGGTCCATTTCTTCTATGTTATTAAATTTGGTATTATATACTTTTTCATACTATTCTTGCATGATCCTTTGAATTTCTGTGATGTCTGTCATCATTTCTCCTCTTTCATCCCTGATTTTGTTTATTTGTGTCCTTTCTCTTTTTTCTTTAGTGAGTCTAGCCAGGGGTTTGTCTATTTTATCAACCTTCTCAAAAAACCAGCTCTTTGCTGCATTTATTTTTTCTATTGTTCTTTTATTTTCAATTTCATTTATTTCTGCTCTAATTTTGATTATTTCTTTCCTTCTGCTGACTTTAGGCTTCATTTGTTCTTTCTTTTCTAGTTTTTTAAGATGAAGCTTTAGTTTTTTTATTTGGTCTCGTTTTTGTTTCTGGAGATAGGCCTGTAATGATATGAACTTTCCTCTTACGACAGCTTTTGCCGTGTCCCAAAAGTTTTCATATGTTGTACTATCATTATCATTCGTTTCTATGTATCCCTTGATCTCTCTTTGTATCTCTTCTCTGACCCAGTTATTCTCCAGTAGCATGTTGTTTAATCTCCATGTGATTTTGGTTCTTCCTGCTTTCCTTTTGCAGTTTATCTCTAGTTTCAAAGCATTATGATCAGAGAATATGGTTGGTATGATTTCAACCCTCTTATATTTGTTGAGTCTATCTCTGTGCCCCAGTATGTGGTCAGTCCTTGAGGATGTCAAGTGCTCTAGAGAAGAAATATAAGCAGCAGTTTGGGGACGAAAGGCTCTTTAAATGTCAATTATGTCCAGTTGGTCTAATGTGTCATTTAAGGATGTTATTGCCTTATTGATTTTCTGTTTTGATGATCTGTCCATATCTGACAGTGGAGTATTTAGGTCCCCTACTATGATAGTGTCTTGGTCTGTTTCTCTCTTTAGTTCTGTTAGTAATTGCTTTACATAATTTGGGGCTCTCTGGTTGGGAGCATAGGTATTAAGAAGTGGTATGTCTTTTTGGTGTATGATTCCCTTTATCATTATGAAGTGTCCTTCAATATCTTTATCTTTTTTATTTTGAAGTGTATTTCTTCCAATATTAGTACCACTACTCCCACTTTTCTCTGAATGCCATTTGCTCGAAATATCATTTTCCACTCTTTCACTTTGAGTCTATATTTGTCTTTGGAACTGAGACGTATCTCCTGGAGGCAGCATGTGGTTGGCTTTTGTTTTTTCATCCAATCTGTAACTCTGTGCCTTTTTATTGGTGAGTTGAGTTATTTACATTTAGGGTGATTATTGATATAGAAGGTTTTCCTATAAACACTTTATGTTTTGCTTTCTGGTAGCTTGGTGTTTCCATTGTTTCCTTGTACTTGTGTTTCTGTTTTCTTTATTTATTTGTATTATATGGGCTTTCCCTCTGGTCCTTCTTGTTTTATGTTATATACTTCAGTTCTGATCTTTGGCGTGTGGTTACCATAACAAATATGTAAAATATGTAGAGGTTAGTGATATACACACACACACACATACACACACATGCACACATACAGATACTTACATACATACATATATGTTCGTTTTCTTCTGCGTGTGCCTTATCTCCATTCCCCTTTGTGAATTTGGATCTTTGGATCCTCACCTTTTCTGTCATTGTGGTCTCAATTTGTCCCTATGTATGCTGAACGTTCATTACTATCTTGCTATAGGAAATCTCTTCTTATTGTTTAAGCTTATAATGCCCTGTTCTTAGTAAGGGTTGCACTCCTCTGCTTCTATTTGCCTAATAGTCACCTTACTCCTGATTATGTACTTTTCTGTCATTTTCTTTTAGGTGAGCTGCCCCTTTCAGTATTTCCTGTAATGCAGGCCTTGTAGTGATTTATTCCCTGATTTTTTTTTTTTTTATATCTGCGAAGGTCTTTATTTCTCCTTTATATCTAAAGGAGAGCTTTGCTGGATACATTATTCATGGTAGTTCCTTTCATTTAATAGTTTGAATATTTGATTCCACTCCTTTCTGGCTTGTAAGGTTTCTGCTGAGAAGTCCAATGATAATCTAATGGGTTTTCATTTATAAGTTATCGTCTTCTTTTCCCTGGCTGCCCTAAGGAATTCTTTGTCCTTGATTTTTGATGATTTTAATAGAATGTGTCTTGGAGAAGGCCTTCTGGGTTTGAGATAGTTGGATGTTCTGTTGACTTCTTGAATTCCAAACTCCAACTCATTCCTTAGATTTGGGAAATTCTCGCCAAGTATTTGTCTGAAAATGCTTTCTAGTTTCTGCTCTTTTTCTTCCCTTTCGATAATGCCCATTATTCTTATATTTTCTGTCCTGGTGGTATTCCTGTCCTATTTCTTGTATTTCTCTTTCCTTATTTTTCATTCTTTGATTTCTCTCTTCTTCCTTCTGATTTATTTCTAGATTTCTGTCTTTGATATCACTGATCCTTTCCTCCATTTCATTGACTCTATTTCCTAACTTTGCTACTTCATTTTTCATCTCTTGCCATGTGTTCTTCATCTCCAGAAGTTCTACTTGGTTCTTTTTGAGAGCTTCAATCTCATTGCTAAGAAATTCATTCTGCTCATTTAGTTGTTTTTTCAATTTCTGGAATTGTTGATATGAATTATTTTAGATCTCATTGAGTTTTTTCAGAAGTACGATCCTGAATTCCCTGTCATTTAAGTCTTATATTTCTATGTCTTTCAGCTTATTTTCTGGATATTTTTCTTTTTCTTTCTCAGTTGCCTTGTCATCTTGGTTGTTCATGGCGTTTAATGCACTATTTCTCCACCTGGGCATTAATGGAAGTGCATTTTGTCTTTTTTTCCTGAAAATATTTATTAT
This sequence comes from Pteropus vampyrus, assembly GCF_000151845.1. Lineage (NCBI taxonomy): Eukaryota > Metazoa > Chordata > Mammalia > Chiroptera > Pteropodidae > Pteropus > Pteropus vampyrus. The sequence goes on from NW_011889253.1 coordinate 96,640, forward strand.
ATAAAGGTCTCTCTTTAGTCTGTTGCAAATAAGGTGTTTTTCTTTTGGCTTATAGTAGGTGGCATCTAAGCCTCTTGAATCTCTGCTTTATATAAAGTCTTAATAACGCCTTTCTTTTTTTTCTCAGTCTCATTTCTTGTCAGTGTTAGCGACAGTTTCAGTAGCATTTGCTCAGATTCCCCTGGGGCTCCATGGTGTTGGGTCTTGGAGGGTATGGGGGGAGTGGCCCTCTGGGTTGAGGGATGGGGGCTGCAGTTCAACCTTGCGTTTTACAATGGTGGCTGGTAATAATCACCTTTGCTTCCTTGCCGTCTCCACTTCTCTGCCTCCTGCCCTGATGACTGGGCACTGCCGCTGGTTACAGGAAGCTCAAAGCTCTCCCAGGCAGAGCTGTTCAGGGAACCTGCCGCACTTTCTCCTCTCCCCCTCCTCCTGCAGGGAGCTCCAGCTGCGAGAGGCAGCTTCTTTGTTTCTCTCAGTCCACCACCCGACTCCCACGGTTCTGACGTGTGGTAGCTCTTATGCGCAGATCCCACATAAGTGTTTTGGTCTGTTTCTCCCTTTAGTTCTGTTAGTAATTACTTTACATAATTTGGGGCTCTCTGATTGGGAGCATAGATATTATGCTGGTGTGCAGGTTGGGTGTTTTTTGTTGAGTTTTAGATGTTCAGCTTATCGTTGTTTCAAGAGGAGAGATCTAGGGACATCTCTCACTCTGCCATGTTTCTGATGTTACTCCAATTATTTTAATGTCTCCGTAGTATTTTCTTTTCTAAGATTTGGCATCTGGTCCCATCACTCCTAAACCTATTTTCACAGGAAGCTTCTAATTACCCACACTTTGTATTAAAACAGGAGATTAAGATCTTCCTAAATTAAAAGAGACAGACTCTTATGGTTCAGCCATCATGCTCCTTGGTACTTATCCAAAGGAATCGAAAACTCATATCCATACAACAACCTGCACATGGATGTTTATAGCAGCTTTCTTTGTAATTGCCCAAACTTAGAAGTAACCAAGATGTCCTTTAGTACATGAGTGGATAAATAAACTGTGATCCATGCAGACAATGGAATGTTATTCAGCACTAAAAAGAAATGAGCTATCAAGTCATGAAAAGACATAGAAGAACTTAAATGTATACTACTAAGTGAGAGAAGCCAATTTGAAAAGGCTACTGTATGATAGCAATTGTGTGATAGTCTTGAAAAGCAAAACTACAGAGACAGTAAAAAGATCAGTGGTTGCCCAGGGATGGGGTAGGGAGGAATGAACAAGCAGAGCACAGAGGAATTTAGGGCAATGAAACTACTCTATAATGATACTATAATGATAGATACATGTCATTATATATTTTTCCAGACCCAGAGAATGTACGACACCAAGAGTGAACCCTAATGTAAACTATGGGCTCTGGGCAATAATGATGCATCAATGTAGGTTCATCAATTCCAACAAATGTGCCACTTGGGTGCCAGATATTGACTGTGAGGGAGGCTGAGTATGTGTGGGGGCATAGGATATAAGGGAGATTGCTATACCTTCTGCTCAGTTTTGCTGTGAACCTAAAACTGTTCTAAAAAAATAAAATCTATTTAAGGAAAGAGAGAGAAAGACACTATTATGTGTTACTTGAGCTCCCAGTCAGGTTCATCATGACCACTGGTAAAGGAGATTCTTCTACTATCACTGTTGAGTCCAAATACTGTTCCAGTCCCTCAGCCTGCCATCGAAGGTTCTTCATGAGACCTGTTCCAGTGCCCCTCACTGGATTGAATCCTCTGCCTCCTCTTCTCCATGCATCTCCTCCACACTGGCCAAGCCAACCTCTCAGGTCTCCTCATTCTCATCCTTTGGGGCTTGGGCACACACCATTCTCTCTTGAAACGTTTCACCCTCACCTCTGTTGTAACAAATACTTGTCGAAAGGAAGATAGATGCCCCCAATTCTACCATCTCTATCCCATTTTGAGATATGGTTCTATGAGAAATCTAATATGCACACAGTCAGCTCAGTTATTAACTGAGATCAAGCATGTTTCTGTTTTGGAGTGTTCACTTGAAGGAATATCATGCGCACATACCACACCTTTCTCCGAGAGAGATGGGAACACAAAAGAAGGAAGAAGAGGTCTTGACCTACTGGGAGGAGGCAGTGTCTTGCCATGAGGAGCGTGTAATTATCCCACACCTGGGCCCCATTCCTGGCTCTCAGATATGATCTAGAGGATGGACATCCACAGCCACCTGGTGAACCCTAAAGGAGCACACAAGGTATGATTGTATTGTATCTATGCTTTGTCAGGAGGCCCTGAACCTTCACTCCAGTGCCACGGAGGACAGACTAATTCTGGCGAGTCTCAACCAGATATCAAATGTAAGCATAGTCCATTTTGGTCAGAGCGAATTACGTTAGGGTGACATCCCAGATTTAAATCCCCCTGCTGGGACATTTTTATTAAATGGTTTTCTGGAGCCCTACTTCTCACATGGGCTTCTTCGTTCTTATGAGATAAGTCTAAAGAAGCCTTGACTTTTGAAAACCAATGCAAGGGCTTTGAACACACCATGTTTGTCTCTTAAAAGGAGTTAATGAGTTTCCTGTAAGAGAAAACTGTGTTATCACAGGTCTAACCAAGCTGGTGACATTGTTGTGGATAACAATATCCATGGGCCAAAGGAGCCCACATCACTGATGGATCAACATTGCCTCCTGTCCAGGGTGTGCACTGCTTGGAGCAGATCAGAAAATAATTTTATACCTCCTGCAGATTGCCATTTAATCCCACTCCTGGAGATTCTTCCTGCACCATCAGGACCAGGATGCTTCTGGTTACGAATGCTGCTTCAGAGGCAGAACCCTGCAGTCAGGAGCTCACAGTTCTCCTTCTGCCTGATGTTAACCTGGAATGAATCTAGCCTCAGAGATAGGCAAAGCTCACACCAGAAACAAAGGTCTCAGTAGTTCTTCTTGTCAAGTGGCTTTGGTGTCCATCAAATGCATGACTCTCAAGCATTTGGGCTCCTCTCTGAGCCTTCCTGCTTTCTCTCTGTCCAAACCCTTGCTTGGCAAGGTGAAATAAAAACCAGGTTCATCCATCATGGCGGTCCACTCTCAGGCATTCAAAGCTTAATCATTGCTCAAAAGGTTTGGATGGGGTTGATATTTACATTTGGAGACACACAAAAGTATTGATGACAAATTTTACAGAGAGCGATATGGTATAAGGGCATCATGAGCTATCACGATGTGGATTCAATTCGTCAACAATTTGCCTTGTGCACAAAGATCAGAAAATGCCTAATCATGGCCAAGCACATCACAGGCCTAAATTGCAGGCTGTGTCCATTCTTTTTGACCCTTTCCTCCCATTGGCACTAGGAAATGGAAGACCTATGCAAGCCTGATGATAGCATTCAAGCTCTGTTACTTGTGTTTCAAGGTAGCAGAAACTATACGACTGAATCATAAGCTGCAACTATCTTGGTCCAATTTTCCAAGCAGTTGCCCTTCTGTTATACTAGTTTTTTTTTTTTTAAGGGGGAAAAGGATGTATCAATAATGAGAACAGATTCTTAAACAATGCCTCTTCAAAAGCAATTAAGCAAATTGAAAGAGGTACTGTCAAATATGACCCAATCATTCAAATTGGTTGTGGTCATTATTTAAAAAATCCACACCTCAGCATTCCAACGACTCATTCCTATATCCTAACAAGTGACATTTGTCAAAGACAAATGTGCCAGATACTGTTCTGGGCACCAGGAAGATAAATGGTCAAGGTTGGAGGTGAGGGCACTCTGGCTGTGGATATTACATGAACAATACAAGGGAGAGGTTAAGGTTTTGGGGTCAATGGTATGATGTTGTTGGAGTGAAATGCAGTCTGTAGGTGACTAGTGAAGAGTGTTGATGATAAAACAAGAAAGTGAAATGGGAGGCCAACCGCAGACACCATTCATTGACTTGACCGTGGGGAGGGAGCAGATTAGCATTTTGTAAAGGTCCTGCTGGCTGCAGTTGAGAAGAGGCATTTGTTACAAGCTTCTGATAATGAATGAGACTGCATCATGCGAGGAGGTATGGGCAGGTGAGCAGAGGGCCTCAGAAAGACGTGGTCCCAAGAGTGTGGGAGGAGCTTACTACACCTCCTGGTTGTCACCACAAACAGGCCCCAGTGTGGGGGGCTCTCTTGCCACATCACTCAGCCATGAAAGGCCCAGACTTGGAATCGAAAAGAGCTGGGTTCAAATTCTGCCACTGCCACTTATGAGTTATGGGACCTGTGGCACATTGCTAACCCTGGCTCAGCCTCAGTCCCCTCTCTAACAGTAAATTGACCTCACAGAGCTGTGGCAGAGTGAAATGAGACATGCATGCTGTGAGATAGTGCTGCCCCATAGGAAGTACTCAGTAACTGGTACCTGCTACCATCGGTGTGATCATCCCTGTGCACAGTCAGTGGGGGCCTTAGAACTGGCTGAAGAACTGACCCTGGCAAAAGGAAGTGGGAACCCTGTGTTAGAGGAGCTGAGAAAGCAGAGCATGGGGGTGAGTGGGGCCTTGATGAAAATGGTGTCAGTGGCAAGCAGCACTCAGGCAGATGGCTTGTTAGGGCCATAATCAAGAAAGGGAGGAGGTATGTAGATGTGGCCTGAGGCTGAGAAGGAAAGCAGGTTTGTCAGGAGCCCGCTGTGTGAGTTTGGTCTGGTTTGGTTTTGGCAAGAGATGTGAGGATGTGTATAGGACAAATATAATGGTTGATCTTTTCCTTCACTCTCATGTGTGTTTGGATTCATTTAGTTGGAGCAAAGGAAAAATCGCCTTCTGCTGTTCAATCAGCATTGCCAGTGGAGACAATCTCAACAGGATTCCTTTATTTCCTCACTGGTGTTCTAAAGCAGTGATTCTCAGTGCAGATTTGGCCCCCAGGGGACAGACAGTAGATGACATCTGGAGACAGTTGTGGTTGTCCTGACCACAGGGTGCTGCTGGCTTCTGGTTGGCAGAAGCCAGGAATGCTGTTAAACTCCTACAATACTCAGGTCACCCCCACCACAGAGGATCGTCCAGCCCCAAGTGTCTCAGCTGCTAGTGCAAGGTTGAGAAACCCAGGATGAAGAAGTGTTTCTTGCAAACCTAATGTGTGCCTGCATTAGGAATTGGGAGCAGGTAGTGAGGCAGATGCGGTCTCTGGCATATAGTCTCGGCATGGGTGGATGAGTGTAGGGAAGATGGTTTAGAAGAACAACTGGATTCAGCCTTCCGAAGGCCAGCCTAGGGGGAAATGGGCTGTGGAAGAAGCACGAGAGAGGGACCCCACTGGTCCTCTGGGGAGGACGGACATGTTAAGTGACACAGGAAAAGGAGTAACCAATAGCCAGGGAATGGGCGAGGGGACCAAATCTTTGGAAAGGTTTCCAGGAGACAACACCTGTCTTCATCTTTGCTCATCTTGGTGCTTCTTCCAGCCATGCCCTCCAGCTTCTTATAGTTTTTGTCAGTTATTTAAAATTTCTTATTTTACGTGATCTTTGTCCAGAAACTGAAAAGGAAAAATTTATATTTTCCTATGTAATAATGTAAAATACCTGCACAGCAAAACAAAACAAAACAACCCCAAACCAACGCAAAACAGAGATAAAGAATTATAAAATGACAATTGAGAAATATATTTGCAACATACATGACAAAGAGTTGATTTACGTAATTTATTCAGAGCTCAAAATCAAAAGTTAAAAAAAAAGATTAAAAACCTAATAGAAGAAAAATGAAGTAAAAAGAAGAGTACAAAGAAAATGTAAATTACTAACAGGGAGAAAATGTTAAACCTCACTCATAATAAAACAAATGTAAACCACAGCAATCATAGTCTACAATTTCTTACCTTGCAAATTGCCAAAAGTTAAATGAAAAAGTTAAATGACACCTGGTGGTGTGAAGGATTGGATATTGATTAAGACATGCGTACTCATGCATGGTTGTAAAAACATTAAGTAATAGAACTTTATGAAGGACAAGTTGAAAATATCTATTAAATTTCTAAATGCATGTAGCCATTGAGCAAGGCCCTATTTGGAATTTATACTATAGAAATATTTGTGTAATTTCACCAAGATATACATATATTCACATATTATATATAAGATGTTCATTGCAACATTTTTGATCATAGCAAAAAAAAAAAAAATCCCCCCAAAAGAGACAAAACTTGAAGCTACCAAAGTATCTGAACAGGGTCAAATTACTAGCATTTTTTTTTTTTTTACAGAAAGAGACTTAATGGTAGGTGAAGAAAGCAAGAATCAAGTATCGAAACCAAGTTCAAAGTTAGCACACAAATAGCAGAAATGTTGACTTTACATGGAGAGAACTCCTGCATCCTCATCTTTCTATCTCCCCTGCCTAGGATCTCAGAAAACTGAGTCAATGGTGAAGTGAAGTTATGGGTGTTTTTTCCTTTCTTTGTACTTATCTGGGTACTCTAAATTTTCTATAATGAGCATGGATGAAGTGTAAGGTTGTTTATTTGGGCTCATTCTTATTTTTGGAGATAGACCTGTATTGATATGAACTTTCCTCTCATGACCGCTTTTGCCATGTCCCAAAAGTTTTGATATGTTGTACTATCATTATCACTCATTTCTATGTATCTCTTGATCTCTCTTTTTATTTCTTCTCTGATGTGGTCATTCTCAGTAGTATTTTGTTTAATCTCCATATATTTGTGGTTCTTCACATTCTTTTTACAGTTGATCTTCAGCTTTGAAGCATTATGATCAGAGAATATGCTTGGTATGATTTCAACCCTCTTATATTTGTTGAGGCTATCTCTGTGTCTCTGTATGTGGTCAATTCATGAGAATGTTCCATGTGCACTAGAGAAGAATGTATAAGCAACTGTTTTATGATGAAAGGCTCTTTAAATGTCAATTATGTCTAGTTGGTCTAATGTGTCATTTAAGGATGTTAATGCCTTATTGATTTATGGATGACCTGTCCATATCCGACAGTGGGGTATTTAGATCCCCTACTATGATAGTGTTTTGGTCTGTTTCTCCCTTTAGTTCTGTTAGTGATTGCTTTATATATTTCGGGGATCCCTGATTGGGAGCATAGATATTAAGAAGTATTATATCTTCTTGGTGCATGATTCCCTCTATCATTATGAAGTGTCTCTCATTATCTTTCTTTACCTTTTTCATTTTGAAGTCTATTTCATCTGATATTAGTACCACTACTCCCGCTTTTCTCTGAATGCCATTTGCTTGAAATATCATTTTTCGCCATTTCACTTTGAGTCTATATTTGTCTTTGGAACTCAGGTGTGTCTCCTGGAGGCAGCATATGGTTGGCTTTTGTTTTTTGATCCAATCCGTAATTCTGTGCCTTTTTATTAGTGAGTTCAGTCCATTTATATTTAGGGCAATTGTTAAAATATGAGGTTTTCCTATAAACTTTTTATGTTTTGCTTTCTGGTAGCTCGGTGTTTCCATTGCTTCTTTTTTGTGTGTGTGTCATTTTTTTGTATTTTGTATTTTGTATTTTTATTGTGTTTTGTGGGCTTTCCACCTGATCCTTCTTGTTTTATGTTATATACTTCATTTATGAATCTTTGAGGTGTGGTTATCATAAGGAATATGTAGAGGATAGTTATATCTATATCTATATCTATATCTATAGATATATATAAAATCTCCATTTTCTTCTGCATGTGCCTTATCTCCATTCTCCTTTGTGAATTTGGATCTTTAAATCCTCTTTTTTGTCATTGTTGTCTCAGTTTTTTCCTATGTATACTGAACGTTCATTATTATCTTTCTATAGCTAATCTCTTCTTATTGTTTAAGCCTATAATGCCCTGTTCTTAGTAAGGTTTGCACTTCTCTGCTTCTATCTGCCTGCTAGTCACCTCATTCCTAGTTATGTATTCTTTTTTTTTTTTTTGTCATTTTGTTTTAGGTGAGCTGACCCCTTTCAGTATTTCCTGCAATGCTATACTCGTAGTGGAGAATTCCCTAAATTTTTTTATATCTAGAAAGGTCTTTATTTCTCCTTCATATCTAAAAGAGAGCTTTGCAGGATACATTATTCTTGAGTGGTAGTTCCTTTCATTTAATAGTTTGAATATTTGATTTCACTCCTTTCTGGCTTGCAATGTTTGTGCTGAGAAGTTCAACGATAATCTAATGGGTTTTCCTTTATAAGTTACCATCCTCTTTTTCCCTGGCTGCCCTGAGAACTCTTTTTTTGTTATTGATTTTTGATAATTTTAATACAATGTGTCTTGGTGAAGGCCTTTTGGGTTGAAATAATTGGATGTTCTGTTGACTTCCTGAATTCCAAGCTCCAGCTCATTCCTTACATTTGGGAAATTCTTATCAACTGTTTATCTAAAATGCTCTCTAATTCCGGCTCCTTTTCCTCTCCTTTGAGAATGCACATTATTCTTATGTTTCCTCTCCTGATGGTATCAGCTAGTTCTTGTATTTTTCTTTCATTATTTTTCATTCTTCCTTCTGATTTATGTCTAGATTTCTGTCTTAAATATCACTGATCCTTTCTTCTATTAGGTCGACTCTATTTCCCAAGTGTGCTATTTCATTTTTCATCTCTTTCAGTGTGTTCTTCATCTCCAGAAGTTCTATTTGTTTCTTTTTGAAGGTTTCAATTTCTTTGCTAAAAAATTTATTCTGATGAACTAGTTGTTTTTTCAATTCCTTAAATTATTGATATGGCTATTTTGGATCTCATTGAGTTTTTTCAGAGGTACCATCCTGAATTCTCTGTCATTTAAGTCACATATTTCTATGTCTTTAAGCTTATTTTCTGGAGATTTTTCTCTTTCTTTCTGAGCTGCCTTATCACCTTGGTCGTTCATGGTGTTTAATAGACTATTTCTCCACCTGGGCATTAATGGAAGTGTATTCTGCTTTTTTCCCAGAAAGAAGATATTATATAAAGGTCTCTCTTAGCATGTTACAAATAAGGCATTTTTCTTTTGGTTTCCAGTAGGCAGCATCGAAGCCTCTTGGATGCCTGCTTTATATAAAGTCTTAATAATGCCTTTTTTTCCTTATATTCAATCACACTTGCTACCCTCAGTCTCATTTCCTATCAGTGTTAGTAACAGTTTTGGTAGCGTTTGCTCAGATTCCCCTGGGGCTCCGTGATGTTTCATCTTAGACGATATGGGGGTAGGGGTCCTCTCATTGGGGTTTGGGGGCTGTGGCTCAACCCTGGTTTGCAACAGCAGGTGGTAAAAATCAACTGTTGTTTCTCTACCATCCCCGCTTCTCTTTCATCCCCACTTCTTTGCTTTCTGCCCTGAACCTTGGGCACTCCCTTGGGCTGAGTAGAGCTCACATCACTCCCAGGCAGGGCTGTTCAGGGAACTTGCTGCACCTTCTCCCCTCCACCTCCTCCTACAGGGAGCTCCTTCTGGGAGAGGCAGCTTCTTTATTTCTCCCAATCCACTGCCCAATACCCGGGGTTCTGACCTATGCACAGATCCCACAGTCAGACGTGCTGGTGTGCAGTTTGATGTTTTTATTAAGTTTTAGATGTTCAGCTTATTGTTGTTTCAAGGGGAGATATCTGGGGATGTCTCTCACTCCGCCATTTTTCTGACTTCCCTCTTGCTTTACGTTTTTAAGGAATTGAATCAATTTTGGATAAACATGGATCCTTCAGTTCACCTTTTTCTCTATATCACCCTTAGTTCTTATGTCCAGCCACCTCTTTACTTTTACTTTATCTGCTGCATCTCATTTGAATTTGTGACTCTAGGTATAGATGAAGAAAATGTCTTAGAAATCAGCATAGTATAGATATTCCTGTGTACTATCATCTGGTTTTTATAATAATCTACTTTTTTATGTAATAATATACTTACACTGAATTGTTTGGAATTGCTGATATAAGACGGTTTTAGTCCTACAAAGAAAAAGAAATTTATTAGGTTCCATTAATAAGGTGATGGTAATAAGCTGTAAAATATTAGTCTAATGACGATTTCATGAAGATGATGAGTAGGTCATCATACTAATGGGGAAGAGTGGGTGAATTTTTCTCTTTGTTCTCGCTTATTTGACTATAGATAGTGAGAAATATCATAAGGAAGGAAGTTCAAAGAGTTTCAGAAGTGGAGAAAATCTTCCTGTCCTCAAACCCTTGAAAGAAGTAGATAAATTACATTAAAACCTTGAGACGTGCAGGTGAGATGACTTACCAAAGAAATTGACTGAGCACAGAATAATTATTGAAACAAACGTTGGATCACATAGTAAAAATAGTTTTATTGTACTATACGACATCTAGCCTTTTACAGCACCTCTTTGATAGTGTTTTAGCTTGATATTTATATGATATGTCTAAAACATTTTTTCATTCTTTTTTTTCTTGTTTATGGTTCTTTATTGGGGTTTTTCTTCAGTCTATAGTCTATTCTGTTCAGATGTTCCACTTAGCAAAATCCAAACTATGTACATGGAAAAGGTTGTTGTTCACCCATTCTGGTTTCCTTGATCAATATAGCAAGCATAACTTTGGCTTTAAAGTCCTTCTCAACATTTATAATTAGAAAGAAACATTCTGAAGAAAATTTACTGCTATCTGGCTAAGAACTAAAGTTCTATTGGCATCAAGTACAGACTCTAAAACTGCAACTTCTCTCTGAAAGCAAAATTGCCATGAAAAAATCATTGTTCCTTTGGACAATACTCTTCTCTAGTAAGTTGAACACAGATCAATTTGAGGGAATCAATCAATGAAACAAACAAACAAACAAACAAACAAAGGCAATATACCTTTGTCCTTTTTTCTAGACAAATCACAGTCACAGAAACACTTTAAAAAGTTGTCTCTCCTGAAATAACTTAATCATGATTCACCAAATCACAAAATCACTTTTACTGTCACAACATTTTAAAACTGTTGAAAGCTTAGAATATGTTTCCTCCAAACGCTTCATGTTATACATGAGAACACTTAGACATAGGCAGGACAGAGTGACTTGGAGCTTTACCTAGTCTGTTGCTCAATCATCATGATGGAAACACTCAGTAATGCTGCCTAGAGCTGTATATTTAGCTACTCCAAGTGGTTTCAACAGATATTTTTAAATATACCTAATTTGATTCCAAGTGGCTTTTTGTAGAATAGAGATTAGAAATTAATTGTTATAGCTGTGGACCAAAAATTAAAATATTAGAAATAAAATTTTATTTGCAATAAATGTAGGAAGAGAATCAGGCACAAACCACGTATAAAGAAAGAAGGCAGAGCTTTAACTTCTCTTTTCAGATATTATATAATGTGCAGATTTCACTAAAAGAAAGAAGAAAAGGTGGGAATGAAAAAAGGAAGAGAATAAAGGAAGAAATACATGGTATATCTCAGAGTTCTTTATTTTAACACTGAGTTCCGAAGGCACAAGAGAACTCAAGAAAGTCAGAGAGCCCTACAGATCCTAGCTCCAAGGAAACAGAATAAAGTCAAAGGTGGGAATCATAATTTTTAAACTACCAGTGGCCTTCTTTTTGTTCCTACTCTGCAACCCTCCCCTCCCCAATCTGTTATTGAGCAACGTTAGATTGAGATAAGGTTGCTGTATTTCAAATCAAGTAGTAAGCAGAAAATTTTAAATATGAAGTGGTAGGTTGACACTGTTAACCTACAATTAAAAAGCGAAAATGAGAGGCAATAAGCATTTATTTTAGATCAAAGAATTGCAGTTTAAGGAGCACAGGTTCAGGAAGAAACCCAAATAATATCCTGATTATGGAGTGAATACGATGGGGTTTTTATGAGAAAAGAAAAGGAATAATTACATGAATAGAAGAAATTTCTATTTGTGCTAGCAAGCTGTGAGTTACTCTTTAGCTATACATGGTTGATTACTAATTCTATATTCAAACAGAGAGTCCATAATCATCAGTCCCTGTGGTCACCATGTCTGCTTTCCTGCTGGCTTTACAATTGTTTGTAAGGCAAAGTTGCTTTAGTACAGTCCAAAGGTCTGGCCCAGTTCAAACAGTCCAAAAGTTCAAGGAGCAAGACATGTAAGGCAGGTCATCTGGAATGGCTGTCTGGCTCCATTTTAAAATGTCTCTACTTATGTCAACTTTCACAATGTTATTGAAAAAAGCAAGAAACAAAGAAATAAGAAAACAACACATTAGTACAATATATAAAATGCAGACAAAGTATAATTCTAGGGGAAAAAAGGATTATTCACAGATAGTGTAAGAGAAAGCCATATTCTTCTCAAACAGCACTAAGAAAGTTCAAATTATGAAATCATGGGGAAAAAAGTAAAACTAAAGAAGAAATGATAAGATAAAGAAGGAAAAAAATAGACAACAATGAGCTGGCAAAGTTTATGTAAAAATAGGAAAAAATAAAGCTATTGCTGAAATGAGACCACATTAGAAGCATCAGGAATCAGAATGGATAGTGCAGGAAAAAAGAAGACCAGTATGAGGAAATAGAATATAAAATTTTAAAAAAGACGAAGGAATAAAAGGCACTAAAAGAAGGCAATAGATGTGGAGAGAACAAAGAGCTAATCTATGGGTCATTGTTATTCCTACAACAATTCTCAACTGGATAATATATTTTTAAAAAATGATTTAAAAATCATTTTATAACAGGGGAAATATCAGGCTGATTTTTTAAGTCTCTTCTGCAATTTTTAGTGTCAGAAGGTGTACTAGTTTACCAATAACTCAGTGTATTAAAAAAAACAGAAATTAATTATATCACAATTCTGGAGACTAGAAGTCTGAGATCAAGGTATTAGAAAGGTTAGTTTTTTCTGAGAACTGTGAGGGAAAATCTGCTCCCTGCTTCTCTCCTAGCTTCTTGTGGTTTGCTGGCAATATTTGGCATTTCTTAGTGTATTAGCATCCTTCAGAGAAACAGAACCATTAGGATGAATATTTTACTATTTTTGTGCGTGTTTTATTTTGGTTGTTTTTAACCAATAGGATAGATAGATAATCAATAGATGATATAAGTGATAGATAGATATAGATAGATAGATAGATAGATAGATAGATAGATAGATAGATAGATAGATAGATAGATGATAGATGATAGAGGGATGATGCATGATAGATGATAGATGATAGAGAGATGATAGATGATAGATGATGATAGATAGATAGATGAGAGAGAGAGAGAGAGAGAGAGAGAGAGAGAGAGAGAGAGAGAGAGAGAGAGAGAGAATTGGCTCATTTGGCTATGGAGGCCGAGAGGCCCTAAGATCTGCAGTCAGCAAGCTGGAAACACAGGAGAGCCAATCGTGTAGCTCTAGTCTGAGTCCAGGAGAGCTGATGGTGTAAATTGCCGTATGTTCAAGACCCCCAAAAAGCCAATGTTTCAGTCCAAATCCGGAGCCAGAAAAAATCAATGTCCTAGCTCAAGCAGCCAGTCTTCCCTCTTATTCATAGGAAGATTACCCTTTTGTTCTATTCGAGACTTTCAACTGATTGGGATGAGTCCACCTGCATTAGAAAGGGCACTCTGCTTTACACAGTCTACCAATTCAAATGTTAATCTCATTCAAAAAACACCCTCACAGACACACCTAGAATAATGATTGCCAAATACCTCGGTACTGGTGGCACAGTCAAGGTCACACATAAAATTAACCATCACATTTATCTTCTGTTGCATCACCCTGCTCTCTACCTTCATCTTCACATGGCATTTTCCCTGTGTACATATATGTATCCAAATTTCTTCTTATTTATTTATTTATTTGTTTGTTTATTTATTTATTTATTTATATTTTTTAATTTCTCCTTTTTTATAAGGACTCCAAGTCATATTGGATTAGTAGGCCCACCCTACTAGAATGATGTCGTTTTAACTAATTACATCTGCAATGACTCTATTTCCAAATAAGGTCACATTCTGAAGTATTATGGGTTAGGATTTCAACATATAAATTTTGGAGGGCACATAATTTAACTCATAACAGAAAACATATCAATGATTTTTTTTTCAGAATTAGGAAGAGAAGTGTTACACAAAAATTGTAAAAGCTTCTAAGCAGGACCTTGAGTTGCACAACTCCAAAGGACACAGTCTCAGAGAGTGCAAGGTGAGTTCTGAAATAAACAACCACATATATCCCATTCTAGGTGAATAATGCCCCCTGGGGTTACATGACAGCAGCATCTGACTATTTTGCAGGCAACAGAAAATCTTCTTAGATATGCACCAAAACCGGAAATATAGACACTCATGAATCTGTCTTGCAAAATTGATAGTTTAATGTCCATTGCAAAATAGAGTTGATCATCACCAAAAACACAGAAAATGATTTAGGACTGGATGAACAATTGTATTAAAAGGACAGTGGGATTGTGGTTAGAAGTGTGTGGAATAAGAACTTTTTCTTTATAAAAGTATACACTATTCAAATACTTTTATACTAAGCTTGCATTATTTTATAATCAAAACCTAATTTTTAAAAGTCATTTTGTTTAGTTCTTATTTGAGGTAATAATACTAAATACAAGTCTTTTCAAATGAGCACTATTACTGTTTTCTTTGAACACCAAATATCATCCTAAAAATTTATATTTGTATATTGCTATAGAATTAAAAAATAATTTTACAGTATCATTTTGTTAATGCAGCAGCCTAATTACTTTGATTCATGTATGTTACCTGTGTTAAATATCTTGCCTCCGATCTAGCTATAAAACGTGCACCTGGAGTCAATTTAGTACACAGTTCATGATAATTGGTTTAAAATATTTTTGTTGAATTTATGATTCTGAAATAGGCTAGGCTAAAATAAACTCTTGGCTAAAAAGAACACTTAAAGGAATTCTTTGAGGTATTATGATAATGCTAGGTGTGCATGTGGGGAGACATCAGTATATAAAATCTAGTTTTAAATCAGCATCCAAACAATTTCTCTTTTCTGTGAGCCTTTGCTTCGTTAGATTTTACCACATTTTTTACTTCTGTTGAATTGCAATCTCATTTTAAAAATGAAATAATTTGAATAAGCTCAGGTTTGTTAAACATCTGCCCATCTTTGAAATAAAATCAAACTAGCTTTAAATATGAACTCTAAGCACTCTTGAATCTATCCCTTCTTCTTGAATACCAAGGAAACAAAGCCTTAAGCTTACTTTTTAAATTATTTTATAATTTTTCAGGATGAGATACAGGTAGCTAAGGATCCAGATACAAATTCAGTGCAAAGAAATGGAAGATTAGAAAATTAGGACTTGCTAGGCAGGCTAGTGGGATGGATATTTTGTTGATAAAATATTGCAAAAATGGTGCTGATGAGGATTTAAGTTCACTGTTTTCATGGAGACCTTTGTGCCTGGCTGAAATCTATTCTCTTTTTTTAAGATGGCAATAACTTGGCTTGTAGTATCTCTGATGCTTCTTGCTTTGCTTTCCTTTAAAATGTAAGCAGAAATTAAACTATGTTAATTCAGTGTCCTGACTTTTTGCAGCTGTTCCCCACTACATTTGTGAATTTTTAAATCTCATCTATGGTTCATTTTAGCCATGGTACTGGGAGGGAGGAGCAGATGAGTAGAATACCTGCACTGTTGCCTAGGGAAGGAGGGAAAAGTGACCTTTCATCTTTGTTTGCCTGAACTAAAGCATTGAAATATTTAAAGATCAGTTCTTGGCAGACAATACAACAAAAGTTAAAAATAGTAAAAACTAAATGTATTTTTAGATGCTTTCAATATTAATATTGTTTTCATGATGATTTTCGCTGAAATTTTGACAATTAAACTTGAGAGTTATGTATAGAAAACACAGTATACTTTATTTCTGGTCCTACAGTTGTCAGGTCACTTTATTCAGTGACTCCAATATTGATATAGGAAGAGCCAAATAACCAAATTAAACAAAAATCAGTTTTAAAGATCGATGTGCCATTTCCCATGTGCCAGTTTCATCAAATAACCATGTAACAATTTAATAACTGTTTTTAATAAAAAGTGGTGTGTTAATAAATACATATTTTAGATTTTATGAAAATTATGATTATCCATGGTTAAATAGAAACTTATAACTCAGTAAGAAGTCACTCAACTAGTATCAGTATTTAAGTTGATAATGTTTTGTGATACGATCTTTGGGAGTACATTAAAGAAAGCCAATTTTCTCTTCTTCATTATCATGTCAGAAGCAGAAAAAAATCCCTTCGTTCTCTAATCCTACATCTATTCTTTCAATAGGAAGCCCCAAAGACATGGTAATTGCTTAGCAGACCATTAACAAAAATGCAATGAAGTTAGGTCCCACAAAAGCCTAAATTCTTGTACTCAAATACATGTGTGAAAGAGAGAACCTGTAACATGATAAAGTTGATTTCTGGTTTTGTCCATAAAAAAGAAATGTTCATAAACAAATTTCTGTTGGCCAGAGTATGAAGCCAGATTTTTCTGGTATTTGAATTATTCTTTGACAATAACTCCCTATAGAAAATAGTATTTCATATAGTTAAAGTGATTCTATTGTAAATTGTGCTGCCATGAACACAAGGGTGCATAGATCTTTATGAATTATTGTTTTGGTTTTCTTTTTATAAATACCCAGAAGTACAATTGCTGAGTCAAGGGTAAATCCATTTTTAATTTTTTGAGGAAACTCCAGACTGTTTTCCATAGTGGCTGTAACAATTTTCAATCCCACCAACAGTGTATGAGGGTTCCTTTTTCTCACATCCTCACCAACACTTGTTCTTTGATTTACTGATGATAGCCATTCTGACAAGTGTGAGGTGATATCTCTCATTGTGGCTTTAATTTGCATTTCTCTGACAATGAGTGACCTTGAGCATCTTTTCATATGTCTATTGGCCATCTGTATTTCCTCTTTGAAGAAATATCTGTTCAAGATATGGCAGTAACCTAAATGCCCATTGACAGACAATTGGATAAAGAAGTTATGGTTCACATATACAATGGAATATTACTCAGCCATTTAAAAAATGAACTCCTACCACTCACAACGACATGGATGGACCTAGAGGTTAATATGGTGAGTGAAATAAGTCAGACAGAGAAAGATAAATACCATATGATTTCACTTATATGAGGAACCTAAGGAACAAAAAGAAGAAACTAATCAAAAACAGACTCACAAATATAGAGGACAATCTGGTGACTGCCAGAGGGGAGGTGGATTGGGGGCCTGGGAGAAATGGTGAAGGGTTAAAGAAGTAGAAATTAGTAGTTTTTAGGTGGTCACAGGGATGGGGTGCACAGCATAGGGAATGCAGTCAGCATTAATATGATGGCTAGGTGGAGGGCCAGGGGAGTGAGGGAGCAATTGGGGGGATCATTTTATGAACTATATAAATGTATAATTATGTACTTGAAACTATATATTATATACTTGAAACTAATAATAAAATTTAAAAATGTATAACCAATGTACTGTATACTTGAAACTAATAATAAAATAAAATTTTTAAAAAGTGATTCTAAAGCCAAATAGCCATAAGATAAAATTGAGTACCTTAATACAAAGTCTTAATCATTAGACATGGAAAGATGGCATTAAGAGGAATCTGCACAAACAAACCTTACTAAAATTACCCTTATCTTCCATAATTTCCCATATATTTACCTTCCCACAATTTACTTCCCCTAGAAGCCCAATGCTCCTTTACTTTGTTTAGCCACTTCTCCACAATTTATCACTCTTTCTTAAAATGGTATTTAAGCTTCCAAGTCTAACAACTTCTTTGAGTTTCGCTTCTTTTCTGTGAAACTTCCATGCACACATAATTAAAATTGATTTTGTATGCATTTTCTCCTGTTATTCTTGCTTTTATCAGTTTAATTTATAGGTCCCAGTTACAGAACAGACTTAATAAACAATTCATTCGATGCATTTATATTCTTCTCTTACTACAATGCTTAAGTGCTAGCAGGTACATTTCAATGAAATTGTTTCTAGATGTTAGACCAGTTCAATTATTAACGAATGGCAAACTACATCAATGTAATTTTCTCTCTTAGTTCTTCAACGTCATCATAGAGTGTGTGTAGTAAAAACTCACTGTTGAAAGATTTGATTCCCAGAAGCCCTTAAGAAGTGGGAAGCATTACTGCAACATAAAAATCTCCTGGCTATATATAAAGGATAAATGTAATACCTTTAAGTGCCAGCATCTTGTTGACTGTGAAGAAAAAAAAATGTGTTAGAAATGACTGAGGCTTCTCTAAACTGGAAATTCAGATCATGTATGTGGTAGCTTGTCCATAGTTCTTTTTTTGTTATTGTTGTTGTCATTGCATTGTACAGTTATCTTATCTTTTTTTTATCTGAAGTAAAATCATTTTGCAGAATATATGAAATATGTTGTGTAATGGGTCTATTTTAAAGCTTGGAGCAGTACAATTGATAATAGCAGTCTGGTTTAAATTCAGTGACAAAATTATGACCTGTCTATCATCCAGTGTTGTTATAGTTAATAATCAAGTTTACACTTTGCACAGTCTCCTAGTCATTATTTTCTGTTCTTTCTTTAATCAAGCCTGGCACAGAGCAGATAGCGTGTGTGTGTGTGTGTGTGTGTGGTCATTTTTTTATGTAAAATGTCTATATTAGTATTGCGACAAAAATGTCCCAAACTCAGCGACCTATAATAACAAGCCATTTATTTGTACATTCACAGTTCTGCATATTGATCATGAACTAGGGTTTGCCATTTTTTGACTGTTTCAAAAGTGAGTTGCCTAGATTTGGCTCCATGTTGCAGGCCAGACTCAGATTAGCTCCATGTGCTGTCATTCTGGGCCTAAGATGAAGGGGCCTCGTGGGTCACCAGAACATCAGAAGCATTTACTTACATCACATACTCTTACATTCCACTGGCTGAATCAAATCACTTGGGCAACCCCAAGGTCTTTCAATTTTTTAAAATCCACCAAGCTCTTTTGTGCCTCAGAACTATCTCCTCCAGTCATAATTCTGTGCTCAATAAATGTCTACTTATCCTTCCTTTTTCTACTTAAATATGGCTTCCCCAAGTGGTCTTCCCTGACACTTAATCTAACATAGTCCTTACAACAGCTATTATCTCACATTCAGAGCAGCCTATTCTTCATAGCTAGCCCATTATAATTTTTATTTTCATGGTTATTTATATGATCACATTCACCCTTCCCATTAGCCCCAAAGTGTCATTGATGTCTAAGCCATGGCCTCTTTTTTTCACCTTTGCATTAGGAGCAGATACCCAGTCTGGTATTTAAAAAATAGCTGTTGGATGAATGAGTGAAAAGCATTAGAACCCTGTAGAGAGAATTTCCTCTTATCAACTGTACTGAGTTTATAAGTTTGGAAATAGACAAACAAAAATATGATTCTCAGTTCTATTGGGTAAAAGGCCTCTGTCCTTTACAAAGTCACTTGACTTTTCTGTGCCTGTGTTTACTAACTCTGTACTCCTTAACTCTGTGCTTTTGAGGATTAAATGATAGTGGATGTAAGTCCCTAGCCCAATGTTGTGAGTATACTGGACAGTCAAATGTCATGATCATTTTTCTCTTTATATTCCCAGACAGCAGAGTCCCAGTCCCATGCTTACATTGAATAGCCAGGATTTTAGAGCCCTTGTCATACTTTCTGGTTAATGTAGTACAAATAGTGCTCTTATATATTATAGGGAAGTCATGTGATGTATGGAACTTGGAACTAATAAACACTTTCCTAACTGATATTCTAAGTCTCTATTTCACATTTATGTTTCCCTTTAACCTGAAATAGATGGGATTTTCATAGGCAACCATGGAATTGTAAAGAGTATAGAGCTAAAATTCTAGAAAAGAGTGAGCAGAATCAAGGAGAATAGATCAAAAGGAAAACATGAATGCAGGACAGGACAAATCCCCAAACTGAGGACTCAAGTCTTGCACCAAGAGAAGAGGGTGAAGGTTCTTGACTGCACACAGGAAAGAATTCAAGTGCACTCTGGAGTTAGAGATAAAAGGAAAGTACATTAGAGAAGGAATAACCCTCCATAGACAGAGCATGGTCTCATCTCAAAGATAGAATGAGAGAGACCAGAGGAAAATTTATTAGAGAAGTAATAATGCTCCATAGACAGAGCATGGTCTCATCTCAACGAGAGAGACAGACACAGAGAGAGAGACAGACATAGAGAGACACCAAGTGTTCAAGGAATTCAGTTTATGTGTGATTCTTAGTTATATGAATTATAGATTAAAGACTTTGTTTACTTGTTTTCCTTTGATGGTATGGATATGTAGTGTGAAAGGCTGGGTATGCAGAGTGAAAAGCATGCTAGTAATCTCAGCCTTTGTTCTCTAGGTTCCCCGTAGGGAATGAATTGTTGAGTTTATTTTGTATAGGGTACAACTTAAAGACTGTTTTCCTTTCATGGAGTGGGTAGTTTGTTAGTAATCCCAGCAGGAATCTTCCTTTGTTCTGTAGGCTTCCAGTGGTCTGGCAGCAACATGTTGTAGGCTCTGGTTTAACATTTAGTCTATTTATACAGTTCTTATGCTTTGTCCCTATATCGGCATGAACAATTCATGTCCTCTTTAGATGAAGAGTTTGCTGATCTTACTCACTGGGACATGGAATATAGTGAACCGAGATATAGTTCTCAAAGTAGGAAGTGAAAAAATTGTTTTATGACACTTGAGTTTGAGCTCAAGATAGACTGCAGTAAGCAACTGGTTAACATATTTAAGAAATTTAGGCAGCACATCTGAGTGGAAATAATTGAAATTTAGATCACAAGTGACATCTAATGCCATATGTGTGATCAACTGAACGCAGTTGGGTCTCAGTGTTTATGGGGATTCAAAACCACTTGAAGAGCTGACTTTAAAATGCAAGAAAGGGAATGAATGTATCAGTTACTTTATCAAAAAGGTGAAAGATGCAATCTGATTTTTTATTTCTGATATGGGGTGTTTTCAAGTGGGGGTGACAATTTTCTAAAATTAAAATTGTGGTGATAGTTACCTACCACGCAAATATATTTAAAACCATTGAATTTTAACTTTAAATGGTTAAATTGTATGTTATGCAAATTACATATCAATAAAGCTGTTAAAAATAATAAAGGCTCAGGTCAGATTTGGCCTAAGGGCTGTAGTTGGCCAATGCTGTTTAAGAGGATTATCTTATTTTCTTTCCTTCTTTGCACTTATCCCTAAATGAAGAGAGAGGAATCTGTATATCAGCACACATGCAGCCTGTTCCCAGCACACCAGTTGGAAAGTACTACTGCAGAACACTGGAGCTACAGAAATTTGTGGTGACAGGTATCTCTATTTTCATGCAATTTTTTTCCCACCTTCTGAAAAACACATTTCTATCTCAGCCCTCTACTCCCTGCTTCCCTGTCTTAGAACCATGACATCATCCATTTGGAGAGACTAGGGTGATGTCCTGATGAGTGTGAGATGACCAAGGAGCCTGCATTCAAAATTATGGCAAAAAGACTCAGAGTCGACATATCCTTGAGATAACATGTTCAAAGTATACCAGTGCTAGGCCAGTCCTATGAAAGCAAACAGATTCTAGAATTTGCTATTCAAAAGGATGAAGGGAAATTATTTGACACCCCCACCCAACCACCACAGCTTACCAGCTAATGACATGATTCACTCACTGCAGTGAGAAGTTTGTGAAACAGCAGTTAGGATTGAATCACTGCCCAATTAGGTTTATGATAATCCACTGTCAAGTCAGTCTCAAAGAACAGTCTTCTACACCAACCAAATGGGAGAATACAATGGGAGAATACACTGGACTTGATCCATGAGTCAAGTCTAGTAGTGGACCTCTCTATGATTCCCACAGGGTGTGGTACTGCTTTGGATTGATGACTTTCACAGGGACCCAGAGCCAAACCACATTCCACATGCCCCTTTCTATTCTATGATTCCATGCATTAAGAAGCATTAATAGAAACAAGTTCCATTAGGGCACAGAATTTTGGCCTTTGTATTCAGGCTATAACCCTAGCACCTGGTACATTGTAGGTAATCACAATTTCTGAAGTGAATCAATGAGTGAATCCCTAAAGTCTAGAGGATATTGACTCTGACTATAAACCCATAAAGTGGGGAACTAACTACTAGATGGTTGGGTTCCCACTGGACCTGTAATGCAAACTCAATTTTTTTTTACGCCTACAGCACCTGGTCTTCCTAGGTGGTCTCCCATCCAAGTACTAACCAGGCCCGACCCTGCTTCGCTTCAGCAATCAGACGAGATCGGGCACGTTCAGGGTGGCATGACCATAGACTCAAATATTAAAAAAAAAAACAAAAACAAAAAACCATGATACACAATGTATTCTAAAAAAAGTTTCTAGGATTAGAAACTCTGTTCTAAAGGTGAAAAAAGGTAGATTAATTTAAAAATAAACAGAGACACTTAAAGAAGATTATTATAAAGTATTAAAATGAAAATACCTTTTACTAATAATAAAAAATACTGAACATTCTCCAGAAGATACATTTCATTTAGCCAAACCACACAGGATTTAAGATGTTATATTTAAAATCATCGTTAAGTTTTACTAAGCTATTATTTTCAAAGCATTTAAATCAGGCCCTTTACTGCCAAGAGAGGAAAAGCCGCATAGGCAATAAAAATGTTTTCTTATTGACATGTTTTCACTAAAGTCATAGAAATTGCTCTCCAAATATAGCATGACTGAATGCTCTCCACTGCAACCACGTTGACAATGTCAGATATTTGAGGTATGTATCCATCAGTAAGTTTCAGAGAATCCAAGGTGAAGAAGATACTATTATCTATCACCCCACTTCTTCCATGTAGGCTTGTAATGCAGGCCTGTAAATACAAATAATGGAAGTATTTATGAAAAGCTTGAGACACTATAACAGAGTCTGTATCTCCTCAGTCAGGCTCTAATCTGTAAATTACTCCTAATTAGTGATTCTCAGACTGGCTGGCACATTTGAAATACCAGGAACACTTTGTAAAACTACCCATGTCCAGACCCCATCTCATACCAATTAAGTTAGAATCTCTGCAGATGGGGCCCATGTCTAGGATTAGAAACCCTGCTCTAAGTATAACACACAATGTCCATTAATTTCTATAGTTGAGGTTGAGAGAGTGAAAGGGGTTTAGTAAGAAAGGAATGTGGTAGTAAATAGAACATCATTTTCCCCTGTTTCCTCTGCCACATTCTAGGCTTCATCTGCACCTTTGTGCAGACTGAATTTCCCACTCATTTTCAATCTCCACTATCCAAATCATACCCAGCATTTAGTGTAAGCCTCTAATCCCATTACCCACTCTGTTCATTCTTTCCCAACAATCCCCTGAATACAATTTGTTTACTGTTCTTGTTGTTCTCAAACATTTTAATACTTCTCAAATAAACTACATAATTGAGATCTTAATTATATTTGTGTTCTATATTATTCTTTAATTTTTCCTTTCAGAAGCACAGCCTTTTCAATAAGAAAATAGACTCCTCTTTGGCAAAGCCTCCCTTTAGGTTTTCCAACACACCCAATAGAATCCTGAGCAGCAAACATTATCACTAGAGGAAAGATAAGCAGAAACAAATAGCAAGAGCAACATGCAAACAAACTACCTCATGCACATGCTTGTGTCTCAGAGGCTTCACAGAGATGGCCTTTCTCCTCTGCATGTCTGGCTCGATGGAAAATGCAACTTCCACTCGGTCACCTTGATAAGGCTCAAAATCTAAAACAGCCATGGAGAGGAATCGAGTTGGAATTATCTCTTATTTTTGGTAATGTTAATTTCACAAGTTACTTCAACGTTGCAATACCCTAAAATAGTTTCTATTACATAGAAGGTACATTTTGAACATTTTAAAACAGGCAACCTGTAAATCATCCTGTCCGTAAGGAAGTTCACATTGATTCTCTCCACTGATTTAACAAAATCAGTTGGAGAAGAACAACAATGGGGCAACACAGGGAAATCTTTTTGAGAGTAGCAAGGGTTTATTAAACCGTTGTCACATTCACAATTCCTTCTTGAGAGGCAGGAAAGTACATAAGAAAGAGCACAAGTATGAATCTGGCTGCCTGGATTCAAACCTTCATACTGCCGCCTACACAATTTGCAACCTTGGTCAAGTTACTTAACCTTTCAGTGCCTTGATTTCTTCATCTATAAAATGAGAAGCATAATAGTAGTACTTACTACATAGAGTTGACAATTAAAGTATGACATATAAAATTCATGGAACAGTGCCTGGTAAATAACTAGCACCAAATAAATATTGATTGCTATTAGTGGTAGCAGTAGCAGGAGAACATATTGCTACAAAAAGAAGTAATTCTCCAAGGTGTTTTAGACAGATGATGAATTGTACATATCTTATATTTTACAGTTATAAACAAATATCTATAGATTTTCACAATAAATTAAAAGTAAGCCACAGGATACAAAGATACCATGAAGGGTTTCAGGCAAATGGAATGCTCAAATACTGATGCTAGAAGTGAAAATTGGTACAATCACTTCAAAAAGTTGGCAATATCTACTAACTAAACATGTCTTTACCCTATGATCCACTATTTCCTAGTTCCTTCATAGTCCTTTTCTTGTTCCTCCTCAGTTCCATCATAGCTAAATTTTAGTGACCCAAGACACGTGCATGTGTTGGATCTCGGTCTCAATCTCTCTCTCTCTCTTGTGCATGCGCTCTCTCTCTCTCTCTCTCTCCCCTCCCCCTATACTCCCCTATACACATTTCTTTAATGTGGCTTTATATAATATCAATAGGCTGACAACTCCTAATTTTATATATATATATATACACACACACACACACACTCACACATATATATATATAACTGCAGCTCTAACCAACTTCAGATTCATATATCCAAGTGTTTATTCAAATTATTATGCCTAAAGCTGTTCTTCTATGTACTCAGTTTTGTATATTAATCTTTCCACATCTCCAAAATGGAAACTCTACAGTTATCATTATTCAAACAATAAAACTTAGGAGTAACCCCCGACTCTTCTTTCCTTCATACCAAATGTCCAATCCATCAGCCAGTACTTTCACTTCTACCTTCAAAATATTTCTAGACTCAAATCAATCCCTACGGCCTCCACTTCACTAACCTTAATCAAGTCTCCATCATCACTCACATGACTATTGCAACAGATTCCTAACTTGTCTTCTCAGTTCCATCCTTGTCTCATATAGCCTGTTCTGAACATGACTGGTAGAGTGAAAATCCTGAAACATAACTCACCTCATATCACATCATTGCTCAATACCCTCTGAAAGGCCACATCCTTACAATGACCTATAAATTCCTATGTGGCTCACATCCTTATTGCTCCTTCAGGTCTTTTCTGAAAATTTACTTTTTCAGTGAAACCTTTCTAGTGCACTCTGTCTAAAATTTCAACCCGTGGTTCCCTAGATTTATGTTTCCCCTTAAAGTATGACTCAGCAATTTCAGTCCTAGTTTGAAGCATTTAGTCATGACAAACAAAATCATAGATCCACCAAAAGACTTGTATAAAAACATTTTTTAGCAGCTTTATTCATAATAGCCAAAAGCTGATAACAGCCAGCATGACTTTCAATAGGAAAATGGAGAAACTGATATATTCAATATAATGGAATGAACTCTGGCAAAATTTCCTTTTAGGTTTTCCAACATACTCAACACAAACACATGCAACAACATAGATGAATCTAAAAATATTTGTCTGAGCGAAAAAGTCTTACACAAAAGAATATATATGTCTGATTCCATTACATAAAATTCTAGACAGCACCATTATATAAAATTCTAGATAGGCAAATTAAATCTATGATGAAAAAAACCCAGCAGTGTTTTCCTGGGAGGTGGGGATAGGGACTGACTGGGGAAGGACATGAGGGTAATGTTTAGGTACATGCAGTTGTCAAAACTCAAAGAAACTCAGAAAAAAACAAACATATTGAACTTGAGTTGCTGATACACATGTTGAAGTATTCAGGAGACACTACATAAATGTTTGTATTTTACTTTCAAATATATCAATAATATAAGATACATTGATGGACAAAAAGAATGATGAATATATGGATAGATACATGGTAAAACAAGTATAATAAAATCAATGGTAAATTCCAGGTGGTAATTATATGGTTGTTCACCATAAAATCCTTTCAAATTTTCTGTATGTTTAAAAACTTTAATAAAAATACATAAACTTAAGCTAGGGCGATAAACTTTGACTGCAATTTCCATTGCAGTTAACAGAGTTCTCACTAACATGGCAAACTCTGAACTACAATCAGCAATAATCTGCCTCTTTTTTCCAAACTCTTTCCAGACACAAGATAACTAATTTTCCCCTCCAAGAACCACATGGAGAGTGCTAGATGATAAAACAAAGTGTCCTTGGACATGAGTGTCTAGGAACAGTTAACTCCAACCAGTCTCAGGTAATGACAGAAGTAACAGATTCTGCTGGCCCAGCCGACCACTTGGTAGACCAATTTAGTCATGCCATGGCCTATGCCACAGCCCAATAATGGCAAGATTCTGCCAGGTTATTAAGTTGGCGGGACCACTGGAAAATGCGAGATACTCTGAGTTAGGTTTACATCAAACCACTATTCCTTGGTCTGCATATATTCACCTCCCGCTCATTCCTCAACTTACTTACGACTGCTTTTGTTTAAATCTATACCATCCTATTAGAACTGACCATGCCAAGGTTGCCTCAGAAGGTTCCTGATAGGATTAAATATGATAGTATAAATTATGTACTTAACACAGTACCAAATTCTACATCATCTGGATCCTACTGGCATTTATAATCTCATTTTATACTATCCCTCATTCAAGTCATACCACACATACTCACCACACTCCAGCCATCTGTCTTCCCTTCAGGTCCTAGGGAATGCCAAGATTTTTCCACCTCAGAAATTTTACAATGACTCTTCCATGATTGGAGTATCATGCCCAGCTGGCTCCTTCCTATCTTTTAGGTCTCAGCTTAAGTGTTACCTCTTCAGAGAGGCTTTTCCTAATCTGCTATCTACAGTAAACCCCCAAACCACTCTACTCCAGTTTTACTATCATAGTACCTTGTTCAAATCCTGGAGAGCAGAAAATGATCTAACTTTTTTTTTTCCGGCTTACTTGCTGATTGTCTGAGGTCTACCTCAATTAGAATGCAAATATTATGAAAATAGTACCTGGAACAGAGCAAGAATCTCAAATATTTGTTGAATGAACAGCAATAAGAAAATATACTATCTCCCCATTTAAGTGGGACAAAAAATTTAACAAATTTTCCTTCTTAGAATCCTATTATATTTTAAATTGGAATATTTTTTGCCATTTTCATTGGGTTTCATAATCAGATTAACAGCAGCTATTCTGACAATTCTAAGTATGACTAATTAGGCGCTCAGGTCTTTTTAATTTACTTTTTCTCTCTTTCACCCTATAGAAATTGAGGTTATTACTTCAATTCACTATTGTGCAGCAGTAAATCCCTCTACCTCTGCTTTGGATCCATCTCTCTTTCCACCTACGGACTGGAGAAGTAGTTCTAGCACTAAACTCCTCTCACCAAATAAGCGTGTTCTAAATTTGACCCTAGAAATGATGCCTGTAACCATCTCCAAATCCAATCCATAAAACTGAAAAATAGGCAAAACCTAATTTTAAAAATTTAAAAACGTAAATTGTACCTTTACAAACAACATCTACAGAGAAGTAAGCTGTATGTCTAATGCAGTCAGCACCTTCCATTAAAGAGGTAATACAGCCAAGTGAAACTTTAGTACAGGAGTCTGACAGTCCATCGTCATGGTAGTTATCACAGAAAGTATCCACCTATGAGATAAAGAAACAGTTATTTCAAACATAACAAAAGTTTAAAAATCAGAAACATGTGCTTAAATCATTGTTGTTCGAGAAATGGTTTAAATAACTATAATAAACAGTGGTGAATATATTTCACCTGACAAACGCATCATAGACGTGAGATGACAAAATAATGCCTGAGTTTCATATCTTTTTTACTTTATTCTTTAGAGCAGTTTAGGAAAATTGAGCAGAAAGTTCACATATATTCCTCTTTGCTGCCCTCAGTTTCCCCTATTACTAGCATCTCGTATTTATTCAATTGGTACATCTGTTCAATTGATAAACCAATATTGATACAATATATTTAAAATCCATAATTTAAATGAGGGTTCACTCTTTGTCTTGTACAACTGTCATATCTTTAAAATGTGTCTGAAAATATTATTTGTGCACCAATCAGATTTATGCACTGATACTATTAGATTTAAAGATAAAAGATATACTATTCCTGCCCTCCAGGAATTCTCAAAGGATAGTACAAGACAAAAATAACTAATTCAAAGCAAATAGTGACAAATGGTAAAAATAAGTGCAAAAATTGGCTTCCAGAAATTTCCAGTAGGGAGAGAATTTCGGAGTGAGAAAATAGAGGACAACTTCTTGGAGAAAGTGGCATTTGACCTGGGCTGTGAAAGAAAACAAAGATTTTTACCTAGCAAATGGAGGTATGGTTGAGGACAGTGGTAGGGAGGAAAGAAGACACATGTAAGTTAGAGGAACAAGAAAGGAAAACATAAGATTCCAGATCAGAGCACCTGAGGGACAAAGCATGAAATAAACTGGGAAAATAACAGAGGAAGGGGAGGTGACACTAAAAAAGACAAGTCAAAACTTTTATTATTGGAAGTATAATGGCCTGTATGTATTTTTTTCTTACTATGCAAATAATACATGTTCATTACACAAAAAAATATACAGTGAAGAAAAAAGCAAAAACCAATTATACATAATCTATAAGTCTACCACCTATCTAAAGATAAACATTGACTATATTCTGGTATTTACCCTGTTCTAGATGTTTTTACTATGCATAAATATGTATGCACTATTTTAAGGAAAAAAATTAATATTTTTATTAATGTATCACCAAATGATCACACATATGTCAACAGAGTGCTGAAATATTACTTTAGAAGATAAGATGGAATCCCACTGAATGTAAGTGCCATAATTTATAAACTAAATTCTATATAGTTGAATATTTGGCTTATATTCTAATACACTGCCTAATTGCCTGATTTATTTCTGTAGGATAAACTCTTAGGAGGGAAATTTCTTGTTCAAATGTTGCTAATGTAAACTTGATCTATGGAAGTGTAAACTCATTTTCATGTTTGTTTTCTGAATAGACTAGTTCATGGTCTATTCCCATTTTTCTATTCATGGCTTTCCAGTTTCCAGTGCCAATCTCTAAGTTATTTCTCCCTCATTCATGTTCTTGAGGAATGAAGCACCCGACTCCCAACTATCTCTCAACCACCACTTCTGCCAACATCCAAGTGAATGATCCATAAGACCTCCGTGTTCTCTGTTCCCTGACGCCATACTAACTCACTGTCTTACCTAGGAAATGTACCTTCCTACAATCTGAAACTACTTACACCTCAAAACTATAACATCATTATTTTATTTTTTTAATTCCACAAATATTTTATTTTCATTAATGCAAAATCAGTAAACACAAGTATTTCTCTAAGAAAATAAAGGCTTCTGGATAGGAACTCATATATTAACTTCTGGCATCTGTCCTGGTTTTATCTGCCTTCCCTCCTATAACAGTGGAAGGCAGTCCAAGCCCTAACTCAAGGCCGACCCCTCCACTGGGCACACGGTACCATTCCCTCTTGCCTCCATGTAGACTTTGCTCCTACAGTTATTGCTTCTCTTCCTCTTACATGAACTATTTTTCTTTCTAATGAATCAACAGGTAAACAAACTCTAGACTCTCCTATCTTTAAAAAAAGATCAACAAACCTCCCTTGATTTTATTTCCCTTTCAGTCTCATTTCTTTGCTCTTTCTCCCAGCAAAAGATATTTAAAGAATCATGTATACTCACTGTTGCATCTCCCATTCTCTCCTCATTCCTCTCTGATCAGGCTTTTATCCCCAACATGCCTCTGAAACTGATCTTAAGATCACTAGCAACCTCCAGGTTGCAAAATCCAATGGTCAATTTTCCATGCTCTCATCACTCAGTCTCTTAGCATTTGATCCAGTTGACCACTCCCTACTTCTTGAAATACTTTGTCTGGCTTCTGTGTGACCATCCTCTCTTGGAATGGCTCCATCTCAGCCTCCTTTGTTAGGTCCTTCTCCTGTTTCCTGTCCCTGAACTGATTATGCTAAGTTACAGACATGGATGTCCCATAAGCATCTCAAGCGTAGCATGTACAAAATTTAACATGTCTAAAACTTCCCCCCAAAACTGCACTCCTCCCATCTTCACCATCTCAGAAAATGGCAATCCAGTTTACCACAAAACCCCTGGC
This sequence comes from Pteropus vampyrus, assembly GCF_000151845.1. NCBI lineage: Eukaryota > Metazoa > Chordata > Mammalia > Chiroptera > Pteropodidae > Pteropus > Pteropus vampyrus. Next base: position 127,038 of record NW_011889253.1, read on the forward strand.
AGAACCCTTAACTCTCTTCACTTTCTTTCACATACCCATGCAATCAATCAGCAAGTCATATCGATATCTTCAAAATATGCCTGTGGTATGACCACTTCTCATCATCTCTATTCCTAACACTCTAATCCATGCCACTAGCATTTTACATCTACAATACTGCAAAAACATTCTATGTCACCCCTCTGCTTCCCTTTTCACTTAATACCATCCTTTCTCCACACAGCAGTTTAGTTTTAATGATGCATGAAATTTGTCTTTTCTCTGTTTTAAATATTTTAATGGATTCCTGCTGCACTTCAAGTAAATTTCAAATTGCTTATCCCAATCTACAAGGCCCTTCATGATCTCTTCCTCTGTGCCCTCATCATCTACTAATCTCACTCTCTCTCACCATGCTCCACCATCTTGGACCATCTTTCTCTCCCTCAAACACAGATCATCTTTTAGTCTATCTAAAATCTAAATTGAATTTTAAAAAATCACATCCTTAGTTACCAGGATCCTTGACTTGAGACAAACACCAGAGAAGAAGCCATCCATGTGGACTGAGGGGCAGCAGATGTGGGGGTCCTCTGGGTAGGGAGCTGCAGCGGGGTCAAAACAGGCAAAGCTTGGAGCTCGCCTTCCACAATCCTTGACAAGAGGTTTCCACATACCTGAGCAAGGGTAGTTTGGGGCTCATGGTGGGTAAGTGGATGAGGAAGTTAGATTTAAGTGGAATGACCCATGACAGGAAGAGAAGGTAATAGACAGACAATTCTGTCAAGTTGTCTTGCTTACAAAAAGAAGAGGGGAAGCTAAAAGAAAAAGCTGTCTTGAGAGCCAGGACTTGTATTTTGTGAGCCAAGATTTCAGCATGTTTAAATGCTGATAGATATTGGCCCTTAAAAGAGAAATAACCGAAAATACAGAAAGAGAAGAGATACTCAATAATGTCAGAAAAGGTTTGGTTTAAAAAACAACAAAAAAAGACTAACTTTGGAAGAGAATGAAAAGCTACCCAACCCTATCCTCCATGAAGTGTCAGTCCTAAAGTGGCTTGATAGATAATTTCTTTATAATCTTCATGGAGTATATAATTCTAATTGTGCAAATATATAAAGAATGAAGAAAAGCTCCCGATTCTTTTATAAATGCAATAAAACATGACTCCAAAAACTGATAACAATAACAAAAAAGACACAGCTATAGATCAATTCCACTTATGGAAATGCAAACATCTAAATAAAAGGTAAGCAAGCAAATCCAGCAGGACATTACAAAAATTAGAGATAATAACCAAATGAGGATCATTTACATAAAGAATGGCTCAATATTAGGAAAATTATTCATATTTTCTCCATATCAAGAGTGCAAAGGAAAGAAAAACTAGATGGATATCTTGAGAATGCTGAAAAATATTTGAAAAATGTATCATCCCTCATTCTCAAAAACAATCAAGAAATGTAATACAGAGGACACTTCTTTAACATAACTAAGATATTTCAATGCCTCTGTTAGTATCATGCATTCCAATAAAATGAAAATCAGATAAGGGTTACAACCAGTTTTTCTTGTATTTCAAGATGCCCGTTTTTTCCACATTTTAACATTTCTGAAATCAAGAGGACAGCCACAACCTATGTATACTAAAAATTTCCATTATAAAATTATTGATATACCTTAAAATTGACAGGAATCTTAAAAATTGATGACAATCTATTTGAAAGGGCCAACCAGTGTTGAATAAACATAAATGCTATATTTTTAACATTAAGATACTCTTTTAATATCCTGAAATCATACTCTTTCTTATTATACGTGTCAAAAAATTAACTGTCATTGTTGATTTTGAACTTACAGTGGTAACATACAAAAGAATTAAAAAGAATGTGCACATTCTTTTTTAAATTAATACAATACTGATAAAAGGGAATAGAGAAGTGGATAATGCAATTTAGCTGAATTCCACATCTTTCATGATACAAAGTCAATAAATATTGGCAAATACTGTAATTGAATAAAATAATCAGTCTTTCTGACTCCATTTTGCTGGAGCCTGTCCAGTTCCCATAACATGTCGGTTAGCAACTTCTGCTTAGTCCTGTACATAGATAGGCTAATCATTAAAAGAATCTAACCTGTAGCCTAGGAATTTCTGAAACAACCACCCTGCTCGAAACTACCTCCCCTAGGAGATAGGAAAGGTATGTACAAAAATATGATTATCAAAAGATTTACAGAAATCTTGTGACTGGGACCACAGCAACCAGAGTTTGTTGACCAAAAGCAAAGAAGTTTCACCATCCCCCTCAGATACTTGCTGACGTCCAAATGTCTGTGGTCATCAATCAACTCCCAACCTGTTACACCTCCTCTTTCCCCACTTCCCCTGACATAAAAGAATTCTGTACTTTCTCAAGATGTTCCACCATCTTCTTGGCTTGCTAGCTTTCTGAATAAAGTCACTTTCCTTGCCCCAACTCTTTGTCACTTGACTTATTTATTGGCTGTTATGCGGCAAGCAGTTCAAGCTTTCACTCGATTACAGTATTGCTAAGTCAAAAAAGAGTATAAGAATATTATTCATGATATCCAGATGCCTACAAGAAGAGGGATTCTATTTCTAAAAGTAAAAACCACAAAAAATCACCATACCTCAGGAATAAAAGTTGCCCAGGATGGCGTGAATGGTGATTTTTAATTTCCATTTTATAATCCTCTGGAGTTTGAATTATTTATGTATGATTTTATGTGTATATAAAACTTTTCAAATTTAGAGAAAGTTTATATTGAGCATTCAATTGATAATGCTATCTAAATAATAGTAATAATAATAAAGTGCATCTCGACCATTTAAGAAAGGGATGAAGAGTTCAGTAAGTTTGCTATCTAACAAATTACATAACAAAAATCAATACTTTACTATATAGGAGACAAAATTGGTTTGAACAAATAATATATAAATATAGTGACAATGATTTAAATTATCCTAAAATTAAAAGTTTACTTTTAAAAGTTAAATCAATAGTTTAAGTAAAAATATATATTGACAATGAAACAAAAATATTAAAAATCTAAGAAATAAAATTAGCAAGAAATATACAGAACCTATTGGAAGAAAAGTATAAAATGATTCAGAAGCATGTAAGAGGAGAGGCATGCCTTTCGGAGGAAAAAACAATTATCATTAGGTCAGCCCTCCCTAAAATAAATCTATAAACTCAATCATCCCAATTTCAAAATCCCATTGGGTACTGAGATTGTTGTGACTGGAAATCGGGGAACTAAACACAATGTTTCTAAATTGATGCAGGAAAACCCCAAAACCTTAAGCAAATTTTTGGCAGGGAAACGAAGCTCCCAAACATTGAAATGTGTTATAATGCTTCGGTAATTCAAATCATTTGATCATACCTTCAAGGCAAGATAACACAATCAAATGAATACAACAGGATGTCCCCACAGTTTCAAATGCCTATAAGAATGTAGCACATGAAAGAAGTGGCATTTCAACTCTGTAAGGAAAAAGTGGGTTGACAAGAGAAAAATTCAGAGATTTTCTAAATTAAATTACATCAGCCAAAGAGTGAGAGAACAATACAGGAATAGTTAAGTAGTTAATAGCTGTTGAGCAACCAACAAAAGACTGCTCACATTCCTGCAAGTGTGTTGGAGCTTCTAATAAACCTCCAGGCATCTATTACCCAACTACTAGATGCCACGGCATCCTGCATATGCACAAATATTCAAGACCACCGCCTGCAACCAACAAAAAGTAGTAAATTTTTCTTCTTTAAGGACTGTGCACCTACTATAGAACTGCCCCTGCTTTACCTTTCCCCATTCCCTTTACCTGTAGCCAATGTAAATTCTTTCAAAACAACTTAATTACATCATTCTTTCCCAAAACATAATGTATAAAAGTCTGTCAAATCCAGGACAGCAGACATGTCTTTTCCACCTGGCTATGCCGTGCTGGTGGTTTATACTTCATGCCCCACAACCTAGTCCTTTTCTGGCCAACATTTGGCTCAATAAAACCTTTCTTTCAGAAAAAGTTTGGCCATAAAATATTTTTGTTTAACAAGTTGTTCCATTAAAGGTATGGGGATAAGAGGGTAGCTATTAACAAAATAAGATCTAGATCCTTCCCTCTATTGCTATACCCCAATCAATTCCAGGCAGACTCAATATTTAGATGTAAATAAATAACTTTCAGAAGAAAACAAGCGAATATTTGTGTAAATTATGACGTAGAATGAGCCTTTGTAAGGATTTTTATTGAACCAAAAAGCCACGGGAACAAAATGGGCACATTTATACTATATAAAAATTAAACTCCACAAAGTTGAAAAATAGTCTTGTAGGAAATATTTGCTAAATGTTCATATGATAAATTTCCTAACAAAGCTCTAGTTTCCAAGACATACAAATAGCTATAATGTTCCTAATAGATAAATAACTCCAAGAAAACAGAAATTGATCTACTCTCAACAACACTTAAAGAAATGCAAAATATAATTATGAGACAGATTTTCATTTTTCAGATTGGCAGAGATTTCAAAGATTGACAATATTTCCATCCTTGTCAATATTCATAAACAGGCAGTTTCACAGTGTCAATTTGTACAATAAAGCTGAAGCATAATTTGATTATACATTAGTTGCCCCATACCTGTGGGATATGTTCCAAGACCCCCAGTGGATGCCTGAAACCGCGAATACTACCAAATCCTAATCAACTTCTTCAACTCTGCTAGAAATGTGGCAGCAGCTTATTTGTCAACAGACACAGCCTCTCCAGTATTTTTTATATTTCTCAGTCCAAATCTATTCCTGAATCTGTGCAACTAACCCTTACTTGCAGTAAACAACCTGGTGTCACTTGTTTTGGAGGATTCCTTGCTTAAGTCTTCATATAAGCTCAACGCTTTCTAGTGCAACACCTTGCCATCAATCGGAACACATTTTCTGTCTACGTCTTCCACCCATACATTTAATGCCTTTTCCATCTTAACTAAGCACTTATCATACACAGTGACCATGACTTCCACGGTTTGAGGTGTACCAGTAAAATTAGTATGCATTTCTTTTTCCTTCTCCACAATTTCACACATAGAAAACTCATTCTTACTATAAATCTTAGCAACCTCAGCATACAATTCTTTTCTTTCCTAATTAAGTTGAAAATTTTCACCTTTTCATTTAAAGGAAGCACATTACGGCTTCTCTCTGGCATATATGAATTGCCAGCATCACTACACTTGTGCTCTGGTGTCGATGTTAAGTAAAATAAAGGTTACTTGAACATAAGCAGTGTGATGCTGTGACCATCGATCTGATAACCGAGAAGGCTACTAAGCGACTATTGGGCAGGGAGAGTCTATAGTGTGGGGACAGTGGACAAAGGGATGAGTCACATTTCGGGCGGGGCAGCAGGACAGTGTGAGATTTCATCACGCTACTGAGAATGGTGAGAGATTGAAAACTTATGAATTGTTTATTTCCAGAATTTTCCATTTAATATTTTTGGACCATGGTTCAACACACATAACTGAAATTGCAGGAAGCAAAACTGTGGATAAAAGAAGACTACTGTACCTATTAAAATCGTAAATATCTGTACCGAGATAAAGGTTGCATGACTAAATTTACTAAAAATGTCATTGAACCTTAAAACTGGAGAATCTTATGGTATGTAAATTGTATCTCAATGAAGTTGTTTTTAAAAGTGATTAAAATGCCATGTCTGTTCACCTAGCAATTTCAACAAATACAAGAATTGTTTACTCAGTTGAAAAAAGGAAGTTTTCACAATAGTGTAGACTCTAATAATCATTGTAAACCATACTTTTACATGCTGAAGAATAGATATATAATTTATACTTTTGTAAACAGAAACTACTCCAAAGATGAGAACAAATACCCCATACAATCCAGTGAATTGGACTTTAAATTCCACTTGACATTCATTATACCAGGTCACCTCAGAGGCTGAATAAATAGAAGCAAGGTTGAAAGTCCCCCAGGAATAAAGACAGTCCCCAAACTCATATTAATCTTACTTTGATCGCTTTCAGTTCATGAGATATTTTATCTTCTTCCACAATTGCAGTAACTTTTTGTCCAACCTTTGGAATCACACCGTCAGTCACAACATCACTACTAAAGTAGATCAAATGATCAATGAAGCCATAATCACTACAGAATTTTGTCACGACTCCCTGCACAGTTTTTAAGTTGGTGTCACCTACAAGATGGGTAAACAAAAGGTTTCATTAATCTCAAAAGCAAACATCCACTATAAATAAGCCTTACCAGAAGAAGATATGGTAGATAATGATCTAAATCTGGAAATAAACTGGGCAAGATTTGTGCTACAGATGACAATGACAGTAGAACATAGTGGTTAAGTGCACAGGCAGAATGCTTAGGTTATAATGTTGGTTCCACCATTTCTCTCTATAACAAGCACAGTGGTTCCATGCCCAAGGCAGTGGCTCTGAAGTGAAGAGCGCTGAGTCTGGAGCAAAACTGCCTAGCTTTGAATCATAGCTCTTCCTCTCACCATCTGTGTAAACCTGGGCACATTTCTTAACCTCACTGAATTTCTTTTGATATGTTAAACCAGGACAATAACATGTCTACCTAAGAGAGTAGATCTTAAATGTTCTCACCACAAAAAATAAGATAATTATATGAGGTGATGGAGGTTTAACTAGTCTTATTTCACAATATATACATATATCAAATCATCATTTTGTACACCTTAAACTTACACAATGTTATATGCCAATTATACCTCCATGAAGCTGGGGTAAAAGGTTATTAAAAATATTAACTGGCACATTCATGTCAACTGCTTAGAACTATGAATATCTCCCACAGTCAAGAGCATATATATTAGTTGTTGTTATGGTATCTGCATCTAGACAATCTTTAAGCATCCATTATTGTTATATAATTTCATCATTATCAGCAAAAGCCGCAGTACCTGGAGATTTTTAAACATCTCACCAGACAAAGCTCATAAAGAAATCTGGGGATTTAAATCTAGCCCAAATGTGCATCTGAAACACTCAGGTTTATTTATTTATTTATTTCTGAACAAACACAGCTAGTAAGCCATAATTTAAGATCTGAACCTAGTGAGTCAGCCTGTACAGCCCACAACATGAACCACAACACTTTAGGTGTTTCCCCAAAGATTTGGGTGAATTGACAAGATGGCTGGGGGAAATCTTGATTATAGTAACTAATGTAAACCGAAGCCAAGAAAATCCTGATCCTTTGAAAAAAAAGTCAAATTTGTTAGGTGAAATCATAAAATACAAGAAAGTGGAAGAGACCAGAGTGACAACTGTCACTTAGGAACATGGAAATATGTCAAAGATTCTTCTGTGTTGTCCCATTGGTAAAAGTAAGAATAATTAGTAGACGCTGTACTGAGAGATTTTACATAAAAGTTAAGAAGCAGTCTTTGATGGTAAACTTTGCAAAGTCTCCACTACCTCTGCAGGGGTTCAATGCCACTGGCAGAGAAGCTGCAGGGAGACTCTGACACCAGGAAGGCCTGGGTCTCTGCTGGGAGAAGAATGCTGTCCAAAGAGGATTGGCTTCCAAACTGCCATCCCGAGCACACTGTGAATGTACTCCCCTGGGACGAGGCGCCTCGCGGGTGGGAGCACAGAGGTCAGGAAAGGGCTGCTGGCTCACGGTCTGGGTGGGACTAGCGCTGTGCCCCCTCTCCCTGGTTGCGTCTCCCTGACCAGGCTGTAAAATGGACTTGACAATGCTGTGACGTCTCTCGTGGGAGTTTTTTGAGGATTAAATGTCGTGAAGGCCCTTAAGGCGCTGAGCCCAGGGCTTGGCACAGACAAGTTCTGGACACACGTTAGAATTAATGCGATTCACAGCAGGGACGCGTCCCCTCCCCACCAAACCCCATATTTTAACAGATTCCCGCCAACAAAATGACACCTTCGCAGTGTCCCTTGAGTCATCCACTCAGTGCCAGACTCTGCGGCAGGTTTGTAGGACCCAAAGGTGAGCAGGATAGACACGGCCCCTGCCTTCCTAGGGGCGACACGTACATGGCTGTCCCCTTGGCTCCAAAACACATGCGCGTTTGTGAAACAAAACCAAACGCACCCTCTCCTCAGAGCGACGCCCTCTACTGGAAATACGGAGAGGAATCTGCTGCACATTCATATAATATGTGCACAATGTATGTACCAAAGGCATCTGAGGAAATGCAAGAGTGGAGCACAGCACCCCAAGGGCCTTCTCTGTCTACACCTTCGCTACTTTGGATTTGAAAATCCCAGGGGCTCAGAAACTCGGATACGTCCCGACCCCACACAAGATGGCGTTACCCTCTCAGCCCTAGTGGCCCAGAACCAGGAGTGGGGCATGCCTCTAGGTTCAGGCCTCCGGGGAGGAAAGGATAAGTTGAGTACCTTCCAAGAGCTTCAGATGCTGCTCTTTCTTAGCCTCCGATGAGTCCACTCTCCTACAGAAAGCAAGAGCCCTGGAAATAAACCGAAGCATGGTCCTGTCTTTAGGGTGGTCCGGGACCCCCGTGACACTAGGTGCCCCGAGACTTGCTTCTGAGTCTAGTCCTTTCTCAGAAGTCGTGCCTGCTCCTCTGCGCCACCATCCAACTTCTAATCAGAGTGGGTCACACAAGCCTTGGCCATGGCGGCCAACTGAGGAGATCTAATGTTCTGAGTGCTCATTCACCATCCAACCAATAGGGGCGTAGTGCGCTCTGCGGCTGCCACCGAGATGCGGCGGGCTAGCGAGCAGGACTCTGCGGCTCCTCCCACCACAGGCAAAAAGGGAAAAGTGGTGACTTACGGGAAATCACGTCCAGGCCGACCCCTTTTCACATTTCTTGGTTAGAGGGTCTCCTCTGTGGACTTCCGAGGGGAGGGCGTGATGCTTGTCTTGAAAGCTGGTGCAGCGACTTCCCAGGAGGATGCAGGCAGGCTCCCAGGTGTGGAGTCCCCACGCCTCAGTGCCCGAGTTCTTTTCTTTTGCCTCTAGGTGCTCTCCACCCACCTACCCCACAACAGCCCCACTCCACAGATAGTTCAATAGTAAACTGTAAGCAACTACTTTCTGTTCAATGTTAAATTATATTATTGCTGACATAAGAACGTCCAAATCCTTAGAGAATTTTTATAAGTTTATTTGAACCAAACTGACAACATGCCAGGAAAGAAGATCTCAAATGCTTCTGCAAATGACAGCCTTGCAGTTCTTTTTACATATTTGGAATTAAAGAGGGAATTTATGGAACATTACATGAAAGTGAGAAAAAAGCAAGATGGGGAAATCTCTATTATTAGATTATAGGGTAGTTAATAAGATTGTGTACTCCCTTGACGGTGGTCTCCAGGGGTCTGAAAAAAAAAGAATTACTCTGGCATTTCAAGGGTGTTTTAACCTAGCTGCACAAGGACAATGGACAGGGTTTGCTTAAGGCAAAGAGGAACCTTTTACTAGGGAAGTTATAGGTCTGAGGTGTTACTATTCACCATGATGGCCTGCCCAGTTAGGAATTTGTGATCAGATCACCCTGTGAGGTTACTTTTGGTTACTGAGCTTGTCAGATTTATTATAGAGACCCTTTTTCATTCACATCATAATATCATAGAAAAGCCAAACTTTCATATCTACCTGGGCCTCAAAACATAGGCTGTGCCCCACTCTGCTTTGAAGCTGGGGCAAACTGGGGCTCATGCAAAGTACTCATTATGGTCCTGAAAGACACTTTTAAGTGAGGATGGCTAGGTGAAGAGGGTCAGGTCATGTAGTGCCATGCAGGGAGTCTGGATTGCATCACTACTATTTTATTTGGGGGACCATGCAACCAGGTCACATTAAGAATACTAAATGAGGATTTGGGTTGTCTTTAATGTACCACATCAAATATTTGTTTCTAAAACATTGTATAGCTCCAAGAAGCCCCATGTCCAGGTCACAGTAGAAGCTATGTCTGATTCAAGACCCAAGTGTCTCCAACTTACCCTCAAGATTGAAAAAGTTTTAGAAGCAGGGCATCCACTTCCCAAATCTCACAAAGACATAATTTAGTGGGTACTATTCTTTCAACATGATGTTGGCTAGTCAAGGGCTCCCTATGGTTTTGGGATCTAAGACAAAGACCTGAATTAGCTTCCCTGCCTCTTTTTATTACCAGTATCCATCTGGAATTTCAGGTGCTGCCTAGTGCCAGAGCTTTCTTTCTGCACCTTGAACCCCTACCCGCAATATACTGCATTGCTCCCACGTACCCACCTTCTGACACAGCCTGTCTTCTCCCCAGGGAGCCCTGGCCAGCCAAGCGCTCTAGACCCTATGGTGAAGTGAGACTGAAAGTATTTATCTATCTGTAATGGCCTCTTCTGAAACCCAGGCCCTGAAACCTTACTCCGCACTCTGCCAAATCTCCCTTTTCATGGATGTTTTCCCAACTTCTCAGGTCTCTTGGGCCATTGGTTGCCAGAGTCCCTCACTCTTGTATCCTCCTCTGGACCATCCTCACCACTCACTACCCATTGACTCAGATACATTACTCAGACACCTTATCAGCCTGCTCTCTTGGGGACCATTTATGCCTCGTCAGTCACCAAATTTTTAAAAAGCCCTCCCTCTCCAGCTCAAATACAATCACATCTTCTATTTTTACCAATATCATTAAAACTGCTGCAGGCTGGACCTGTCACCATCTGGTTTTGACAAGCCTCGGAAATAGCTCCAGACTCCTGAGTGTAGGGCAGTGCACACGACTTCAACTGGCCCTGGACATTGGACAGCTTAATATCCAGGGCATCTAGTGGCTGCCCAGCTATTTATCAGGTTAAGAAATTTCTCTTCTACTCTCTGTTTTTTGGGTGACTTTATCATGAAAGGATGTTAGTTTACATCATGCTTTTTCTATTGAGATGATCATGTGATTTTGGCTTTTATCCTATTAATATGGTGTGCAACATCGATTTATTTTAATTTTTAACCAACCTCATTTTCCTAGAATAAATTTCACATGGTCATTGTTGTGGGCTGAATTGTGTCCCCATAAAATTCATATGCTGAAGTCCTAATTCCCAGTGCCTCAGAATGTGACTATATTTGGAGATAGGGTCTGTAAAAAGGCAATTAATTTAAAATGATGTCATTAGGATGGGCCTTGATCCAATATCACTAGTATCCTTACATGGGAAAATTTTGACACAGATTACAGATAGAGGGAATACTATATGAAGACACAGGGAGAAAATGAACATCTACAAGCTAAGGAGAGAGGCCTCAGAAAAAAATCAACCTTGCTGACATCTTGATCTTGGATGTCTAGCCTCCAAAACTGTGAGAAAATAAATTTCTGTTGTTTAAGCCACCCAGTCTGTGATACTTTGTTATGGCAGTCCGAGACAACTAATACAATTATTGTATACAATCCTTTTGTATGTTAGATCTGTTTGAGGATTTTTGCTTCTGTATTCATAAGGGACACTAGCCTGAGGTTATTTTTTTTTCTTGTGATGTTTCTGTCCAGTTTTTGTATGAGGGTAATACTAATCTCATAGAATGAGCTAAGAAGTGTTCTCTCCTCTTCTGTTTTTTGGAAGAGTTATAGAAGCATTGGTATTCATTCTTTTTAAAAAATATATGCTAGAAGTCTTGCATGATTATTTGCTAACAATAGTAAGTAGTTTTTTAATTTTAATTTTTTATTAAATTTATTGGGGTGACATTTGTTAATAAAATCATATAGGTTTCAAGTGTACTATCCAATAATACCTTCACTATGGAAAATAGTATGGGGGTTCCTCAAAAAAAATTAAGAATAGAATTACCATATAACCCAGCATTCTCTCTTCTGGGTATATACTCAAAATATTTGAAAACATTTATCTGCAAAGATCTATGCACCCCGATGTTCATTGCAGCATTATTCATGGTGGCCAAGACATGGAAACAACCAAAATATCCTTCAATAGATGATTGGATAAAGAAGATGTGGTACATATATACAATGAAATATTACTCAGCCATAAGAAAAGATGAAACACTGCCATTTGCAACAGCATGGATGGATATTGAGATAATAATGGTAAACGAAATAAGTCAGACAAAAAAAGGTAGATTTGTAGAATTCAACAGTGAATCAATCTAGACTTGGGCTTGTGTGTGTGTGTGTGTGTGTGTGTGTGTGTGTGTGTGCGCGCGCGCGCGCGAGCGCGAAGCGCTTTACTTACTAATTCATTCTCTTGTTATAGGTCTATTCAGATTTTCTATTTTTTAACGAGAGTTTGTGTTTTATTTTTAATTTTTTAGGAGCTTTATTGAGATGTAATTCACGTACCATAGTAATCACCTACTTAACATAGGCAATTCAGTATCTATTTTTTCTTCAATTAGTTTTGATAGTTTTTGTCTTTCTAGAAAGTGTTTTATGTAGGTCATTTAATTTTTGGCATACAGTTGTCCAGAGCATTCTCTTACACTCTTTTTTAAAGATAGAGATGTCTTCTCTTTCATTTCTGATTTTAGTAATATGAGTCTTTTTTCTTTTTTCTTGGTCAGTCTACCTAAAGGTTTATCAATTTTCTTGATCATTGCAAAGAACCAAATTTTGGTTTCATTGATTTTCTCCATTGTTTTTCTACTCTCTATTTCATTTATTTCTGCTCTAATCTTTATAATTTCTTTTCTTCGGCTTGTTTTGGGTTTAGGTCACTCTTCTTTTTCTAGTTTCTTAAGGTGGAAGTTTAGTTATTGATTCGAGCTCTTTTCTGTCCTTGCTCTGCAATTTCTGAATTGATTCTCACCTAATACTCTTTAGTTGCTCTCACAATAAGACCCAAGACTCCAGTGGGCCCTGGGGTTGGCAGCTTTCATCTTGGGTCCTTTACACTGGATCCGCTCAGAGACACCATCACTCTGAAAGTCTCCGATGAACACACATTGCCTTGAATTGTTTATTAATTCCTCATTTGACATCTCTTCACTCCAGACACTGAGTCTCATTTCTCCATATTTCTCAGCACAAGGTGTTAGTCCCAATGCCTGGGACTCTGGTATACACCTTCATTGATTTTTATTGACTGATTGACTGACAAACTAACTGATGGACCCTTCATGCTATATGGTAACTGCCTAGTCCCTTGACCATATCCCCTTTAGAAATTCAATGAAGGCAAAACCTTGTCTGCCTTGCTCCCTGGATTAGTCAAATTAAAGAGAAAACACTGCAGGCATTTCAAAAAGGAAAAGATCTAATGCTGAAATTAGAAACTGACTAATCTGTTTAAGGTCAAGGGCTATGGGTAACAACAAAGAGTCAGGAGAGTGTAGGAATCTGTGCCAAAGCCAGAGCTTCCCTGATGTCCCAGAGCTGGAGATTGACAGGGGAATGTGAAGTCCAAGAAAGCTACAGGAACTCCCACCCCTTAAGCCTGCACTAGCCTGCCACCACCTTGCCAGAGAAAAATTGCATCCCTCGGGCTTCCATATCTTGCAACAGTGCCTCTCAGAATAGATTCTGACTGGAACCTTGCCTGCAGGGGATTATGAGCATGAGAATGGGACCAAATGAAAACAAAACTCAGAAGTAATTACTTATTGCTTAGGTGAAGTGTGTGTGTGTGTGTGTGTGTGTACGCACGTGTGTGTATGTGTACACGCACATATGTGTGTGTGTGTTCTTGTGGGCATGCAACATTTTGGGAATGGCCAATACCTATTATGGAGCCCAGTGGTAATTAATCATGGAATTTTTTCTTTATCGCTAGTATTTATTGAGTGCTTACATAATTACGACAACCAGTTACTCTGCCAAATACTTTATATTTATCCATTCATTTAATTAATTGTTGAATGTTGACTAAGATACTCTTCTGAGCACTTGAACAAAGAGACAAAATATTTGGTCCTTGTAGAACTAACATTCTCATGGGTTGAGGAAAGGGTAGTGTTAGAAACAATAAATAAGTAAAACGTATGGTATGCTGGAAAGTAATAAGTGCTATGGAAAAATATAGCAGGGTAGGTGGTTCTGGAGTGCTGGGGATGGGTGACAGGTTGTATTTTAGAATAAGGTAGTCAGAATAAGCTTCATTAAGAAAATAATAGTTGAGCAAGGACTTGAAAGAGGTTAGAGAGTTAGGGAAGTAGATATTTGGAATAAGAACTATTCAGAATGAAACTTCGACATCATCCCTTTAAGATCAAGATAAAGACAAGGAAGTTCCTGAGACTGAAAGTTTTAACTAGGCTTTGTAACGTAACAAAAACCAATATATGGGTAGGAAAGGAAGATAGAAAACTGTCATTCTTTACAGATGATAAGATTTTCTACTTAGAAAGCACAAAGAATCAGATATTAATCATTGGAAATAATAAGAGAGTTTAGCAAGGATGCTAGATATAAAATCAATGTAAAAATCAATTTTATTTCTACCAAGCAGTCCAGCAGAAAAGTGGACAAGAGATTTGAAAGAAGCAATTCTTAGAGGAGAAAACCACATTGCCAATAGACATTGAAAACATACTCAGTTTCAGCAGTAACTGGATAAATGTAGATTAAACCCACAGCGACATGCCAATTCACATTTCTCAGACTGGCAAAAATTTTAATCAGTTATAACAAGAATAGGAGAGGACGTGGTCATACAACTCTTATCTGCTGATGAAAGTCATATGATTGCTGCAGACACTTTGGAAAACAAATTAGAATTAGCTGGTAAGTAATCAAGATGCACATACATTTTGACTCAGGATTCCACTCCTGAGTGTATACCATAGGGAAATCCTTGCCCATGTACATGAGCAGAGAAATATAAGCATGTTAGCGACAGCACTTTTTGTACTGACAAAGCACTAGAAATAATCCATATGTCCATCAACAGCCCAGCTTCTAGGACAGTGCCTGGTACATAATAAGCACCTAATAACTCTAGGAAGAGGGGATGCTTAGATATATAAATGTTGAATGATTCATAAAAGGGCAGACTATTCGGCCTTTTTTTCGAAGTGAAGTTCAGCACCACAGGGTTCATTCTTAATCTCCTTCTTGCTTATTTGTAATTTCTTTTTCTGACAGTGAAAAAGCTGGCTTCCAATGTCCCATGAATTTACTCTCATTTTATCAAAATGGTGTTTTGCTATGTAGATCTCATCCTATTTCTTACTTTTTTCATCTGTACATTTTTGACACATCTATGTTGCCGTGTGTATATTTAGTCTCTTACTTCCAACTACAGCATACTATTTCATTGTGTGTATCCACCTATCTTACTGACCTGCATGTGTGTGTGTGTGTGTGTGTGTGTGTGTGTGTGTGTGTGTGTGTGTGTGTGTGTGTAACCTCTAAAAAGAGCGTAGGCAAAGAACTCATCAACAGTCCCTAGGCGGAATCAACTTCAATGCCTTTGTGACTGCTGTTCCCTCAGCCTAAACAGCTCTTCTTCTAAATTCCCATGGCTATTTCCTTCCCATAGTCTGTCAGATTTCAGCTTGAATGTCACCTCCTTAGAGTTGCTTTCCCTGACCAAATTCTATAAAAGTTTTCCTCTACTGTGTAACATTCTATCACATACTCCTGCTATATTTTCTTGATGTTCCTGGTTACCAGCTGCAAAATCTTATTTATTGATTTACAAATGTATTGTATGTCTCCCCCCAACTTAAATATTAACACCTTGTGGGCAAGGATTTTGTTATTGTTCTCTGCTGTGCTTCCAGTACCTAGAACAAAGGCTGGTAGATAATCAGTGTTCAATAAATACTTGAAAAGGAATTAAATGAGAGAAGGGTAATTTCCTGGGCACTTCCAGGCAACCAATGGAGAGGATTTGGTTTCAAGGTGAGTCAGACCAAATCAGAATATTTCACTTCCCCACTTGCCTCTTAACAGTATTCATCCTTACTCCTGATAGTGTTATACGGCTGGCTCAAATTAAGACTTGAGATCCAGTCATAGATAGGCCTCTTCCTGGTTTTGTGACCTGCCCACAGGGCTCAGGCTATGACAACAACTTGTAGGTGAAATCATCCAATAACTTGGAGTTTCTGTAAAATTGGTTAATTCCCTGGTGTAGATGAATTGCAGTCTGTAGTAAAATGATGTTCCCAAAGCTACAAAGGCTCTGCAAAAGACAGTGGGGGATGGTTTGAACGTGCGGGGCCTTCAGATGGGCCTTCTGTACAAAATCAGCACAGCCATCCAGACGCACCAGCCCTCCACTTCCCTCCAGGGCAGCAAGGCCTTCCAATGGGCTCAGGCCTTCCATCTCTGCTCTTACGAGCCCAGGGTTGCTGGCGGGGTAGTGCCATGGGCGGGGCTATGCCAGAGGTGCGGGTGCCGCAGGCGGGGTTTATCTGCTACTGCAGATCTGTGGCTCTCGGGAAAAGGCGTGGATACGGCAGGGGCGGAGCTGCGCGAGCGAGGAGGTGGGAGGAGGAGGGACAGTGGCTGCGGCGGGGGCGGCTGACCAAGTCCAAGCAGCTCGGAGACCGAGGCGGGACAGGGTCGGACGAGAGCGCCGGGGGCCGGCTGGAGCTCCAGGCCTCCCGTCTACCTGCCAGCCCGCTCGCGCTCCTGCGGGTCGGCGGGGCCTGCGCCTGCCAGGCCCATGGCTGCGTCGGCGGCTCTGTCGGCAGCGGCAGCGGCGGCGGCCCTGTCGGGCCTGGCGGTGCGGCTGTCGCGCTCGGCTGCGACCCGCGGCTCCTACCACGCCTTCTGCAAGGGGCTCACGCGCACATTGCTCACCTTCTTCGACCTGGCCTGGCGGCTGCGCATGAACTTCCCCTACTTCTACGTCGTGGCCTCGGTGATGCTCAACGTCCGCCTGCAGGTGCGGATCGAGTGAGCGCCCGTGGCCACAGCGGCGAGTCCGGAGGGTCCCGCGCCCGCGCTCTCGCACGCCCGCGCGACTAGGGGCGCGGGCATGGAGGACGGCGGGGTCGCCCGGGTAGCCGGGACGCTGCAGGGGGCGGAGTCGGGGCGCCCTGGGCCCCTGCACCCTAGACCTCCGCGGGAGGACGCCGGCCACCGAGCCACCGAGCCCACTGAGCCCCGGACCCAGCCGTGACCCGCACACACGCGTCGCGGCCGGTGCCGGATTGCACGGGAACTCACAAAACGGGCCTTTTCCCTCGAGCTCGAGGAAATTATCTGAGTGTGGCTGACCTGTTGCCTCACCTTGGCCGAAGGTGGAAACCAGAAGGAAGAAATTGTGCTGCAGGGACTTGCTCTGACTGGGCCTGACCTAAAAGGTAGGCGGCCAAAGGTTGGACCTGCGGGCTGGAGGGAGCGGTTGCCGTGACATCTAGACGTCCAGACCCTTTGGGGGTTTGGGGAAAATATGGAAGGGACCCGAAGAAGCCAGTGCAGAGAGCTGCAGAGCCGAGCAGAGGCAGGCACAGCCTCCGCAGGCTCTCCGAGCCCCTTGTCACGATTCCAAGATGGGGGTGAGGGACGGCGGTGGCTTGTGCATCGTGCATATCAGAGGTTCAGCCCATCACCAACAGAGACCAGGGCGTCCCGCCTGCCCACGACCCAGTCCCCGCCCCTCTTTCCCCAGAGGCCGCGATGGAGTCACCTGAGCCAGAGGAAATGGGAGGGAATGGGCTGGGGTGGCCCCCGGGGAGGCCCTAGAAGAGAAAAGATGCTGCCAGCCTTCTCTACCCCCTGGGTAGGAAGCCATAAAGGATGGTTGTGTTCTTGGCCAAACCGCAGGTCTGTCTTCTTCTCAGCTCTCAGGCCCCTGGGCTCTCTGCAGCTCCCTACACCCTATCTTCCCGGCTGGAGGGCGGGAGCTTCTGTCTGCCTGCCCCTGCTGCCCCTTTTGCCCTCTCTCCTCTCTGAGGGCATCCTCCCAAGCTCTGCATGGGAGGCAGGGTAGAAGAGGAAAGACACCTTCGTCCCTACCCCCACCCCCACAGTTTTGCTCTTACCCCATCTCCGCCATGCTCCCTCCAGCCCTCCCGGTGCCACAGAATGCCATCCTCCAGCACTCACGGCCTCCAGCAGCCCCTTGTGGACCCAAAGAATCTGGAAAATGGCGATTTCCTTGAGCAGAGAGCAGCTCTTGGGCTTGGGTGGAGAGAGCAGATGCAGTAGGGACTTGTAGAGGAGGCGATACTTGGGGAACTGGGAACTCTTTGGGCAGGGAGGCAACTCTCAAGTCTCCATTTCTTTTTTTCTTCCAGAGACTGGTGTTTGTACATGGTGACTCCTTCTCTGGCCTCAAGAGTCAGATTCGTGCCCACGGGCACCCCTGGCCCAAGAGCTTCCCGGGAGCAACTGAGCGAACGGCCTGACCAAGGAGGAGATGAGTGGTCTTCCAGGCAGCTACACCGAAGGCTGGGGTAACCCAGTGATCCAGTGCTGGCATGTGGAAGGATGGGGACCGTGTCACCTGGGCACTGAGATATCCTAGCAACACCATGAGGGACTTTTATTCTCTTTACCTACTGACTGGAGAAACTGGCTATTGGGCGGGGCTGGGGGGTTGGGGGTGGGTGCATTTGCCCTAGTCATACAGATAAAGAGTGGTGGAGCTAAATCTGCCCCTAGGCCTGCAGTCCCCCATCCCACCCCGAGTCTTCTCCTAGACAACTGGCACAGTGTGATGGGGGAGGGGAGCACAAGGCTCCCAGAGGACTTAGAGAGAGAGAGGTACTAGGTAGGGAATGTGGGGAACTAGCTTTCCTTGGAATGGTAGGAGAGGTCAAAGGGAAGGCCAGGAGGACAGTCTGAACTGAGATGAGCCCCAGAAGCCCCTGGGGAGCTGAGGTCTACACCCACAGATCTGGGTCTGCCCACCTCTACCCTAAGCTTGACCAAGGGCTCCTCAGCAATTAGACACAAGGTTCTCAGTTTGGGTGGGGGTAGGGGCCTCTGGGTACATGATGTAACCATGAGGGTGAAGGGATAAACCTGGGGTGGGATGGGGCTAGGAACCATGTATGACCTCCTCTCTCTGGGCCCGACCCTATGCCCAGAATCACATGGGAGACACTCCTCTAGGATGAGCTTGGATTTGTCCTGGAGGACTGGCATGTGCTGCTGACGACTGGCATACCAGGGTGGCCAGGAGCAGTCCAGAAGGGGAGTCAAGAGAGACCCTGGCCCTCACCACCCACCCCCAGTCCCACATCAGCTCTGACACTGGTTACTCTCAGCCCAGGCACTCAGAATTCCCAGGGCTGAAAACCACAGCAGTCTGGTGGCCCCAGGGACAGAGTGGCCCGGTCTCATACCATCTGCCCTTCTCAGCTGCCCAGCTAGAACCCGGGTCCTGGGTGAAGATCACCTGCCTCACCCAGGGAACTGAGACTGGACCAAAGCCACCATGTGCCCCCTGCAGTTTCCCAGAGACAGGATTGGATGGCTTCCTTCCTTGTGCCAAGTCTCCTGGGAGCCCGCAGTCCTGGTGGCAACTCCTCCACTCCAACCCTATCTATCCAGGACCACTTCTGGGAGTCTGCCAGCCTGCCGACTCCATCCATGTATCTCTGGAGACAGCCTCAGAGAAAGGAGAGCGGCACGGGCTTCATGAGTGGGGAGCAGGATGAGGGTCCTTTTGGGGGCTGATACACTGATGTACCCCTTTCAAGCCCAGGTCTCACCATCTGGGAAACTGGAACCCAGCTCCAGCCTCTTCCTGGGTCAGGCGGAGAGGAGGAAGACCTGAGAATGGCATGAGGAAGGCTCCTCATGGATTCTGTGCCCTGGCCCTCAGGGAGAAATGTGCATAGGAGCCTCAGGGTCCTTGGCCTCACAGATGGAGAAGCTCCACCCAATGCCGAGGGGCACAGGAAGTGGCTCTGGGTGGAGCTGCTGTGGCTGTCCCTGCTCAAAGGGAATGAGCCTTAGCCTGTGTTCCTGCCACTGCTTTTCTCATCGTTTCGGCCTTGAGTAGTGAGCTGCTTTTCCTTTCCCACCTCACCCCACTGGACCCTAGCTGCTTGATCGGTTCTCAATGCACTTTATTTATTTGCAGTCTGTTTTCCAGGCAGCGGAACTTGTATAAAATCAGAGACACCAACCCATGTAAGATGACTTTCACTTTTCTGTGTGTGTGAACTCTGTACTGGTCAGCACAATCTGGTCAGAGAAATGTTCTTGTTTCTGCTGTTGTCAAATCTTGCTGTCTAAGTTGAAAAAAAAGTCCTTGAGTTCAAAAAAATAAAATTAAACTGGAGGCCTCCTGTTTCTGGTGTGCAATGTCCTTGGAGGACAGCTGGCGTATTGGTGAGATAACCCCTCTGATGGCCAGGAGCTGAGGGATGGGTGCACCCTCAGAGGGCTTTAAATGGGTAGGGACAGTTCAGGAGATGCTTGAGACCTGCCTTGACCTGGACCACTGCCCCCATGAGGAGAAGGCAGCAGCAAGAGGCTTAAGAGTTGGCAACTGCCCAATTCGCAACCTTTGTCTGAATAACTTAATACCTATCTTGTCTTCATATTAGAGCTTGGTATTGGAAAGCGCTTAATTCATTTGAACGGTGAGTGTAGGCTGGGGGAAGTGAGGTGAAACAGACTGCAGATTATTCTGTGTCTTTGGAGGCCCCTTGGCAACAGCAGGTGGCAAGGTCTACATCGCCTCCTGCTGGCCAGGTGGGTGCAGAGCTTTGGAGAAACCACTGAGATGAAAGCTTCCCTTCCCTCCACTTTAAACTCCAACTGTCCCATTGGAGCTTCACTTCGTGGAACCTCCCCAGAGAAGCCATGCCAGGGGCTCTGAAGCTGCTTTAGGGGTGAGGGTGGCAGTTGGGCAAGGGGATGGTTGAGGGGGGAGCTCCATTACCCAGACAGAGCAAGGCAGGCCCACAGGCCTCAGGAGGGAGGTGCCCTGAGGAGGCAAGGTGTGGTGACACTGAGGAGCACAGCCAGGATAAGGGCACTGGGTGCACTCCTCACCTGTCACCAAGAGCTCTCCATGGGTCAGAGCACCCTGACAAGAGGGACACTTCCAGCATCTGCCAACACAGGAGAAGTGGACCCCAGTCCCTGCCAATATCCTGAGTTTCCCTCTCCTTTGTTCAGATGGTCCTATTCAATCTCTGATGGTTCCACACCCACTCCAGGGATCATGTAGCCTGGCACAACCAAGATGGGAGAGGATCAAACCAGAGCCCTAAGGCACTCTGATGAGGGAGGACCACCCTTCCTAGCTAGGGAGGGAGATGGGCAGGTATGCCCTGCTCTGGTTAAGACCTGCGTCCTGAGCCCAGCCCTTCCACCCATGACTGTGGCTCCAAGCCAGCCACGGGCACTCATGCACTTCCAGTAAGGAGCCATCAGGGTGGTTGTGGACATTCAAGATGATGATGTCTAGTCAACATTTGTCCTCAGGTGTAACCTGGAGCATCCTTGTCACTCTGAGGAGAGGAAACCAAGTGAAGGGAACTGATGTATAATGAGAGCTTATGGAGCTCCAGGCACTGTGCTGGATGGTTTGCTGCAATCATCTCATTATAACCCCTACAGTCATCTGTTGAAAGAGATCATTGAGAGGATGTGACCACCAGTTGTCCTTGAGCTGGAGCTGGGCAATCAGAGGCTCCTTACTCCAACCCGTCTTTGGAGTGTATGTTCTGCCCACTATTCCCATAGGCAGAGCCCTTTCAAAGACAAAGTCTTGAAAGAGTAAGGTGTTGAGCCCATCTGGATGTACAGGGTCCGAACCCAGTTAAAGCCTCTGCATGTTTAAGATTTTTACATATATAGGCCTTAGTGGTAAAGTGTACAGCTGAAACTTATTGGATTTCGTTAACCAATGTCACCATAAAAATAAATAAATAAATGAAAAAAAGAAAAAAAATGTTTCTTACAGCTGCCCAAGACAAGCCTTGTATGTAAGCTCCCTTGCTTATTAACCTGCCCCCACCAATCTGGAGTGGCCTGCCTCTGTATTCAGTCTCTCCTTGCCCTCCATGTGCACTGCTGTTGTTAGATGCATAAAGGTTGGCTGTATATTTTCCTAATAGATATTTTTAATCCGTATAAACAACCCCTCCTTGGCATGTTTAATGTGTGAGTCTTTAATGTCTTTAAATGACATTAAACATGTCATTCTTCAGCCATTTCACCAACTTTTCCTGGTCCTTCAGATTGGAGAATATAGCGCTCAGAAGCCAAGACCTTATTTCTATCCCTATTGAAAAGAACCCTTGAGATGACACCAGTACCTTCAGTACCAGTCCAAGAGCACAGGGATCACCCCACATTTCCCTCTCTTTCCACCTTTCCATGTTTATAGCAGCCTCCTGGCACGGAAAACCCGACCTCCCGGTACCCTCAGTATGTATCTTCACTTATTGGCGCAGTCCTCGCGTATATACTCTGACCCGGCCGGGCAGCCTTTCCACTGGGCGCTAATTCACCCCTCTCACGGGCCCTGGCTTCCACCTGGCCACCGTCACACCCTTTTTGGGCAGGCTCGCAGCCCACCACCGTCCTACCCGCGGTGTCCTGCGCTCTGAGGAAGGAGCTGGGAGAGAAAAGGGCTAGCAGCGGCCTTCGATGGTAAACTTTGCAAAGTCTCCGCTACCTCTGCAGGGGTTCAACGCCACTGGCAGAGAAGCTGCAGGGCGACTCTGACACCAGGAAGGCCTGGGTCTCTGCTGGGAGAAGAATGCTGTCCAAAGAGGACTGGCTTCCAAACTGCCATCCCGAGCACACTGTGAATGTACTCCCCTGGGACGAGGCGCCTCGCGGGTGGGAGCACAGAGGTCAGGAAAGGGCTGCTGGCTCACGGTCTGGGTGGGACTAGCGCTGTGCCCCCTCTCCCTGGTTGCGTCTCCCTGACCAGGCTGTAAAATGGACTTGACAATGCTGTGACGTCTCTCGTGGGAGTTTTTTGAGGATTAAATGTCGTGAAGGCCCTTAAGGCGCTGAGCCCAGGGCTTGGCACAGACAAGTTCTGGACACACGTTAGAATTAATGCGATTCACAGCAGGGACGCGTCCCCTCCCCACCAAACCCCATATTTTAACAGATTCCCGCCAACAAAATGACACCTTCAAAGTGCCCCTCGAGTCATCCACTCAGTGCCAGACTCTGGGGCAGGTTTGTAGGATCCAAAGGTGAGCTGGATAGACACGGCCCCTGCCCTCCTAGGGGCGACACGTACATGGCTGTCCCCTTGGCTCCAAAACACACACGCGTTTGTGAAACAAAACCAAACGCACCCTCTCCTCAGAGCGACGCCCTCTACTGGAAATATGGAGAGGAATCTGCTGCAGGAGTTCTGGGGAAATGCCTGGGAGGGAAGCTCCCCCAGAGTCCTTGCCTGCCACCACCTTAGGCAGTTTGGAGGGACAGGGCAGTCTGGGGCTCGGGTGGAGGCAGGCCCAGATCTCAAGGACTGGAGCGCTGGGGGAGTGCCCCTTGCACACGAGTTGGAACCGCCCCCAGCCAACCAGACCAGGGGTGAGGAGCCTGCTGGGGAGGGTCCTTGCGTGGGGGATGAGGGGACTGAGGGGTGCCTGGCGGAACTCGGCTGCCTCAGGTGCTCTCCCTTCGTAGAGCCCACCCTCCTCCAGAAGAAGCCACAGCCCTGGTCAGAGAAGTCTGAGCATGGTCCTGCTGAGGTAGGACTTACCTCAGGACTGCTCCCCAGAGCTACCTGAACAATAACTTTGACTTAGTGATGCAGTTTTGTAGTTTAAAAATTCCTGCTAAAGTGGAAAATAAAGGGAATTGGGAAAGTCCCTAACATAGGCATGCGCAGAGGGACAGCTGGTGTGACCTAGAATTCACCTTTGCTTCATTATACGATCATTATAATAAATTAGCATTGGGGTTAAGGCTGTACCCATTATGCATCTGATGCCCTGACAGTTCCGAAAAAGCCCACACATGGTAAGAAAAGGGGCACCTCCTTAATTCCAGAAAAAGAACCACCTTCTTTCCAAAAAGCAACCACCCTAAATCATGAATATTCTACCCCTTAGTTATATTAATGGATGAAATCCCCAAACCCACAACAGGCCCATGCAGCAGCTCTCCCTTGAGCCTGCCTGCTCTCCCATCTGAGCGTGTAGTTCTGCTTTGGCAGAAGTCTTTGGGACTGACGACTTTTGGCAGCTTGCTTCCCCTTTTGAGACTGAGCTTACTTTGTCCTGAAGGCTGATAGCTCCTGGCGGCCTATTCACCCTTCTAAAGGTGTACTTTCTCCTTTAATAAGGCTACCTTGTACACAATTTCTGGGTGTCTGCCTTCAATTCTTTGTCGACCAGATGCCAATAACTGAGGTCCAGGAGTTCCAGGACTCCCCAGAACCGATAACACTGCTATCACCATGGCCTGAACACTCGCCATACAAGACAAGCACGAGGCCTGCCTCTGTTGCAGCCGCTGCCTCGCAGAGGCCCTCCAGTCAGGCCCAGGAATCCTGCTTCTGTCCCTCAGCCTCTATGCAACTCAACGGACTCGCTGCCATTCCAAGAGTTCACCTGGGCGGCAAGATCTCTGTCCCTAAGTGCGCAACGCGTAGAGTCCACCCCCGACACGGTCTAACCAATGGGGATGCAGCGAATGAGCTCCTGCGGCCACTAAGAGGCGGTGGGCGGGACCATCCTGGCTTCTCCCAGCACCCGCGAAGGCGCAAACCTAATGGCCATAGGGAGGTGGACTGGGGTCTGGGCCTTGTGTGTGCTTCAGGGGCTAGGGGTTCTCCTCTGTGAGGTCCATAAGAGAATGGGAGCCTGGCATGGAGAGCGTGGCTTTTTGAGCAGGGCTGCAGTCTTAGAAGAGGCTGGTGACACTAGGATTCTCTTTCTCCTGCCTCATGGACAATATCCGCTGTGAATGGGAAGTCCAAGACCAGGCAAGGCCTGGTGCAAACACCCTAGAGATACATAGCATGACCAAGTGGGAATTATCCCAGGAATGCAAAGTTGGTTTAACATCTGAAAATGAATTACACACCATATTAATAGTACTAGGTAGGGAACCATGAGCATTGCGATAGATGCAAAAAACAGACTAGACAAAACCCACCACCCATTCATGATAAAAATTTGCAATGAATTTGTAATAGAAGGGAACTTCCTCAACCTGACAGTGTCTACGTAAGCTCACAGCGTGCATAATACTTAATGGCGAAAGAATGAAAGTTTTCCCTACTATTGGGATTAATGCAAGATGTCCACTTTCACCTTTTCTATTCAGCATTGTACTGGAGACTCTAGCCAGTGGAATAAGCACCTACCCATCAAAACAAAACAATCCTGATTAGAAAGGTAGAAATAAAACTTTCTTTATTCACAGATGATCCTATATGGAGAAAATATCAAGAAATACACAAACACAAAGCTACTAGACCCATAAACAAATTTAGCAAGGTCAGAGGACACATGATGACTATTAAAATATCGATTGTATTTCTAAATACTGGTAACAAATTCCAAAAATGAGATTAAGAAAATAATTTGATTCACAATAACCTTAAAAAGAATAAAACAAAACACTTAAGGATAAATCAGATAAAATATGTACAAAACTTGCAAACTGAAAATTACAAAACAGTACTGGGAAGATTTAAAGAAGCTCTAAATAGAGACATTTCACAGATTGGATGACAATATTCTTAAGATGGCAATCTTTCCCAAATTTACTTGTATATTATTATATCTATCAATATATCAGCTGACTTTTCTATAGAAATTGACAAGCTGATCTTAAAATGAATGTGGAAATGTTATTACCTTAAATAATGAAAATATTTTGAAAAAGAAAAAGTTGAAAGACTTACCGTGCCTTTTTCCAAACTTATTATAAAGCCACAGTAATTAAGACAGTGTGATATTGGTGCAGAGATAGGTGCATAGATTAATGAAACAGATTGAGAGACTATAAACAAATCCTTAGATTTATGATTAAGTGATTTCTTATTGTAGCAAAATACATATAATATAAAACATAACATAACATATAAAACATATATCAGAAAATTTGCCATTTTAACCATTTTTAAGTAGACAATTCAGTGGCCGAAGTACATTTACAATGTTGTGCATCCATCACCACTACCTAGTTCCAGAACATTTTCAACACCCTAAATGCCATACCCATTAAGCGGTCATTCCCCATTCTTTCCCTACTTCAGCCTTTGTAAAACACAAATATCCTTTCTGTCTCTATGTATATACCTATTATGAATATTTCATAAAAATGGAATCATATGATATGGGACCTTTTATGTCTTGCCTCTTTAATATAGCATAATGTTTTGGAAGTTCATCTGCATTGTTAAATGTATCAGTACTTCATTCCTTTTAATGATTGAATTGTATTCCATTGTATGGACATACTACTTTCGTTTATTCATTCATATGCTGGTGGACATTTGTATTGTCCTCACCTTTTGGCCATTTTGAACCATGCTACTATGAACATTCATGTACATGCTTTGTTTAAACATCTGATTTCAACATTTTGGGTCCATATCTAGGAGTGGCATTACTGGATCACATGGTAATTCTATGTTTAATGTATTGAGGAACCACCAAAACTGTTTAACATAGAGGATGCACCATTTTACATTCCCACTAGTAATATATGATGGTTCTAATTTTTACACATCTTCTCCAACACTTATTTTTTTAAAAAAAATTATGGCTATCTTAGTGGTTGTGAAGTAGTATCTTGTATTTTTAATTGCTTTTCCCTAATGACTAATGATGTCGAGTATCCTTTAATTTGCTTATTGGCCATTTGTATATCTTCTTTGTAGAAATATTATGTACTTAGAGATAAATTTGACAAAAGACATGCAATACCTGTACACTGAAAATTACAAAATAAATTAAAGAATACATACATAAATAAGTGGAAAAATATACAATGCTCACAGATTTGAAGACTCAATATTGTTAAATGTCAACGCTACCAAACTGATCTACAGATTCAATGCATTACCAATAAAGTCACAGCAGGACTTTTTAAAGAAATTGACAGGTGATTCTAACAACTACATAGAATTTTGAAAAAGAACAAAGTTGAAGGACTTATACTACGTAGTTTCAAGATTTACTATAGGACAGCAGTACTCCAGGCAGTGTGGTATTGCATAAAGATAGAGATCAATGGAACAGAACAGAGAGTTCAAAATATACCCACAACTATATGGATAATTGACTTTTGACAGAGATGTCAAGATAATCCATTAGAGAAAGGATAATATTTTCAACAAATAGTACTGGAAACATTGGGAAATCATATCTTTGAAAAAAAAACATGACCCTTACCTCACATCATACACAAAAATTAACTCAAAGTTATGACATGCACGTAAGAGACATAACCATAACACACACCGCCTGTGAGTTACTGCAGTTGGAGGATTCACTGCAGACACACTTTTCCCTGATGACAAACGTGGAAGTCAGACCATATAACCCCAGGAATCAAGTGAAATTGCTAAAGCAGAGGCTCTACAGCCTCACACGGACTCCATTTCCCCCACTCCCTTCCGGTGCCCCAAGACCTTCCTTCTCTTTTTTCGCCTTATTAAAACCCGCTGTACACGTGCGACTGTCCCTCTCACTGTAGCCTTGGCAACACCCACCTCGGGCTTTCTGATGTAGTTCAAGGGAGCAACCAGTAGATGGCGATATTCCATTAGCTCAGGCCATACACATGGCATAGCAAGGAGCAAGCATCTCACCCAGCTTTGACAGAGTCAACTTTCTGCGCATGAATAAACCACGAGGGTGAGATATATAGGTTTCCAAAAGTTATACGGGCTGCAAGACCTTGAATAAATCAAAACCTCTGAAATGATCACGTGCTTCTGATCTCAATGCACGCTACGACAGATATTCGCAGATATGGCCGGGGAGCAGCCCCTTCCCCCTCGCCCGTAAGTCAGTCACCAGGGTCTTTTCAGCACACTAGCAATACTGGGAGATGGTCAGTTCCGTCTTTAAAATGGGCTCGATGCGGTTGGAGCAGGCTTAGAAGGGGAAGCCAGCTGCAGTTGAACCCTGGCTCTCCAGGTGATGAGCAGAGGGACTTTGACCAGGTCTCTCGCACTCTCTGAGTTTCATTTTCTTCACTTGCAAAACGATTAGAAATTCAGAGTTTCTGTGAGGAATCGGTGAAACAATGCACACCACTCAGTAAGCACTGAGCACAGTGCCTGACACGTGGAAGCGGTCAGTAAAGGAGGACTAGTCTTTATTAGCTGTTAGCTTTATTCATCATAGGAGCTGTTCAGTCTCAGGGACATCCAAAGGCAACGCCGTATCAGTGCCAAGGGCACGAACTTTGTGGTTAGATACAGCAGCTCTACCACTTAATAAGGGCTGTGAGAACACGGCTCGGCTCGGCCTCTCTGAGCCCCAGCTTCGTGACCGGTAAAATCAGCATGTGCGACACCCACCTCCCAGGCTGTCCCGGGGATCAGACACCACCGCGGTGTGCGTGTGGACGTGCACGGTGTGTAGGACCGGCTCCAGTGGGGGGGGGGGGGGGAGCTGCCGTGGTAACCCGCCCAACAGGAGCACCGGCACGGAGCATCACCCACCACGGAAACAGCTCATTCCTTGTGCCTTGTCTGACCCTTGTTCATCTCTTTTGCATCTGCTCGCACTCCGTTGCACAGAACAGGTAGCAGATATCCAGAGGGAGAAAAAGAGAAAAAAGAAAAAAGGAAACACGAAACAGAGGCAATTCTTTCCATCAAAAATGTCCTGGCTTTGGAAAAGACAGCCACTCTATGACTTGGGTGGTCATCTTACAGCTTAGATCCACACCGAGCCTCCCTGGAGCTCACAGCCTTCCCCCGGGGGCGCCCAGCTTTGCGGGAAACATCCGGGATCCTTGTATGCCCGAACCTTTGGCCTCCTGCAGCCACAGAGCAAGCGTCTTGGCGCTGACTCTCCTGGAGAGTGTCTCTGGGAGGACAACTGAAGGACAAGAACCAGGCCACATTTCTGTTCCCACACTGTTCCTTCCTGTGACTTTGCCTTTTCCCTTGCCAAGAAGAAGCGGATCTTGTAATGTTTAGCGAAGTTTCCTGTTCCTGCTTCCCGAGAACTCTCCTAACCAAGCCCACTTATTCCCCACTGGTCAATTCAGCCCAGCCAGTGAGGCTGTGGAACGGGGCTTGTTTATAGTGAAAAGAATTTTGAATCCCAGCATTTCAGAGATCAAAGATGATCTTTATGTCTCCTTGTTGTTGCTTTTTGTTTGATTTGGTTTGGTTTCATCATCATCTCTAAAGATATTTATTGGACACTGAAGAGGAACAAGGCCCTAGTTTAGGCACGTTATAGTACTGGATTCCACATGCTTTTTATAGAACAGTATAGATGAAACAGAAAGGCTAATGTCAGGTAAAACATAAGGCATTCAAGAAAGAACTAAAAATTTTGTTTGTAATTTTGAAAGGTCCCCCTGACAATCTTTCAAATCTGGCTTTAAGTAGAGCAGTAGAATAAATGCAGTTAAAATTACACCACAAAGATAGTCAAGGCATAGTTGGAGGGGAGGAAATATGTAGGGCAAGGAGAGGCATTTCATAGACATCTCCTAAACCACTTTTCCAGTCCAAGCTGTCCTCATGTCTTGCCCAGATGATGGTGATAGCCTCTTAACTGCAAGTATTCTTGCTCCTATTCTTGTCCCTCCATTCTATACACAACAGCAAGATAGAGTTTTTCTAAAAACATGAAGCATATTTCTTCTCTTCCTAAAGCCTTATGACTTCATACTTAGACTATGCCACAAATTCCATCCTTGTGTTGTTTCTCTTGTGCTCTCTGCCAACGATCCTGCCACATGTGCCTTGGGAGGAGCCGTCCCTTTTTAATGGAAAGCCTCATCCTAACCATCTCATGGGACATCTTTCTTGTCATTCAGAACTCAGCTTAAAGTACCATCTTCAAGTGACCTTTCCTGACCACCCTCTGCCAAGCTTGCTTATTGATTGTCTGTCTCTCTCTAGAGAATAGTAACCCCAGGAGAGCAGTGTCCTTGTCTGTCCTGCCCCCCTGTTATCTCCAACACTTAGAACACTGCCTGACACATAACAACTGACTGATAAATATTGGTTTAATAATGATCTAGATAATCCCACTATATTTTTTCCCTTTCCTTAAACATACAGCGATTCTCCACCTGGTTTTGTGACATTTTATGATGACTTTAAGTTTATGAGTGGAAAAAGGAATCAGATATGAATTCTTGTTCTTGACAAACGTTGGATAAGTGCTTTGGCTTTTCTAAACTTCAGCTCTACTTAAGTCCTACTTACCTCGAAGGCCGTGAGGATTAGATAATAAATGAAAGTGAAAGCTCTTATGAACTGCAAAGCACTGTACTAGACCACAAGAGTGGAAAGATGATGAAAAGGAAGTCCAGAAAAATTAAGTGATAGCAGTGAACAGAGATTTGTCCACTGTACTAACCTGTAAAGCACAAATATTAAACAATATGTAAATGCATTAATTTATGTAAGTAAAATACCAATACAACACTCTTAGAAGAGGGAATAGATGTTGAACTATATTGATAAACTTTTTTAAATGGGGTTTTTCCCTTTTTTAAAATTTTCTCTCCTGTTTCTCAAATTGCTTGGCCTTGAGAACTTTAAATAAGCTTATAGCACCCTTGTCAATGTTTTTTAGTCCTTCCCTACAGTCTGTACTACATGAACTCCCTTCAAATATACAATAGTATTATTTATAATCTTTTGACTTTTTTACTTGGGATAGAAATTTCAGAAATTCTATTCAAATAATAAATTACCCCAATTATTTTAAATTTCAATAGTGACTATAGAATTATATTATAATGTGTCAGAAATGTCTTGACTCTTTTAGGCATTTGGAGCTTTTCATAGAGGCAGCACAGCAGTTCCAGCACTCTAAGCTCTGGAGTTAGGTGCCTGAGATTGGAATTCCAACTCTCACTTACTAATAGTGACTCTGATCAATTACTCAACTTCTCAAAGCTCAGGTCTCCTATTTAAAATATAGGGCTAGTAAAAATCTGTTTCACAAGGTTGTTGGGAGCATTCAGTGAAAATCATATTTGTGTAATGCCTCACACAGTAAATGCTTAGAATTTTGCTTCTTAGATTCTTAGATCAATGAAATGTTTCAGGTTTTCTCAGATATATTCTATATCTGTCATTCAGTAGTTTAAACATTTGACTTACTAGGAGCATGAAAAACAAAGACATAACTAGTTCTTACTGTATGCTAATGTTAAAATGTACTTAAACATTTTGAAGGACACTGTCCCATATGTGTTAAAAATTAATTTTACTATAAAATCTGAATTATATGAAGTTGAAAACCTGAAAAAAAGGACTATCCTCAACTGCCGCTGTTTGTTTAACTTACCGTTATATTCGATTAGAGTCAGAATAAACTTTATTTCAAAATATCATTTTCATTTTATGAAAATGTCAAAATCCAACAAGATCAGAAATACGAATATATTTTCCTGGGCTTTCACATCTGTTGATGTTTATTTGCAATCTGTTTTTTAATACAATTTACAACCTCACCCCAATTTCCAGTCTTATTACATAAGTGCTAAGTGGCAGAAAAGTCTGGAATAAATGCATCCAAAAAATTTTTTAAAAGGCAAAGCTGTGAAATTTAGTCACATACAACAGGTTCTGTGAGGGTGGAGCAAGTGTCTGGGAAATAAAATAGAATAAGAAACATGGAAAGTTTTAAAGTTCTTTCAATGATCTTTGTCTTTTGCTCCATGGTTTAAAGACATACATGAACTAAAAGTAATTGAAATTTCTCTTTTTGTCAATAGTCTCTGTACAGCTCATCTACTTCCTCATCTGTAAACTGATCTCTTAATGTTATAGCAGCTCAGATAACCTTCCTAAATGGTGCCTGTTGCTTCTTCATCAAAGCAAACAAAATCATTTCTGATGACATCTTCTTGATCTATGCCACTTAACTTTTCACCAAACACCACAAGGAGAAAGGTAAAATTTATGAACCCTGGGGCCTCATTCCTCATGGCATTGAAGTATGCAACAGCTGAGTACTTCCCTAGAGAAGCAAGCATATCATGCAAATGTTCCTTGTCAAGGAAACCATCTCTGTTCTGATCCTTCATTTTGAAGGCCTCTTCAAACCCTTGCATCTGGCTAGTCAAACTGGGCAAAAATGTTTTTTTGGATGCTGTGCATTGATAGCACTTCTTGGTGGTCTTTGTCTTTGCTTTTTAGTTTGACATGGTGGCTGTTTAATTCTGGGACTCTGTTCTTCATAAGTTGTAATGCAGTTCACTTATCCAAACTCAGTCTCATTAAAGCAGAAATGAATATTGAGTCAGACATCATGGAAGTTGTTTCATTCAACAGAGCCTGAGGCCAGACACCAGAACTGGGGCTTCCCTGGTTCTTAAATATCAGTTTTATATGAAATGAGATTGACAAAATGGTGATACTCGTGGGGTAGTGGGTATGCAAATTTCTTATACTTTTCTTTCAAATTTGGTGAATGTATGAAAATTTTCACGATAAAAATAGGTTAAAATATTCCCTCCTTCAGAAGGATTGTAATCCAATGGTTTTCTACCACTTTAAAAAAAAATAAACAAAAGAATCCCTTGTACTTTTCAAATAAAATCTCAGATGGAACCCTAATATGTAAAACAAATCAAAAGCCAGCTGCTTTGACTGATGGCTGAGAAGCGGCTAGTGATTACAATCCTACCTCTTGCTTTTCCATCCACACCAGTGGAGAGAGCCCTTGAGCCACTCTGTAGTCCTCTATGCTTACTTGCTACTCAAGAAAGCAACATCAGGGGCTAGCAACATCAGCATTACCTGAGAGCTTGTGAGTCTGAAGCCCCCATCCCAGACCTACTGAATCAGAATCTGCATTTTAACGAGATGCCTCAGTGATTCAAGTGCACATTAGAGTTTGAGAAGCACAGTTCTATGGTAGCTTGAGTTTCCAGAGGTTGGCATAAGTGAAGTTCTTTATTTTACAAATAAATTAAAGAAAGCTCACAATCTTGTGCACAAAGCCATATCACTACTGGGTGGGAGAGCCAAGATAGAAACCAGGTTGCCTGACTTTCAGCTCAGGCATTTCTATACTACTCTTGCCAATTGCACCCTGTGGCCGATCCCCCTATGGTCTCAGAGGCCAGGCTCATGCTTTGTTTCTGGGACCAAGCCCCAGCCTTGTGCCTGGTGCCCATAGCAGGGCTCTTCTCCCATATCCTTGCATCTAAATCCATGACTTGCTTCCTTATCTCTAACACCAAGTTTCTCCAGAACTGGAGTCAAAACTTATCCCCACTACTCTCCCCTCTCAACACATTCCTCACTCCAGTCCTTGCTAGAAACTGTTTTTGATAAGTCTGGCAGCCTAATAAGTAAAAGTCTAGGGGGGTAGGCATTTGACATTGAGAAATCCTGAGACTGGTTGAAGTTCAAGACTGGGATTCCAGTTTCTCACAAGAATTAGGATGAGCAACGTGGGGACTGCTATCTACTTCTGCTTCTTGGTTAGAGTGCTCTTTGGAAATATGATCATCTATTGCTTCTGCTGAAGGTGAAGCTGTTAGGCAGGGCAGCTGTCACCCACAACAAACATTTCAGGCCTGTTCCTTCTAAAGATAATTTTAAAACATAATGGATACATCCTTATTTTCTTAAATAGAAAGCCTTAGTTTCTTAACTTTTGATCCCAAAACAACTCACACTGAGGCTGTGAATGTTCAATGCAGGCCTTGTCTTGGACCACACTGGCCTGGGCAAAACAAGGAGTAGTGGCTCATGGTGGTTGTGGTGTGCCCTGACCCAGGACTACATCAATGGATTCCTCTGTAAAGTCCTGGTACCCTGTTGCCAGCAGCAGGCTGGCACTGTATATTTAATTGGATTTTCCATACACATCTGAAATGCAACAGTTTACCAGCAGATAGAGATGAGGAGGGAAGAAAACAAATCCCAGGATTTCTTTCTTCTTCCTTCATTCTAACAAATTTAAATCTCTGAGTCATGCTAGCTTTGCCTCAGGAGTCTCAGAACTCACTGAGTAGAAAAAGAAGCTGGGAAGAAGCCTTCTGATTAGTATCAAGGTATATTTTTCTCATCATAAATTGGATATGGGTATGTATCAGGGGAGGAGCACCCTACATTTTGAAATGACTTGAAGATTTTTTGGACATTATTTGCTAGAGATGAATAATTTATGTTAAAGAACTGAGCATTTCCACAATTCAAGTCCATGAATGTGTCTAATTGTGGAAAGCTGGCAAACTTTTAACGCTCTTGGGTTCTTTCTGTACCTTTTCTAGCCAAAATGAGGCCGTCTCATATACTGTATCCATGAATGAAAGATATGTTACTCTGCTGGGAAAGAAGACAATGGTCCTTGTGCTTGTGAGATTAACTGGGGTGGGTTTTTACTAGCCACCTATGCTTGCTGATTAGTAGAAGAAACCTTCATCTTTCCAGTGAGGTTTTAAGAATTTGAGATAAATCACAGGATATCTCAGGGGTTCCTATTGGATTTTAGTATTCAAAGAAGAGTGTGACTGGGGATGTGCAGTATTTAGAGTTGTTTATGTCCCTTGATATCTGTGTCAGGTTCTTAGAATAACATGAAAGTGACGGCTAAAATCTCTACGGCCCCTGGGTAAAACCGTAGTTTTACCTCAGAACAATGATCTCTTAAATAGAATAATTTCTCCAGGCTTTTGTAAATTATGTGGGCCCACTACTATTTTGGTGGAGAATAATAAGTGCTACTATGAAAAAAAAATTCCTCACCACCTGGCCAATTCCCAACAAAACTGACTCCATTATTGCAAAGCCCCTTAAATGTCCTGGATAAAGTGTGTCCTTCTTGAACTGGGGCCTTGGCAGAGAAAGGGGCATGCCAAGGAGAAGAAGCACAACAAGAATCTGGGAACAGGTTATCTTGGTTCTTTGCTCTAGGTCTAAACTAGGCTGCAATTTCCATCTGAGGCTCAGGGTTCTCTTCCAAGCTCACTGGCTGATGACAGAACTTCTTTCTTGGTAGTTTTAGGACTTTGTTGCTGGCTGTCAGCAGGAGGTCACTTTCAGCTCCTAGAGACAGACCACAGTTCCTTGCCAAGTGACCCCCATATTTTTTAAAAAGAGAATTACAAAAGTCTTGGATAGTGGTGGGAAGTCTGGAATAGCAGAGTGAAGGCTTGCTTCATAAACCTGCTCCTCCATAACAGCAACAAAAACATCCGCTTGTTCAGACTCTGGAAGTCAATGAAAGGCTTGCAACAATGTGAGACGTTTTTATTTAAAAAAAAAAAACGCTGAATCTCAATAAGAACAGTAGGTTTTATGTCTTTTTAACTTGGACTATTCCCATCACCTTCTCCCCAGTTTCACAGGAGCCTTAAAATCCAACAGCCTCAAAATCCAGCAGCCTCACAATCACAGTGGCTATGAAAACCATCAACCTGAATAATGAACAACAACTACCAAAAAAAGTAAAAATGGAAACAGCCCAAATGTCTTTCCATTAATAGTATTGACCCCAAGAATGAATGTACCTGTTGAGAAGGGCTCCTGGTGGCTAAGTGGGCTCAAACAGAGGCTAGTAACCATTGCTAAACAAGGGCCTCTCATATAGGCCACACTTTAGGGAGAAGGCTAAACTGAACTGCCTGCCTCCCACACTGAACTGCCTGCCTGTACTATGTTCCTGTTTTCTGAGCCAACCCTTATAAAGTAGTTCCTGAAATTGTATTACAACCAAAAGGACTGAGACTTTCCTCATCCAATTGGAGCTACACAGCTATATCGCATTAGCATCTTCACTGACCTCCATTCCAACCAATCTGGAGAACTACTTTTTAGACCAATCAAACTGTGAGTATTTGAAGTTTTTGTTTTTGTTGAGGACAGACCAGTCAGGGACCAGGGCTGGAGACTTCTCTCTGTATAAGTCAGCTCCACTCTGGCTTAGTTTCCCTTTCCACCCAAGACTGAGTTTTCTAGGAGGGGCCTCACTGGAGGGCTGCCTAGCAGCCATGTTGTTTTACAGCCCTATTATATCAAAATTGAGCTGTTTGAACTGAATAAAATTTCCTTTTTCACTGTACCCCAAATTGGGGGTTCTTTTTGGCATTAAATTGACACCAAGACCATCAGCTGACAATAGTGATTATCTCTGAGTGGGGAGTGAGATTTGATAGACTTTTGCTTTTATTCTTTATTAGAAATTCTATACAATTAAATTGTTACAAGAGTGTTACTTTAAAAATAAAAAAAAAAAAAACACAAGGATATCTTTCCAGGATCCTCACCATGAGCACTTGGTGGGGTTCCCAGAGAGAAAGCCCATAAAAGTGTGGGATCCCCTCATGACTGTAGTCCCTAGGAGTTTTTCACTCTCACAGTAGTATATATTCAACCTTCAGCAATTTATCAAAATTCCCATTTAAGAGTCCCTACCAGTTTATGCTACCAGTGGATTCTACTCCAGCCTTTCCACTAAGAATAAAGAAGAAACTGTCAAAGAAGTAAAAGAGGAGAACAAGCTGTCACAGATTATAAGAATCTAAAGAAGAGCTCAATTTAAAAGTAGTATTTCACTGAAATTTGGAGAAACATGGTGGAGTGAGACACGTCCTCAGATCTCTCCCCTTGAAACAACAATAAGCTGAACGTCTAAAACTCAGCAAAAAACATCCAAACTGCACACCAGCACATCTGAGCGTGAGATCTGCCCATAAGAGCTACCACAGATCAGAACCCTGGGTGTCGGGCAGTGGACTGGAAGAAACAAAGAAGCTGCCTTTTGCAGTCAGTGGAGCTCCCTGTGGGAGGAAGGGAAAGGGAGAAGGTGCGGTGACTTCCCTAAACAGCCCTACCTGAGAGACCTGTGAGTTCCACGTATCCAGTGGCAGGGCCCAGTCATCAGGGCAGAAGGCAGAGAAACAGGGATGGCAGAAAAGCGGAGACAGCAGAGAAATGACAGTTGATTTTTACCAGCCGCAGTTGCAAAACTGAGGCTGAGTTGCAGCCCCCATTTCCCCAACCCAGAGGGCCCCTCCCCCCATATCCTCTGAGACGGAACACCGCAGAGCCCCAGGGAAATCTGAGCAAATGCTACCGAAACTGTCGTTAACACTGACAAGGACACAGACTGAATGCAGTGAGTGCAATTAAACATCTATAAGAAAAAAAGGCATTATTAAGGCTTTATATAAAACAAGGATCCAAGAGGCTTCAAAGCCACCTGCTGGAAACCAAAAGAAAAGTGCCTTCTTTGCAGTGGGCTAAAGAGAGATCTTTATATAATAAATCTTCTTTCTGGAAAAAAAATTGGAATACATTTCCATTAATGCCCAAGAGGAGAAAAAGTCCATTAAACACCATAAACAACCAAGGTGACAAAGCACCTCAGAAAGAGAAAAATCTCTAGAAAATAAGCTTACAGACATAGAAATATGCAACTTAATGACAGAGAATTCAGGATGGTACTTCTGAAAAAACTTAGTGAGTTCTGAACCAATCATATCAACAATTTTAGGAATTGAAAAAGCAACTAGATGAGCAGAATGAGTTCTTTAGCAAGGAGATTGAAACCCTCAAAAAGAACAGAATAGTTCTCCTGGAAATAAAAAAAGAAAAAAACACTACAAAAGTTGAAAAATGAAATAGCAAGCTTGGGAAATAGAGTCGACCAAATGGAGGAAAGGATCAGTGATGTTGAAGACAGAAATCTAGAAATAAATCAAAAGGAAGAAGAGAGAAACCGAAGAATGAAAAATAATGAAAGAGAAATACAAGAACTAGCTGATAACATCAGGAGAGGAACATAAGAATAATAGGCATTATCGAAGGTGAGGAAAAGGAACAGGGATTAGAAAGCATTTTCAGACAAATAGTTGACGAGAATTTCCTAAATCTAAGGAATGAGCTGGATCTTGCGATTCAAGAAGTCAACAGAAGACCCTATTATCTCAACCCCAAAAAGCCTTCTCCAAGACACATTGTTTTAAAATTATCAAAAATCAATGACAAAGACAGATTTCTCAGAGCTGCAAGGAAGAAGACAGTAAATAACAAACGAAAATGATTAGATTATCGTCGGACTTCTCAGCAAAAACCTTACAAGCCAGAAAGGAGTGGAATCAAATATTCAAACTAGTAAGTGAAAGGAACTATCAGCCTAGAATAATATATCCAGCTAAGCTCTCCTGTAGATAAAGACCTTTCCAGACACAAAAATTGAGAGAATTCTCCACTATGAGGCCTGTGCTACAGGAAATACTGAAAGGGGTCAGCACACTTAAAACAAAATGACAAAAAAAAAAATACATAATTAGGAGTAAGGTGACTATCAGGCAAATAGAAGCAGAGGAGTGCAACTCTTATGAAGAACAGGATATTATAAGCTTGAACAATAAGAAGAGAATTGCTATAGCAAAATAGTAATAAGTGTTCAGCATACATAGGGACAGATTGAGACAACAATGACTGAAAAGAGGAAGATTCAAAGATCAAAATTCACAAAGGGGAATGGAGATAAGGCATGCACAGAAGAAAATGGATGACTATA
>NW_011889253.1:166306-169491 GCF_000151845.1 Pteropus vampyrus
AAAGCAATTACTAACAAAACTAAAGGAAGAAACAGACTAAAACACAATGTTAGTAGGGGACCTAAATACCCCACTGTCGGATATGGACAGATCACCCAAACAGAAAATCAATAAGGAAAAAAAATCCTTAAATGACACATTAGATCAACTGGACATAATTGACATTTACAGAGCCTTCCATCCCCAAAGAGCTGCTTATATATTCTTCTCTAGTGCACATGGAACATTCAAAAGGATTGTCCACATACTGGGGCACAGAGACAGCTTCAACAAATATAAGAGGGTTGAAATCATACCAACCACATTTTCTGATCATAATGCTTTGAAACTAGAGATAAACAGCAAAAGGAAAGCAGGGAGAACCAAAAACACATGGAGAATAACCAACATGCTACTGAAGAATAACAGGGTCAGGGCAGAAATAAAAAGAGAGAACAAGAAATACACAGAAACGAAGGATAATGATAATATAACATATCAAAACTTTTGAGATATGGCAAAAGTAGATATAAGAGGAGAGTTCATATCATTACAGGCCTATCTCCAAAAACAAGAATGAGCTCAAATAAACAAGCTAAAACTTCATCTTAAAAAAAAAAAACCTAGAAAAGGAAGAACAAATAAAGCCTAAAGTCAGCAGAAGGAAAGAAATAATCAAAATTGGAGCACAAATAAATGAAATTGAAAACAAAAAAATGATAGAAAAAATAAATGCAACAAAGAGCCGGTTCTTTGAGAAGGTTGATATGATAGACAAACACCTGGCTAGACTCATTAAAGAAAAAAGAGAAAGGACACAAATAAACAAAATCAGGGATGAAAGAGGGGGAAATTACAACTGATATCGCAGAAATTAAAAGAATCATACAAGAATACTATGAAAAAATATATAACACCAAATTTAATAACATAGAAGAAATAGACCAGTACCTAGAAAAATACAACCTTTCTAGACTGAATCAAGAAGAACTGGAAAATCTAAATAGACCAATAAGCAGTATGGAAATTGAAACAATCATCAAAAACCTACCAAAAAGTAGAAGTCCAAGACCAGATGGCTTCAACAGCGAATTCTACCTAACGTCCAAAGAAGATTTAATACCTATTCTCCTCAAACTCTTCCAAAAATTGAACAGGAGGTAATACTTCCCAACTCATTTTATGAGGCCAATATTACTCTGATACCAAAACCTGGTAAGGATAACACAAAAAAAGAAACCTACAGACCAATATCTTTCATGAACACAGATGCAAAAACCCTAAATAAGATAGTAGAGATCCGAATAGCAACATATTAAAAAGATTACATGCCACGATCAAGTGGGCTTAATCCCAGAGGCACAGGGATGGTTCAACTTATGCAAATCAATTAATGTGATACATCATATAAACAAATTAAAAATTAAGAATCATGTGGTCATATCAATAGATGCAGAAAAAGCCTTCAACAAGATACAGCACCCATTTATGATCAAAACACTTAACAAAATCAGTATAGAAGGAAAATACCTTAACATAATAAAGGCCATCTATGACAACCCCTCAGCCAACATTATACTTCATGATGAAAAACTAAAAACCTTCCCTTTAAGATCAGGAACAAGGCAAGGCTGTCCACTATCATCACTGTTATTCAATATAACGTTGGAAGTCCTAGCAAGTGCAATCAGACAAAAGAAAGATATAAAAGGAATCCAAATAGGAAACAAAGAAGTCAAACTGTCACCATTTGCGGATGACATGATTCTCTATATAGAAAACTCCTAAGACTCCACAAGAACACAACTAGAAACAATAAGCAAATACAATAAAGTTTCTGGATACAAAATCAACGTTCAAAAATCCATAGCATTCCTATACTCTAATAATGAAGTATGAGAAAAAGTAGAAAAATAATTCATTTTGCAATTGCAACAAAAAGAATAAAATATCTAGGAATAAATTTAATTAAACATGTGAAAGACCTATATAATGAAAACTACAAGACCCTATTAAAAGAAATTGAAGAAAATATAAAGAAATGGAAAGATATTCCATGTTCTCGGATAGGAAGAATCAACATAGTTAAAATGACCATATTACCTAAAGCGTTATACAGATTTAATGCAATCCCTATCAAAATCTCATCGGCATTTTTTAAAGAAATAGAACAAAAAAATCTTCAGATTTGTATGGATGCACAAAAGACCCCAAATTGTCAAAGTCATCCTGAGAAAAAAGAACAAGGCTAGAGGCATCACTCTGCCCGACTTCAAATTATACTACAAAGCGACAGTAATCAAAACGGCATGGTATTGTCAGCAAAACAGACACACGAACCAGTGGAACATAATCGAGAGTCCAGAAGTAAACCCATATTTCTATGGGCAAATAATTTTCAACAAAAATGCCAAAAACATGCAGTGGAGAAAGGAAAGCCTCTTCAATAAATGGTCCTGGGAAAACTGGAAAGCTACCTGCAAAAGAGTGAAACTAGACTGTTGTCTAACACCACACACCAAAATGAACTCGAAATGAATTAAGAACCTGAATATAAGACCTGGGACAATAAAAAGCATAGAAGAAAACGTAGGAACTAAACCCAAGGACCTTGGACTTAAAGAGGATTTTATGAATTTGACCTCAAAGGCAAGGGAAGTAAAACTAAAATAAATTAATGAGACTATATCAAACTTAAAAGCTTCTGCATAGCAAAAGAAACCATCAACAAGGTAAAAAGACAACCATCCGAATGGGAAAATATATTTGCAAACAATGTCTCCGATAAGGGCATAATATCCAACATATACAAAGAACTCATACGACTCAATAACAACAAAAAACGAAATGATCCAATCAAAAAATGGGCAGAGGACCTGAACAGACACTGCTCCTTAGAGGACATACGAATGGCCAACAAATATATGAAAAGATGCTCAACATTGCTAGCTGTTAGGGAAATACAAATCAAAACCACGAGATTCCAACTCACACCTGTTAGAATAGCTATAATCAACAGGACAAGTAATAACAAATGTTGGAGAGGATGCGGAGAAGAGGAACCCTCATACACTGCCAGGGGGACTGCTAGTTGGCACAGCCACTATGGAAAACAGTATGGATGTTCCTCAAAAACCTAAGAATTGATCTACCATATGATACAGTCATCTCTCTCCTGGATATTTACCTCAAAGACTTGAAAATCC